>NC_083719.1:1533500-1884000 GCF_028564815.1 Eubalaena glacialis | reverse complement strand
CTTTATGACCATCTCCCCATCTTTTCCAGATGTGATACTTTCTCTGGGTTAAGCTCCATTTAGCACGAGGCATAGAATGCTGACTATTAGTCACAACAGAAAAGTTCTTCAAATAAAAATCACTGCCCTTCTTTTACTGATCTCTTTTTCTCTCTTTAGTTAGCGTGAGATACAAATGCAGTGTAAAAGTTACTAGTGGTTTTGGTTCTTAAACCTCTGTAAGCAAAGGGAGCCACTCTTTCTGGGGTCTGCACAATTCAGTCAGTGAGTGAAAAACGTGCTGTTTGTACCATCTGAAAATGTGCTTCCCGCTACAAGTCCACACGAGCGGGCAAGACCAGCGCAGACAAAGGGTGTGCTTTGAACATCTGATGATTGAATTGAAGGGAGATATTTAGTAATAGCAGTGAGTTAGAACTTTCTAACTCACAAACACATTCAAACATTTCTCATATTCACAGTCATTTTTGGTGGGGATGCATTTAAGTAGCAAAAGAGGCTGAATAATAGTCTGCAAAGATGTGTTTCACTTGAGTTCATGGCTCAAAAGGAGCAGCAAAAATTTGCGCACTTGTCCATTCGATTTAAATAACAGGATGCAAGTGAGGCGCACAGACTCAGGGCGGCCGCCCATGTGGTACAGCCGGGGCTGGGGCCTGCCTGCCTGGCCTTCAGGGGCCCAGCCCTGGAATGCTGCTGCCTTGGGCTTTCTTTACACAGGGGGTGGGGCTGGCCACACTTACTAACGATCTCTGGTCACTAGCCAATTAGAAGAGGTCTCTGCATGCCTAGACCATTCAAAACTGTTTGGAGGGTCTGACTTTGTTAGTGTGGCCAAATGATCTGTTTTTAATGTAAATATTTTGGCTCCATTAAAAGTTGTCAAATCAAAGATTCTGCAATTTCTGCATTTTAAATGCTTTTGGATGATACTTTATAATATGCTCCCCCGACCAGCTCTGCCAAACGTTTCGTGGCCCCTTTTGGGGATTTGCTCTGTTCGGGCTGCATTGTCCACTGGCCTGGCCGAGGTTGGCAGTCCAAGATGTGGTTGAAGGTGGCGGTCAGCAGCCGCCCCCTGCAGGATGAGCCCACTCCCAGCAGGACGAGGTGGTCACATTATCAGACCCATCTGAGGAGGGGAATGTGCAGGGTGAGGGAGGGGTGGGGGGAGGGGAAGAGGGGGGAGGGGTGGGGGGAGGGGAAGAGGGGGGAGGGGTGGGGGGAGGGAAGGCCAAGGAAATACATTTATTTATTTATTGTCAGAAGAAATCTTTGCGCTTCTCGGTTTCCCTGATTTGGGGGTGTGGCTGTGAGTTCTGGTAAGAGTGCAAACCATGTCCAGACTGAGGGCTCGGGGTCAGGACTGATGTTGTGAAGGGCAGTTAGGAGGCTCTGCTGGGCTGCTGAGAACAAATTCTTCCGAGGAAAAGCAGGAAAGCAGAAGTGAGGGTCTGCAGCAGAGCCCACGTCCTGGGCGTGACGGGCCCGTGTGGTCCTGCAGAAGACGCCCGCCAGCTGTGAGTTTCCGGCACGTGCAGGAGGAGTACCCCAAACAAACGAATCCCAGGGCGGCTGAATTGATGTAGAACAGCACCTTATTGACCTGAACATGGGGCCGATTGCCCCTTATCATGACTTATCATAAACAAGTCCATTTCTTCCCTGGAGAAACCTGCTTTCCTCAGTGAGGAACATTTAAGAAATGGTTTAGATTTACCAATCCTTATAAATTGCTGTTTTCATTTTAATTTTAGAATTTAATAACATTGTTTGTTTTAAATAGACTTGTATTTAGAATTAACAAATGATTCGGATTACAGCAGTGACATAAAGACTTGTTTTAAATTAGCTTTATTAAGTTAAAAAAAAAGGTGAGTCTATCTAATGAAAACAGCAGATTGGGCACGTGGTGACCGTCTCAGGAGGGGCCCTCGGCTGCCCAGTGTCCGGGGAGCAGGTGCTGCCAGGCCCCTTCTCCAGAGCTGAGCTTCCCCTCCTGGTGCCGCCCCCGGTGGGGGGTCAGTGGGCAGTCCAGGCCCAGGGGCCAAGGGCATCTCCTGGTCTTGGGGGGCGCTGAGTAATGGAGAGGTGCCCGAGTACCCACCTTCCTCATATGGCTGGAGACTGAACCTCCACAGCTGGGATGCCCTGGGTACCACTCCTGTTGCTTTAACCACGCTTGTGAATTGGGTTCACTGCTCTCATCCTCTCCCGGACACAAATACTTTTATCAGACAGATTGAAGCAGGAAACCTAAGAAGCCTCAGACCGCGCTGTGCCTGACTCACCGGGAAAAATTGCTCACAAACCATTCATTCACGTGAAAACTGTCCCCTCACGTCTGGGGTGTGCCCCCCATCTCTGCCCAGAAGGCGCAGTGGTCTCTCTTCTGTCAATTCACTTTATCACGCGGACTTCTGTATTACAGGAGGCCTGCTTTTTGCCAGATCCCCTGGCCTGTGATGGTGGTGTGGGGAGATGGTTATTTTGCTTTTTTAAGGAGAGAATTTGAAAGGTTGTGTAGGTTTTAGTTCAGATTGTCAGCTGCTAACGGCTGGGGTGGCCTGGCCCTGGTGTTGCCCAGAATTGACCTGAAAATTTCACCAGCCTGGACATACCATCTGCTTCTCGCTCCTACCCACGCACCAGCTCTCTGGGAGTGCGCCGTTCCAAACCCAGGTTGATTTTGTGAAAATGGCCAGTGTGGGGATCCAGCGCTTTGTCGTTCAGAAAATGAGAGTAACAACAAAAAGACACAGTTTAATCACTTTAAAATAATCAGAACTTTTAAGCACTATTTTCAGGAGCATGCCTTCTGTGAAGCAAGAGCTGACACGGAGAGATCCTTTTGATAAATTGATGCTGAATTCCAGAGGCAAATGAAAGAGAGGGTGGGAACCAGAGGCATTTCCATCATCAAAATGCTTTCTGTCTCTCACTCCCATGTCACAGTTCGAGTCACCTCGGCCCCTGTGCTGGGAGCCAGCGTGGTCCCAGGGAGTCTGTGCCCTCTTGGGTGGAAGGGAATCTATCTTAATGAAGCGGCACACTCCAGGCAGATACAGGATCTACAGGATCTAGGTGTGTCCATCCTACTGAAATAGGCAGCCATTTGTTCCTTAATTTACAAATGATGGAACAGAAAAGCAACCGAGCTGAGCAGTGAATGGAATCTGACGTGACTTAACTTCTGCCCGTTGTTGCTTCAGGACTTATTTATATTGGTGTTATTTATAGGTTCCAAATACATATCATCAAAGAAACTGTGGTTTTCATCATTTTTATGGACGCCTGAACGTCACATATAATACTATTTTCATAAGAAAAAAATCCCCAAGCAAATGCAGTTAAAAACCAGCCTACGGGATATAAAGGAGAAAATGAAAATGTTATCATCTCTAATTTTTAAAAATTTTTCTGATGCTCTAGACTCCCTCTAAGTTGGGGGTGATATCATGGATGTACACACCATGGTCTTTACTCAGGCAAATGTTAATTTTTCAATGATGGCAAAAATTAGAAAAACTCAACTGGCTCCATATTTTCTTCTTGTGAAACCAATGAAAATGTAAATGGGCTTTGTGCTTTTGTGTGACAATTCTCACCCAGCTTTATCGCTTCTCTCCCACCCTCACCCGGGAATCCAATTACATCCCTGAGGCCCGGGGCGGGGGGGGCCCAGGGCTTTGCGGGGAAACCATGGGAAAGCTTTCCTTCCCCTTCACATCTTGCAAAGAGAGTTATTAGCCTTAAAATTGAAAAGGGACGGATCTTATGCCCTTTAGAAGTTGACCTGGGGTGGGCAAAGATGGGGTCCTAAGAGCGAATTCAAGTTCCTCCACGCTGTTCCTTAATAAGCTGGTTGCCTTGAAGAGCCTTGCCTTCACTGGACTTGACCTTGGTAGGAGGTGGCCCCTCTACCTAGCCATCCAGTTGCCTAGATTTCTGTTTCTTGCATGGACTGTCCCCACTCTGACTCCCGTGGGATTAGAGTGTTAGGCCTTCAGAGCCATCAGGCAGTGCAGGGTGCTGTCCCCGCTTGCGGCCGCCATCTCCATCTGGCGTCAGCTGCCCCGGGGACACCCCAATGTGCCCTCCAGTGGGGAGTGTTTACACGATCTTTATCACTTGTAACTATTATGGCAGAACCATCAATTAGCTCTCAACTTGCAAAATAACACCTGGGAAAGGTTCTTCACAAACTTGTTTAACCTTTTTTCTCCCCTTCCCTTAGGTGACAGGTTAAGATTTACGATTTTTGAAGACTGTTGCAGCACCTGGGCTGATGTTATCATCCTGATGAGAAGTGCCTCACTGTCTGTCGGGGGGTGGGGTGGAGGGGCTGGTAGAGCAAGAATCGCAGCTCATTAAGAAGGACACTTAGCCCAAGAGCAAACTCAGTGTTTCCACCAATAACTTTCTGGAGAAGAATTAATTCTGCCTGGGCAGTCCTCGGGGGATTAGGTTGCAGGTAACAAGCTGAGCTGGTTCTCGACTCTCGTTGCCGCCCTTCCTGCCTCCTCACCTCCCACCCAATACCTGACAAGGGGCAGAAGGAATGAGAGCTCAATTCAACGGTCCTGATATTTCCAGAACACAGAGAGGGCAGGGAGCCACTCAAGGCGTCCCCAAATTCACATCACTCCCTTAATTGGTGGATGCCTTTTTCATCCTTTAAAATCTGGGTTCAATTTACTGTTCCTCAAAACCACGTTGGGATAACAGACTAGATTAAATGGCTGCCTCAGCTCGGCTGGCAGCCTCCGCCTGACCCGCGCGTTCCTCGTATTCGGTCCCTGGTCCCCCGCCCCCAGTGCCCCCTCATTAGCCCGGTTATTAGAGAGGCCCGGCCGATTCGCGTCGGGGAGTAGTCGGGTGATGAAACTCGGGTTTATTGGAAAGATGTAATCTACTGTCCCTGCTTGTAACAAGCTCGCTCTGTGCGCACATATTGTGGGGACTCATGTATCTTCTTTCATTCTAAGCTGTCAGCTACATCGCTCAAACTCCAGATAGCCATCAGATCATGTTTAATGGGCTGCCCTCATCGTTAAGATATGGCTATGACTCCAAGAAGCTGTGCCTAAGCAGAGGACTGCTAAATTTGGAAGTCTGGAGCTGATCCAGTGATGGTAACACAATGAACACAGCGGGCGCGGCTGGTGTGCAGGACTCCTGTGCAGGGGGGGGGGGCCTCGGACGCGCCCCTCCCACCTCGGGGCAGGGCCCGGGCTGCAGGGGGAACAGCTGACAGCCGAGGGCCTCCGAGTGGCACCTTAGCCCCACTCTGATGAAACAGCATCTTTTTATAGCCTGTTTAAAAGAATTTTCCATGATTACGACAAGTACAAAATCAATGAAGCAGAGGGAGATGGAATTTTAGCCCCATAAATCAGTTCATTCGGTTTCCTTCCATCTGTCCTCCACGTGAGTTATTCCACTCCTGCTGGCTGAGGCCCTGAAGGGTGGTGTCTTTGTTGCAGCCCTGGATGGGGGTCACTCAGAACTTTGGGGTCTCAGCTAGTTTTATGGGAACCTTGGGTGATTGAGGGACACTTGGGTCTAGAATCCAAAAGAGAACCAGGCGAGTGCTGTGGGAGACCCTGGGCCATGGTGTCTGCAGACCTTGGGGAGGGCCGATGTGCTGGGTAGCCCTGCAGGGGCCTTAGTTCCCTGGCTTTCAGCTTTACTCCCCTCAAATAGAGAAACCTAAGCCCCCTCCAGGGCTGTGGGGCGTTAAGTGAGAAGCTCTGTACGGAAGTGTCTAGAACAGTGGGTCAGTGTCACTAAATTCTCAAAAGTGGTAGTTTTCCCTTTTCCATTGGGAATTTTATGAATCTCCCCAAAGGCTCTGCATTAAGTGAGCCTAAACAAAGCGAATTTAGATTCTACTTTTATTTAAAGACTCGAGTGCCATGCAGAGGGTCAGATCTCAGGCACTTTGTCACCATCTGGGGTGAAACACAGAAGACGGCAATTAGATAATTGTATTTGTGCTGGAGGATTAGCTTCAAACCACTGATTTTCAATGAATGAAAAAGAAAGTACCCCCCCACCCCCGACATCCCCTTAGCCTGACAGCCTTTCAGGAAGAAGACCTTGCACAGTGGATTGGATTGGCTGGATTCCAGGTAAATGTCTCAGGATCACTCCCTCCCTCCTGCTTCACATGGCAGAGGAGGCACACCTACCTGTGGTGGAGGCCCATATGTGGTGGAGGCCCACCTGGGGTGGAGGCCCATGTGTGGTGGAGGCCCACCTGGGGTGGAGGCCCACCTGGGGGGCCTGTTTCTCCCTGGGCTTCATCGGGCCGTACCTGAGTGCACCCCCACCACCTCGGCCTTGCGCAGGTGTCTATCCAGCTGAAGGGTGGATGGTGCAGTGATTTACGCTCTGACTCAATGGGTGCGAGAGGCCCTCACAGACCTGTAACAGGTCCACACCCAACAGGGCAGGTCATCAGAGCTTGCGGGGGCTGCCACGCACTGCCCCCCCTGTGTCCCATACCCTGGCTGCACCCACATCCCTCTCATGTTGGCCTTCTTTGGCCTCTGGGCACATCGGGATTGCAGCTCCCAGCTCCTCAGTGGCATGGGGTCCCTGCTTCCCAGTCTGCACTCCTCATGGCTGCAGGCCCTGCCTCCGGTCTCCCTGGTCTTCCTGGGGGGGAGGCGATGGGGGAGAAGCAGATGGTCCTCTGCCCTCCAAGGGGTCAGGATGGAGAGTCCATGAGCTGGCTCAATGGTCCACCCGCCAGGACCACGGACCTCTGGGTGTGGCTTCTGGGGGTCACTTGGGTAAAGGGTCTGTTTGGCGGCCATGACCTGAAGCCCCTTCCTGTGCCTGCCCAGCCCGCGGAGCCAGGGGAGACCTCCTCAGCATCTCCATGAGTGCTTCGTTGTGTTTCCCACTCTTCTTAGGCAAGTAAAATTAACAGCAGCAACAGCAAACCAACGTCAGTTCCTGAACCTTCTCCTTGTGTCAACAGTCCAGGATGAAAAAACAAATTACTGAGCTAATAACGATGCCAAACAGGAAGTTTAATCTCCTTTTGAACTGACTTTGAATTTGATGTGGCACAGTCAGCGGGAAAGTAAGATTTCCCATCACTTTTGAATGCCCCAGTTTCCTCACCTGTGAAATGTGGGTCCCAGTCCTATCCAGCCCCCTTGGTGATGATGAGATACCTGTCTGGAACAGGATTGGGGCCTGAAAGTTAAACTTAAACAGCATGACAACGTACAAGGCATGCTGCTCTGTCTTAACTCTTTACCAGTTTAATTCTGAGATTGTCTTCAGGAGCCAGAATAAGTCACTGCTTCTTGGGAAATCAGCCCAAATGCTTGTAAAGTGAGTGTTCAGGGCAGTATTTCCAAAGGGGCTGGAGGGGAGAACAGAAGTCTGCAGGTAAACGGGCTTCCACTTTACTCGGTGGGGACGAGAAGTGAAGTTCACAGTTAATCTTACATTGACAGGAACAGAAAGATGAGCTTGAAAAAGGAAGTGAGTCAGAGGCTCAGGGATTGGGAACATTCCTGACAGCTGAGCAGGGGTGCTAATGCCCCGGGAGCTGGGGAAGCGTGGGCTGCCCTTGGCCCAGGATTTGCCAACATCTTCCAGCAGATCTTGTTTGCATAGATTCACACCCTCCAACTCTGCTTCAGCGTGAGACCATCCCAGGCCAAAAATCAGAGCAAGTCCATTGGAGATCAATGCCTGAATGCCTCTGATGTCTTGGAAGCAGGCATTGCACTTTCTGTTTCTGTGGATGCTCGAAAAGGGAGGGTTTCCACTGATCTGTCAGAAATAACAACATGATGATGTCTCAGCTGGCTTGGGATTTTTGCTGGGCCTCCTTTTAACTCTGCGGCCCTCGTTCAGGTCACAACTTCAGTGGGATCACAGCCGGAATGTCCCAAGTCTCACTGCCTATTTCCAGGCTGTCCTCAGCACCATCTCCTCCTTCCAAGCTGCATGGAGTTCAAGGAATCGCCTTCTTCCCTAGACTGGCAGCTTTCTCGAATGCGTCCTCTGATATATTATCTCCTTAGTTCCTCTTCTAA
Organism: Eubalaena glacialis; assembly: GCF_028564815.1. Taxonomy (NCBI): domain Eukaryota; kingdom Metazoa; phylum Chordata; class Mammalia; order Artiodactyla; family Balaenidae; genus Eubalaena; species Eubalaena glacialis. The sequence continues at coordinate 1,875,934 of NC_083719.1, read as the reverse complement.
AATCTTCCTTAGAGGCAAATGTTTCTCACTCTGTCCAGAGAATTGAGGCCAAATTCTGCTCTGTCTCCTTCCCCTCATCTGCGCACACATGGGGAGTTTTAGCTTCAGAGAAAAATGATCACCTTTAAGAGAAGATTCTTCAACTCTGTGGCTCAAACCATAAAAAAGAGGAGAGGCCCCCCTCTCAATTCTCTACAAAATCATAAAAGGTGGTTTTATTCTTTACAAAATCACCTAGTGTGACTGAAAAGGTCTTGAGGCTTTGGACAACATCGGCAGTCATCTTGGAAACAATAGAACAATTAATTCCACGAAGTTTCCTGGTTCTCAGTGATGTAATCTGCCATTGAAGCCAGAAATCGTGTCCCTATAAATCGAAGCACTTGTTAGTTGCCCTGGCCTGAAACTATCCTTCTCTCTTCCCACCAAGGTTCAAAGCTATTTATAGATGTCATGTCGCCCCCGGGTTGGGACAACTCCTTGTCAGAATTCTCATTCCAGACACTCTCTCGGTTTGTGTGCTGGAAACATGTTTTACAACTTATTTTTGCCCATAGTGTATTGGTTTGTTCCTACACAGATTTGAGTAAAATACGGATCTAATCATATTACATGAACACAAAAGCGCCTTAGAATCCAACCTTTGTAGAACACAAATTACTTTTCATATCCTATTAATTTGATATCCTAACTAACTAGCAGGATAACAGATTTCCATTGAATATAACTTAACCTGTAATTAAAATATACTAGAGTTTCTTAGGTGGCATTCAAGAAAGCTCGTGCAGATGAAGGGTGGCCTAGGGATAATTTATGAACTTGGTTTCTGAAGGCAACGTTTAGGAAATCATGGTTTGCAAAAATGCTTACCACCAAACTTCATATTTAATAAATTAAAAGAACACAGTTCGGCATCTAAAGCCACAGATGACTATCAAGTAGCACTGAACTATCAAAAAGTTATGGTAAACAGTTTTTTTAAAAAGCTGGGTAAAATAGATGCCCTGTTTTGAAATTGTTTGATTTTATTGTCTTTTTCTGATGTTGTGAACACTCTTTGCTTATTCTTTGTCATTTGGATCTCTTTACCTCCCACATTTATTTCTTCCGGCTGTGGAGTTAATTCTGCCAACCCTTGTAATGTGGCTGCTCTCGTGACCCCTGAGGTGTCTGTTGATAAATGTTCTAGTTCTTCTTAGGTACCGCATGGGGCATTGCCTCCTGACTCAGTGAGTCAGGCGTGTGCTGTGGTCTGTGAGCTGAGTGCAGGTCTGAGAGTCTCTGCCATGCGGGCCCACACGGAGCCACACAATCCACATGGACATTCTCAAAGCCCGTGTGTGAGAGGCCACATCTTCCTGACCTGCCACAAAGGGAGCTTGTGTGGAGATGGTGGCTCCATCAGCCTGGGTCCCTGAGTGACCAGGATGGACGGAAAGTGTCCCCCCTATGCACCCCACCAACCGTCCACACACACACATGTATTGAGTGAATGAGAAACAGAAGTTTGCTCACTTAACCCACTGAGCTTTTAGGACTAAGAGTGACCAACAGCATCGTCTGCCATTGCTTTCCAGATCATTCTACCTGTTAGAATGACTGCTTAATCAGCAAGCTGCGTAAATCTGCCATAAACCCCTTTGCTTTTCTGTTTAAAATATTTCTAAGAGGCTTTACTACAGCAGCTTCATAGGTTAGCTTTAAAATCACGTCTTAGCCTCTGTCTATAGGGACCTCTCAGGAATGACGTTTCAGGTGGGCGTGTCCACCTGGAATTCAAAGGGGACCTCGCTGTCCACGGGCACTCAGACAATGGATCCACCTTTCATCCGGATACGATATTTTTCCTGGACACAGTGGGGACAGGATTTGGTGGAGCCATGGTGACCAGGCACGCTTAGTAGGACTAGCCCTTAAACACAAAGGAAAACGTTTTTGACACTTAGAAGAAACCTGGTCATAGGCTGGTCATAAAACCAAGAGAACTGGTATTTGAACACTGATTTCATGATGAATTTATCCTTCTATCTTGACCAACACCCGCTGGTTTGCAACTACCTCAGGTATAATTCTTGAGGCCTGTCAACGCGGGGAGAAGCAGGAGGCTTCACTTGTTAGGGTTCCTCATTATCTGTGTCTTGGCAGAAAGTCTACAGCTTCCGAGTGGATGCTGAGTTCTCTCGGGGTTGGCATATCAGGCTGCTTATTTGTTCAGATGTAGGCAGGGAGTGGGATGGGGAACCCTTCCAGGCCTCTGAGGGGGGCCCCCGCTACGACTCACTCCCAGAGGTCCAGGGGTTAGGGAGAGAGATCCTAAAAGGAGAGCTTTTAATGTGGGAGAAGGGAAAACAGAACAGAAAGAAAAAGTAAACCTATGAGTGGTTCCTTTTATTCCTCCTTGATAAGTTCTTTCTCTTGTTATATGCGAGGAAAGAGGTTGGGGGCTGCCGAGCAGGAGCGCCAGACATCACGGAGAATGCCTAGATAGATTGTGGCAATTTTTTGAAACCCCCCAATTAAAAAATATGCTTGCAGGCATTTATAAGAAAAAAAAGTAAGAGGTTCAATTAGCTGCAGACTTCTGCTCTGCAATTGTAGGTGATGGACACACAGAAGACTGGCTGGGATCCCCAGGTTGCATTGTCATCGACATTGTCTTCCATGTTGGAAAATGTTCTCAGAGAAAAGCCTCAGAAAACATACCATCTGTGTACTCTGCATCAAATGAAGTACTTGAACGTACTCTACATCCATTAGAGACAAAAGTCATGTATAAAATCAGGAATGAGAGAGTCATGCTACAGAAGGACACATACGGAGCCTTGAAGCAAATAAATTAGAGGCAATTGGAGTTGTCCATTGGCCTGAAACCAAGTACCCATTGCATGTTACAAAGAACTTTAGAGAAAGTGTTATTTTTGGTTCCTTGCTGTTTCCTTTTCTAGTTTGTTTATATATTGCTGATTTATTCACTTTTCTTGATTTTAAATATAAGGATTTAACATAATCTTTCTAAGTTACAAGGAAAGGAAAAAAAAAACATCGACCAATTTTGTGCTCAGGCAATAAGCTCAGTAATGAGGCCTGGGCATTTATTATTATTTAGGAACAGCTTTTCCAAATTGCAATTTCATTTCTCTGTGCAATAAAAATTTATCTTAAGAGCTGAAAAATCTTTTTATCTTAAATATCTATTATCTCTCTATCTATGTTTTTAATATGCTGATAGTTCATAAATGTGTCTATTCAACATGCTATTAAGTATATTGTGAAGTTGGAAATATAAGAAAGATTACTCGATGGTGACATTATTGTTGAATGCCACCCAATAAAATAGCACATGGATAATGTTCTAAGAAAGTCTTGAAGGCAGAAATACTTACATTCCAAGACCCAGCTATCTGGTCTAGCTTTCCAGCAAGTCATCAAATAATTATCAATCAATCTTTCTATTGATTTAATTATTGGTGATGCATTATTATGGGTATGATATTTCTAAGAAACTTATAGTTGAAGAAGCAAATACTTGACATATGAAAATTCTTATCAAATATAATCTGGAGATAGTTGTCTAAACCAGACAAATGATACAAGGTAGTCTGCGATTAATTGCCACATGAAACACATGGATAAAATCTTCTGTAAGTTTCTGAGGAGGCAGAAATTAGGCCAGTTTGTGAAAATAGGTTGAAGGAGAAGATGAGATTTAAGCCATGCTTGAGTGAGAAGAGGGAGTATTGAGCAGAGACATGAAGAGACTGTGGGTTGGAGCTGGTGGAGATAGGGCTGGAGAGGCAGCTAGAAGCCAGATGTGAGGGGTCGTGCATGAAGTGCCATGAGTGCTCCAATTTAATGCTGGTATTCATGGTTTTCAGGTGGTGAATCACTTCTTGATTAAAGTGGATTTTATTTCCTTCCAGATTTGTTACTTTATTTTTAAGATTGCAAAGTAAATGTGTTCACTGTAACAACTGGAACTGCTCAAAGGCACATAAGGGAAGCACCCAATCTCCCTCTGGCCTTCCACCCCATTGGTAATACCTGCCAGGCACCCTTCCACCCTTCTGTCACTCATCTAATGGAGCACCAAGGGAACTGTCTTCCCTCCACAACACCCAGATACAAACACATGGCTCTGCAATTCCCCTTTTTTACACAATGTATGTTCTGGCCACCCCATGTGCTACTACGTAGAGATTTAAGATGCTGTTTCTACCAAGGCTTTGTTATACTTTGTAATATCAATATGCCATCGTTGGTCAACATTTGAGTCAATTCTAAACAAGCATTCCTCAATACATATCATCGCAGACTTATGTTTTCATTTTCATTACTTTCATCACTTTTATATAAAGTAAATTTCCCAAAACCCGAATGCTAGATTATACAGAAGGTGAATTTTAAATTTCAACTGTTACTGTTTAATTGTATCCTCAAAAGTTTATAGCAATTTCAAGGCAGAAATTGCAGCTTTCTTCTGGGGGAGGGGCATTGGAGTAGCATCAGACTTCTCCTCTGCAGAACTAGAGGCTAGAGGTTGAGGGACCTCAGAGCAGAGCATGGAGGGTAAGAAGTTTGTGTCCTAGGCCAAGATAGTGCTCATCTTTCAGGACAAATGAAAATGATTCTGAACATGTGAGGACACCAAGAGGAGAGAATGTCATTGTGTTTGCTACATAAGGAAAGTAATCAGGAAGGCATTTACCAAAAGACAATTGAATCAGGAATTTCAAGATAGGAAAACACAAAGAAGTGAGAAGAGGGCGATGAGTAATCAAACTTGCAGTGTACAAAATCAGGTCTGAACACAGCATGTTGATGATAGATATCTGTAATATACACATTATCTAAAGATGCTTGAACTAGAAGAACACAGACCTTATGGGAATGAAATGGAATGGAATTAAAAATTTAAAAGGATCCAGCCCAGACCATCAGTTATCAAGCTCACTGCGAGTGGGCTCAGCATCTATGCTAAAACTCAGGGAGTGCTGGTCATAAAATCCAACTCCGTTGTTAGCAAGAAGCTCTTCAAAATGAAGTGACAAGGGAGCATTTAAATTAAAGATATGGGCCAGTATATACCACTGAAATCAAACCAAGTCAAAGCAGAGGTAGAAATATTAGTATTAAATGCAATGGAATATATAAAATAGATTACAGATGAAGACCTACTGTATAGCACAGGGAGATATCCTCAATATTTTGTAATAACCTATAAGGAAAAATAATCTAAAAAAGAATTGATATATGTATATGTATAACCGAATCACTCTGCTGTACACCTGAAAGTCACACAACATTGTAAATCAACTATACTTCAATAAAAAATAAAATTAAAAACAAAACAAAACAAAAATAAATGCAATGGAAGTGGAGACCCAGCAGCTTGTGAGGGAGTCATGACATTCTTACATTTTTTTCAACAAAGAATGTAGCAGCTAAATATAAAAGCAATGTGTGTGTGTTTACATATACACACAACAAGAATGTGGAATACAGTTACAAGGGAGAGTTAAAAACACTTTGTTCAAAATATGACAGATCAAGTGGAAAAGTGCTTTTCCATCTTCTTTTTAATCATTGCTCTCATAATCAGCCTTTTAGGACCCTTTCCTTAATTCCTGCTCACATAAAATTAAACACTAGAGACATACAGTATATCAATGTATTATAGGTGTATCTTTGCTTTGTATATAAAAAGAGCAAGGTTTCTTTTGCTCCCTAAGAATCAATTTTTATCCTCTTTGGGGTAATATCATGCTCATCGAGAATGCATGAAATAGACTAAAAAATAAATAAAAACACAGAAAAAGGTGAACAACTCAACGGGTAAGGCCTTTAAAGTGTTATTAGAAAGGTTAGGACTCCAGGGGCAGTGTGCATCGTGGTTGCAGGGGGACCCTCCCAAATTAGGGGGTCCTCACAGCACCTGAGGAGGAAAATCTGCACCCTGGGAAGCAGAGGTGCAGCTGAAGGGCCTTTGAAATGCGGGCTCAATGTAGCATACCCCACGCTACCTGAGCCATTCCTCAGTGAAAGGCTCCATGGCTAGAACATTTGGGAAACTAGGTTGGACCAAATTAAACTGGTCCCTGCAGGAAGACTCCGGTCCTCCATGCACTGACTTCTATGTGAAGGTCAAGGATGGAGATGAGGCAGGCACACTGTCCTAAGCTTCCAGGGGTCCCTTCAGGGAGGCCGTTAGCTTGGGACTTCTACTTACATCTCTTGGGACAGTCCTGGGGGATCAGGGTGAGCCGTGCTGCCTCTGTGCGACTGTCTTCATGGCTTTAAGCAGTAAAGCCAGATCAAGCAAGAACAGAAATATTACTAGACAGTGTCCCTACTTTGAAATTGACTGACCTCCCTCCCTGCCTCCCTTCCCACTTTCTCTTTCTTTCTCCTGAGATAAGTTTCAAAAATAAGAAAATTGGAGATAAAAAGAAAACATTTAAAGCAAAGGAATCAACTCTGCGGTCACTGGCTTTTGTCTTATTATTCCTCCAAGAACGTTTATTCTAATAAAGGTCCATTCTGGGCATTCTCCATCTGACCCCGAGGACACAGTGACCTTCAGACAGAGAGAGGAGTGATCTCTGCTCCACGCGCTTAGAGCCCATCATGGACGTGACCTTGAGCGGGTAATAACCCATGGGACCGAAGCACGCACAGAAGGAGTGGTGTTTTGTAATGTGCAGGACAGGGCAAGTTCATTCCCAACACTAAAACCTGTCTCATAGATTTGTCTACACTGTCACACCACAAACGAATGGCATGTGCTCCTCGTGGGATGTGATGGGGTCAGGTGCAGCTCTGCTGAAACCGTACAGCTCCTTCCAAGACCTCCTATCTTGTTACCTTTCAGAGGAAACCAGCACCATCTCCTCGCAGCTTGATGGTGATTTGGAGCTGGGAAGGGAGCTGGTGCAGCTCACGCTGGTCCGCCTTATGTCACCATGAACGCTGTGCATGCAGGAATCAGGACGGCCGGCAACCAGGGGACAGCAGAGCCAAGGCCACCTGCTCTGGCCCTCTGCTGACGGTGGCCGTTCTTGACGAAAGCCCAGGCCCAGGTTCCAGATCCAGTGAGTCCTGTTGAGAAAGCCCCCCACGCCTGGCAAGCGGTTACTGTGGAAGGTCCCACTGACTCTATCAAAGGCGGAGCTTGTGACGGAGCCATGCCCGCCAAGAACTCAGAGACCTTCTGCGTGAGTTCCAGGTCAACACCCCATGGGTTCTTCCGCAGTCTGGAATCTTAAGTGGAATTTAAAATGTGAGTCAGAGGTGGGGTGGAGGGTGCTTGATGCCTTTTCGAGATGCTCTGTGGAACCTGGTAGAAACCAGCATGGCATGTGCGGGGGCCACACACAGGACAAGGTTCACGGTGGCTTCGTGGTTCCCCAGCCTCCCCTGTTATCCTGACGAGAAAGGACTCGTGTGGGACCTGCCAGTTATGTGTCACTTGCAGTTTAGAAACTGTATCTTCTTGTGATATGAGTGTTCTCCAGACGACATCAGAGGGCATTTCAAATTCACTTAAAAGGTGGGTTAAAATTCATTGACAAATCAGAGATCTGTGAGGTGTTTGCATTTGTATCTTTCTGATACTTATTTTTCTTTAATTCTGCAAAATTCTCTCCCAACCTTGTATTGGGTTTAAAATATAAAGCATTTGATAAGGTTGTTGGAATTATCACCCAAATTTCAACACTTCTTCAGCTTTGAAAAACCTAGTTTCTCTCCTCCGACCCCCTTCTCGAGGTTTGGAATAAGCGATACACACTACTATACATAAAATAGATAAGCAACAAGGACCTACTGTATAGCACAGGGAACTGTACTCAGTATTTTGTAATACCTATAAGAGACAGGAACCTGAAAAAGAATATGTATTTAAATATGTATGTATAACTGAATAGCTGTGCTGTACACCTAAAATTAACATGATGCTGTAAATCAGCTAGACTTTAATTAAAAAAGAAAACCTAGTTTCCTAAAAAATGGTGGTTCTACACTACTGAATTTTTTCCAATAGAGCTGAGCTGAGGTTAGCTTGAAACTTTTCCCCGAGAAGCTGCCATGATGTATTTTGAAGCTGATGAGAAGCGACAGCAGGTCACATAACTCCTGAAACAGTGCATTTTACCACTAGCTTGGTTTCTGGAGGGTCTCGCTTGGGCATCCTTAAGTGTGATCCAGTGCCCGTATTGGGGAACACTTGGGGAAGAGGCCCCCGCAGGCCGTGTGGTGTGAGCAAAGGCCTGGCTGCAAGGGTGGGTGTCAGGAGGTACTGCACCTGCGGGGACCCTCCCAGGGGTGGCATTCTTCCCACAAGGCTCAAAGGAGCTTCTGGGAGCTTTCGGCCCTCCCTGTGCCTCCGGACGGCCACCTCGCTGGGCACGCCTCTGCCATCACTCACTGCCCACCAGGCCGGGCAGAGCCCCACCACTTTGCAGGTGGGGCCGGCTGCTGCCCGTGGCAGAGACGAATGACATATTTATTAGCTTGTCAAAACCTCCCCTGTTTATGGAAGTCTCACCCGGCTAAACAAAACAGTCAGCTTCCCATTGGCTCCTTGAGGGGCCCCTGTTGAGAGCTTCAGCAAAGTGCTTGATGAGGCATAAAATGATGATTAATTAATTTACTGCTCAGTTGATCATCACACAGCGCGGTTGATGGTTCTCCCAGCGGTCAGCCCTAGCTCTGCCGTGTACGGCCGAGCCTGCCTTTGCTTTGACCTGCTCGGAGGCTCCCGGGCGGGGAAGGAGGGGAAACAGGGGAACAGCGGCTCCGGAGGCCCCAGGAAGCGGGCGCAGGCGACAGGGGGGCCTCTCGCAGCCGGTCATTAATCAAGACACACTGGCCCTGGGAACTAGCCGGCGTCCGGGCTGGGGTGGCCTCTGCACTGCGGGCGCTCAGAGTCTCGTCTCCTGGGCCAGTTTTTCTCTCCCAGGAGGAACCTGGGCAGCCTGCTGTCCCCCAGGACACGAGGGTGGCACTCAGCCTCCTTCAGGAGGTGAAGGTCACCGTCCTCCAGGGCAGGAGGGTGGCAGCGAGCACTGGCCATGCCGAGCCCTGTTTGCTTTCGCATCTGTGTGAGGAAGTGTGGCCCCGCCTGCCCAGGAAGTGTGGCCCCGCCTGCCCTGGTCCCTGCCATCTGTGACCTGGCAGGGACACAGCTCTGCTTACAACCTTTGAGACCTCAAGGTCAATGACAGGAAGGCTTTCGGAAATGGGAAAATTCGGAAATTTTCTTTCTTAATTTTCACTCCACCTGGGTTTTAGGAGTTCAGGAAGTTTAGTTTATCGAAAGTTAAAGCAATATTTCGAAGGAGAGGTCTTGGCCAATATATACTCTGCTAGCTGGCTATCAGGAGTAGATTTACAGCATGTCATGCAGTCATACAGTCATGACCAGTGAACGCTCCCATTTGTGAGCCACTGGACGGTAAGTGACCCGCCGTGTGGCAAAGCCTGGCATCAACACAGTGCAGGTTACAGGACGTGGAAGACACGTGGTGCGTCCCTGCCTCCTGGGTGTGAGCTCCGCGTCGACGGCCAGGTCTAAATTCAGGTCCCTGGATGGCAGGCGGAGACCCTGAGGGTCGCTGAGATGCATGCAGAGCGGGGGAGCCCGGGCCCTCCTTTACGCCTAACAGCCCGGATGTGCAGGAGCTGAGGCCCCTTGGGAAGGGGATGGCGCGTGTGCCCTGTCACAGACACAGGGATCTCAGCGCTGCGCCCCCAGGGCCGGGGCAGGGCGTGCGTGCAGGGGTCACTGCACGTGTGTGTGTGTGTGTGGTCCAGGTTCTGCAGAAACTGCAGGGACTCACACGGCAGCTCCTCTGCCTGCCCGCCTGGCTTGCGGCGCACGGTGCTGGGCGTGGAGTTGAGAAGAGGAAGCCCAGAGAACCGTCTCCTGTCCCCTGTAAGGCAACCCGAGTGGCCTGCTCTTCCCCGCCTGGTCTCGCAGAGGGTCTGGTCCACACTGGCTGGCCCCCGTCCAGGGCCGGGGGATGGAAGGCAACTGTGGAACAATGGGGGGTGACACTGGGGCCAACTGCTGTCCTGCTGGCAAGCGGCCCCTGGCCCACGTGGAAAAGGTGCTTGACGGGTGGGGGGGCCCAGCAGGCTGCGAGGGGCCTAAGAAACCCCTGAGGTGGCATCAACGTGCAGGGGCCCACGTGGACCAGGCACCTCTCAGCCGGTTCCCGCCCCACAGGTGACCCTGTGCTTTCCCACATGTGGCCCGGACCCACAGGACTGACCCTCTGAGCCCACTCATGCCAGGGGCAAAGAGCAGGGAGCGTCACCCATGCTGACGCCAGCAGGCAGGTCCCTGCTGTAAACGGGTGTCGTTTACATCACCCGTTGCATCAGACGGGGGCGTGGGGTGAGTGCAACGGGCTAAGGTGTAAGAAGTCTTTAGAAAGGTGAAGGTTTTCCGTCCCTTGGCGCTTCCCTGGGACAGGGCGCTTTGTGGCCCCTGATGGGTGGGGCTTGCTGTGTTCTGTGCCCTAATGAGACCCACACACGCACTGGTGTGAAAAGTGCTAAAAAGCCCAGGAGTTAAGAGGCCAGTTTAACCTGTTTATCTCAAAGTTCCCAAGCTGCCAGCACAGGGAGCAGCGATTACTGAAACCGCACAATTCCTGTGGGAGGAGGAGCGCGTGACCAGCCCCCTTAATCGACGGTATTATTAACAGCAAACGAGTCTTTGTTGTGTACGGCCATGGACGCACACCCCGGTCCTCTGTGTTGGCCGCCATGGACGACGCTGCCAGCATCCTCGTCGTTCTCGTGCAGGAGGAGCAGTGCGGCGCCCAGAGGCCCACTCCTCGGGTCCTCTGTGTCGGCCGCCTTCTGGAGGATGTGTTGGGATGCAGAGTGGCAGGGACCCTGGTAGGCTCGGAGGCCGGGGCTGGCGTTTGACGTCGGGGGCGATGGGGCCTCATGAGGGCATGGGGGACGAGTGGGTGCTGTGTCACAGGTAAATGCAAAAGGTGGGCTTGCACTGAGGACTGGGTGGGTGGGGGGGGTGGTCAGGGCAACAGCATGGGATGGGCCTGGAGACATCCAGGCTTTCACAGCCGTGGAAGGGGAGCCGGATGGTTGAGGGCAAGGAGATGGTGGAGATTCCCAGGCCTGGACCCTCCAGCACATCCAGCTCCTACATGGCAGGCTTGGGGTCCCAGGCACCCCTGAACTCTCTGGGCCAACAGCTGTACCTGCAGGTGGCCGCTGGGACCAGGTTGCTTGACCTCACTAATGCCTTGATCCACAACCTGTGAATTAAGAAACCAACCAGGGTGGTTGTGAGGGTCTGTGATTGAAACACGGTGTGTGAATCCTCAGGGCAAGTCTGGCACCTTCAGGGGCCTCCTTCTGGCACAGCCTGACGCTTGGTTTCCTTGTGGAAACCAGGGACAGTGCTGACCCTTTAGGACGATTTGATGGAGGTTACATGGGAGAAAGTCCCCGAATCCTGGGGGCCAGGTTGGCGTCACGGGGCATACGTGCACTCTGGATCATGCGTCTGGGCAAGAGGTTGGAGCCCATGGCTGGAGGGGGCAGGAGGTGGGGTGCTTGGGGTCTTCTGGGGGTGGACTCCACCCTCAAAGCAGGACGACCGCTCGCGTTTCCTCTGCTGGGGCAGAAATAGACATTCCTGGAGTTGATTATTTCTCCCTAATTTACTGCTTCTCTTTTGTTCTTTTCACAGCCCTGTCTGCATCTTTATAGGACATTTCTCCAGTTCTAAAGGGTCACTTTGGTGTCACTAGGATTATAAGCACCACCTCCGTGAGATCACAGAGTGTGAGGCTCTACAAGGAATATTTTGAATTTTCAAACATTTATTTTTTGCTTTTTAAAAATTAAAAACTGTTTATTTTCCCAGACCTAAGTGTGGGTCAACTTAAAATCAGAACTTAATTTTCAGAGAGTGGGTAAACGTGGGCGTGTGCCTCCTGAGACCCATCATGCCATCATCCCAGGAAAGGCAGTCTGTGCTGATGGGGCTGCCCTCCCTCCCGTGTCACACCCGGCGCACTCACCCCATCTGGCTCCGCGGGTTTTGAGGATGATTTTCCTGCTGACTGTCAGCCACGTGTCCAGGACACTCAAGCTAATGACGGCCACGTCTCCTTCTGTGCTCGGATAATTTTGCTCCACAAGCAGGAGCTGAGCAAAACATCCAAGTCATGGAGGTTATTTTAAAAAATGGATCTCTTTCTCCTTTTCCTGGCATTTCCAAATTATCTTGTAACTTAACATCATAGGGAAAAAAGTTGTGAAGAATAAAAGCACTATTGCCAGAGAGCAGTTCTTCTGTGGGAGTTAACTGCCCTCGGCATCGGCTGAGTGTGGACGCAGTCAGCTGGCGTGCTTTTCTCTCCTTGGAGTCCTTGTCTCTTCTCCTGTCACCCAGGTGAGTTGTATAAGTGGAGTTGCCCATAATTTGTCCTGGTGAGCAGAACACATCAGGGTTGTATTTTTCTCTAAAATACTGAGAGGATATTGTGGACAAGGCTGAAGGAAGCTGACTGAAAGTACAAAATTTTCAAAAGTGACATGAGAAAAATTTCTGAAAACTGGAAATGAAAGCTCAGAATAAATCAGGTGGGTGAGCATCATAACTGCAGTCCTCTGCATCTGGGATTGGGGCTCAATTCATCCACAGGGGAACATTTTCTGTGCCAACAGGTGAGTGTTAACAGAACCAAACTCGGGTCTGCTCTCCTGATGGGTGGCAAAGCCAATCTACCAACACCAGGTTATGGTGAAAGAAAGTACAGTGTTTATTTGCAGGTCACCAAGCAAGGAGAAGGGGCAGCTCATGCTCAAAAGACCTGAACTCCCCTATGGCTTTCAGGGAAGGGTTTTTAAAGGCAACATTAGGGGTGAGGGTTATAGGATGCCTGATCAGCTCCTGGACATCCTTTTGATTGGTTGGTGGTGAGGTCACAGGCAGACGTCAGCATCATCTACCTTTTGTTTCCAACCAGTCTGAGCTCTGCATGCTTGTGGTCAGTGTGTGGTCACAATCCTCCACCGGGTGGGGGTCTTAGTTTCTGCAGAACAACTCAAAGATGAGTATCAGATTGTTATCTATATCCCTCAGGAGGAACTAGGAGTCTTGGGACTCTGGTGTGCTCATCATTAACTGCCCAAATCTGCTCTTTGGAACACAGGGAATACGAAATGCAGCATGGGACGTGGAGTGACTTGTACCCAGGAGGCCCCCACAGGGTCCTGCTCGGTTTCCCTCCCCCTTTTCTTTGACTTTCCTCAATCCTTAGGGGAACAGGGTGGGACAAGAAAGTTTTGGATAGAGAGGTTGAACGTAGACTTGGAAGGGGAGCACACTTTTAGGGGGACTGGGTTCCAGAAGATGTTCCCCTGAATTCCAGGTGGTGCAGGAGCTCCTCCAGGAACAGCTGGGAAGACCCTTAACCATCTCTGCTTTTGATTTAACAAAATGGAAATGTTTACATTTTTCAACCTGGCTTTGTGTGAACTCTAACAGGCCCCTCTAACGAGTGAAATTTAAAGTACTTTTCCCCCAAAAGAACATCAAGAACTTTCTCTAAATCAACAATAGAAGAATAAAAACAGCCATATATGTATTTCTTGAACAAATGAGATAGATTGTTCTCAGATGCAGATGAGGAGATGTGCCTTTCAAATGAATATTTTAAGAATTATGGTGCCCAGAGAAACATTTAATGACTTGTTCGTTATTTTGACAAAAAGGTCAAAAATTAAATGTCTATTTCTTCCACGTGATGTACAGTGTTATAGTAAGGGAAGTTTTTTATTCTTTTCTCTAAAAAAAAGAAGAATCACTTTCTTTTAAATACAGTAATACAATGAAGTGACAATATCTCATTTTAAAAACATAATTGAGGTTTGCACAATAGGGACAGTGGAGGGTGGGGACAAAACATTGAATGGATACAAACTAATGGTGATTTCATGTTCCTGATTTTGCTTAATCCTCCTGGCCTGGCTGAATCACTTGTCACAGGAGTATCCATGGTCTCGTTTTACAGACCCTGAGAGACCCAGGGAGATGTCACTCCGGATCCTGGGCTAGAAGGTGCCTGTGTTCCCCACGTTGGGCTGTGGAACACAGACTCACAGAGGAAGCCTGGGACTAGTGATCAGCCCTCAGGTGCTGACTGCCCCCGGGGTTGGGTGAAGAGTCTGGGGGGACGCTCGAGGGACCCACCAGTACCAGGGACCCACCAGCGCGATGGGTAAGTCAGTGGTGGAGCTGAGTCTTAACTGGATTTGCCATGAACTGACTCCCTTATTTTCCTCCGTGATGTTCAGCGTTTCTGCTTCTGCTGAGACGTTCCCTTCAACAGAGATGGAGTGAGGGGATGGGAGGGAGTTTGTATGCAGGACCGCTCCCGGCACTAATAAAGATGCAGCACCTCACGTTAGGCAGAGATTTACTTGTATTGATGCAGATTTACTGCTCCAGGGAAAAAAAGAAGCCTTATTGTATGATCAAAGCTAATAAAAATAGAAAACAAATGACACTGTAGCCTGAATAGAAGCAATGCACTAGTTAATGAATACTTATTGACTGGTAACCTGCAACTAATGTAGCTATGGATTTTTACTTTGTCTATTCGTGGCTTTAAGAAGCAATCAGCTGGGTCTCCCCGGTCGGAGGATGAGGTGATAGTTAACAAAGCTGCGTTTTATTTAGTGCTAAACAAAGCAGTCAATTTAAATTTGAGGTGGATGGGAAAACCATCTCTTTGGTTTATGTAAGCCGGGATCACTTGAGCGAGGATGTTTTTAGATGGGTCTGTCATGGGATACCGATTGTTTATTATGGAAGGCAGCACGCTGTCCATTTACAAAAAGTGATGGGAGAATTAGTCAATGTCAACATCCCCGGATGGGAATTTAAAACCGATATCCCTTGTGTGCAATGATTTTTAAAACTAAGTCTAGCTAATACTGGGTTGAGTCTCCTGTAGTTAAACTTTACAGAACTTATTCAAACTCATTGCACATAGAGATACAAGTGAATGAGTGGGTTGCAGCATCGTACATACAACTTAAGAAGCTTGTCATCTGAATCAGGTGACGGGACTTCTGAAACCACTGGAAGAGCAATACCCACTGTCTGAGTGGTGCCTGAGGGAGAGGTCTCCTCAACTCCTACGGCATCTTTGAAGGAAAGTTATCTGTCTTCCTTGCCTGTCATAGTGAACTCACAGATTCACTGGGCAGCCCCTTCAATGCACGGAAGAGGTCACTTGTAGCAATGTGTTCCCTGTCTTGGATTGCCCTTAGGTTTATTCCTGGGTGTGAGGCAGAGCTTGCCTGCTGCAGCCCCTCCCCCATCCCCTGGAGCACACGGGGGAGTGCAGTTTTCCTGGGTCTTCTCTTGGTCATGTCACCTTCCCCCCATTTCCTCATATTTTTTTAATTAAAAAATTTATTTATTTATTTAAAATTTTATTTTTTACATTTTTAATTGAAGTATAGTTGATTTACAGTTATTCAGGGGTACAGCAAAGTGATTCATTTATATGTGTGTATATATATATATATATATATATATTTTCTTTCCATTATTGTTTATTACAAGATCTTGTGTATAGTTCCCCGCGCTATACAATAGGTCTTTGTTGTTTATCTATTTTATATATAGTAGTTTGTATCTGCTAATCCCAACTCCTAATTTATCTCCGCCCCCCCACCTTTCTCCTTTGGTAACCGTAAGTTTGTTTTCTAGGTCTGTGGGTCTGTTTCTGTTTTGTAAGTAAGTTCATTTGTATCATATTTTAGATTCCACATATAAGTGATATCATATGATATTTGTCTTTCTCTGTCTGACTTACTTCACTTAGTATGATAATCTCTAGGTCCATCATGTTGCTGCAAAGGGCATTATTTCATTCTTTTTTATGGCTGTGTAATCTTCCATTGTATGTATATATGTGTGTGTGTGTGTGTGTGTATATATATATATGTATATATATATATAGTGGTTTCCTCATGGACTCTTCAGCCTGGCCCTCCAAGGGCAGGACCCAGTGCCATGCCGAGCGCGGGGCACATGTCATTTCAGGCCCACGGAACCTTAGGTGCATTTTGGCGCAGGACACTACGGTGATCCATGGCATCTGCCTGGTGCCTGTGTCCTTCCAGCCGGGCTGCTGCCTGCTTCCACTCAGCCCGTGTTCTTAAAGGCCCACAGCTCCAGGCAGCAGGGAAGACGCCCAGCACAGGGAAGGCAGCCTGTTGTCCCCGTGGATCCACTCTGTGGGATTCCATATTCAGTCTCTGTCACTGTCTGCAGCCTTGGCTCACCTGAGACACATCCAAGTTCACTGGATGGGTGGGAAGAGGATGGGAAGGAGACGGCTTTCTGTTGTTTTAGTGCCTACACTAGTCTGGGTTCCTCCACAGTAGATAAGTGGTGTGTGAGCCTCAGTTACGTGGCCGGCCTATCCCTGATAGGAATAACCAGGTGCATTTCAGTTCCTCCACTGGGAGAGGCTTACATGGGAACAGAGAACCCAGGCAATTTTAAATGACTTTATGAACAGACTGTGATCCACAGCGGGAACCCACTGACTGCTCCGTGGAAAGAAATCAGCTCCTGCAGAGTCCCTTCCTCTCCTTGCTGGGAGCTGGTGCAGCTCACGGGATGCTGAGTAACTTTCTTCAGTTGCTGGGAACAGGCCACCGCAAGGAGCCACCGCAGCCCCCGCTGCTCTGGCTCCTGGGCTGGCACACATCTGCCTTGGCGGTCCTGCCACCCCACCGTTCACACAGGCAGTCCCCACCGCCAGGGACTTGCTCGCCCTTCTGGAGCCTGGTGGCGCATCGTGGCCAAGGTCTGCTGAAAGTCGAACAGTGGGAGCATCCCCGGGTTCTGGTTCAAATGTTCCTTGCAGGATGCACAGACATGCAGGTGGGAACTCCCAGAACAGGGGGTTTTGGGACAAATGAGACCATTACAAACCTGCTTACAGAAAAGGTAAACAGGGACGAGTCCCTATGGATCTGAGCTCACCTCTCTTCCCGCCCAAGAGGAGACAGCAGCGGCAACCGGGGATGGGAATCAGAAAACCACAAGGGGAGAGATGGGCTGAGAGGGGAAAATCTCTGGCATCTGGGCACTGAAATAACACCTAGAAAGAGAGCAGAGCCCTTGGTTTGGATGCCAACTCCTGCCATGTGCTGGGGACCCTACAGGCAAATGGGGAGCTGTGGTATTATTTTCAGGAAAAAAACAAAAAACAAAAAACAAAACGTTATTTGCTTCAAGGCTAACTGGTGGATTTCCAATGGCTAAATCACCATCTCAGGCTTTTGCATTTTTTAAGGCTTCAGCCTAGAAAGAGTGCATCCATGTCAGGGTAACTAAGGACTGGATTCCACCAGGGATGTGCCTGGGTTTGCCTTCAGGCTTGGCTTGTTCAGGGTTAGTGAGTTCCTGAATCTCTCTCAGTGGTGGCTGGAGCCGGCTGTACCCATCACTTCTCACTGTCACAGTTGGTGACCTCACGTAGGCAGCTTGAAATCGGCTGGGGTGGAGAAATGTACGCCACTGAAGTAGGCAAATGCTGGCTGTAAATCCTCACCAGCACACAGCTTGCTCTCAGCGTCAGGCTGCTCCTCTGAGTGAGGGAACCGGTGTAGTACTGCCTCCCCGAGCGGCGGTGTGGGATCCAGGAGCTGACACGGTGCAGCACGGGGCCCAAGCCTGGGCCACATCCACGCAGAGTGCCCTGGTTTTTGTTGTCTGGCGCTGTCTTTGGAGGGTCCTGTGTTCAGTCTGCACGTGACTGCCTGGAAGAGCAGGTGCCACCGGGCAGAAAAACAAACTTCCCTGTGATCTGCGTTCAATGTGAATGTTGTACGACTTGGGGAGGGTAGAAATGCAACCCGGCTGGAAGTGGCAGCCACCGAGCATATAAGCCCCAGTCGAGTCACAGACACACGGGAGCAGGGGACCCACAGCCTCTGCAGCTGCACCCGTGTCAGCCCGCGGCTCCAGAAGCCACTCGTCACGTAACGGGGTCTCCTCACTGCATAGGCCAACCCGAGCAGATATCAGCCTGTGTGGGAATAAGGAGGAGAACTTTCTAAACCTTACGGTGAGCTCTGGTTTCCAGAAGATGTGCATCCTGGTTCAGCAAGTGCTGAAACACCCGCGCGTGGTGTCGGTGATGGTGGCCGTGTTCCCATCGCCATCAGAGCGAGGGCTGTTTCTGTGCCACAAAGTCTGCACGCCTGCAGGTCCCTTGCAAAGGGCGTTTCATGGTAAGTGCTTAGAAGTCCTCCATATACCTTTGCAGTACTCTGCTATTTACCGTTTGGATTCTGACCCATTGTGAGGTTCTAAGTAAATAGCACACCGTTCAGGCCAGAGACTCCGGCCCCCCTCTGAGCATGACGGCAGCCAGTGGAGGGAGTTGACGGGCACCGGAAACAGAAGAGGGGACCCGGATTCCTAATTCCCTGAGGCGACTGAGAACCTACCTTCCGCTTCCGTGAGGACCACCGCGCGCTCACTCCATTGCCCACCTGTGGACGCTGCCTTTCCTTCTTCCTCCTGTGATAGGAAGTCAGGGACCAGCCACGGGGCGCCCTCCAAGGGGAACACGCAATGAATGTGCGCCCCAGTTTGCAAAGATTTCTATTAGCTCCTACCCAATAAGAATTAGAGAACAAATACATGAAACCCCAGGTAATGGGAAGGCTCTCCTTCCATCTGTTTGTCCCTCTGTTTCCGGGTACTGCTGGCAGAGACACCCCTACCGAAGGGGAGTTTGAGAAAGGCCAGAAGAAGGTAGCGAGGCCCGGCCAGGAGACCTGTCCACCCTCCAGAGGCTTCTGTCCTCTTAACCCTGAAGCTGAACGTGCACCGCATCCAAGCCAGAAGCCTCCCGGCAAACTCTCAGTTATGGCTCTGCTTCGATTTCTTCACGACGCTGTGGGAGTTGCTTGCTGGGGTCCTGATGCTGAGCAGGATTCACGGCAGGAATGTGTTTTCTGAGCCCCACGTGGGGAGAGCTGTCTGGTGGGGTGGAAATGCCTGGCTTTGCTCATCTGGAGCAGGAACTTGATGGACGCACATGCTCCTGAGCTGAGTCCAAACGGGGACCTCAGCGAGGAATTTCCTGATTTTTCTCGTTAGCGGCTCTCCATCACTCCTGAATACGCACCTGTTGGTGCCAGGGTTGCCATCAGACCTCCCTTCTGCCCCAGAGGTTGTATTTCACATTCACCAAGAACCAGCTGTGATTTCCCTAGCCCCAGTTATTCCTGTTATTAAATTATACATTCAACGATGTATCATCTAAGTGAATACTCAGTATCAATATAGGTATAATACAAAATATTAATATAAGTAAGAATGAGGAGTGTTACTTTTTTTTTCCATGAAACCTGTCACATGCTTTGTAAAGACTTTATCAAGACATCATTTAAACATTCTGCCCTACAACTCCACAAATTAAAAAAAAAAAAATTCTACTTGATCTCGACACAGATCGCTTTGCAAATATTTTAACAAATCACTAGACTTTACAAAAACAAACTAGAAACCATAGATGCTGATTCCCTCCAATGAGGAAACTCTTGTCCAAAGAAAAGTCTTTGACCCTATATCAAGATTAGTGATTGAATGGGTATTTATACTTTTGAATGTTTAAGGCTAGTTTGTATTCTTTATAACTGACTTATGTTTTGCTAATGAACACTGCTCATCCCAGCTAGGTGGAATAAGAGGCAACCTTGTGACCAGGGCTCCACGGACTGTGCAGCTTGGCCTTGGGGTTTTAACCTCCCTCTTGCTCCTTTGCAGGTAGCCATGCACGCCTGACCTATTACATCATAGTCATTTTCCTCGTAATTAAATGTATGTTCTGCACAATGAAAGGTTAAAAGACATCAAGAGCTTCCTGGCAGTGTAATTGACAGGGATTTGTGGAGAAAATCCTTGTACACACATAACAGGCAAGTCACTGTGTTCCAAGGATGACAGATGTAAAGAACAAATGTTAAAGGTAACTGTTTTCCAATATTGTTTGAAAAGTACATATCTAATTAGAAATGAATCTGTTTAAATTCACCAGTAAAATAATCTGATGAAAGGAAGGGAAAAAAACTAAATCAGTCTGAGATCTGTGTAAGTTGGGTCTCTAATGGGACAATCATTAAAAATAATTTAAATTATTCACATTTGAATGACTTTTATATAAATCTTTTAAAATAATGGGAAATCTGCTGTGTGAAGTCTAAATGAAAGAATGGCCGAGTTAATCTCTGACATATTATTTGAGCTTGTACGTTGTGAAAAAGAGCACAGTAGAATGTTAAATTTCACATAAAATATTCTGGTTTCCTCTGGTTTATTTCAGAGCTAGGGTGTCATTTATGATTACATTTTATGAGAAGATAATTACAAGCAGAACTGCTTTTCTAAGCTTGCAAAATGTAATCTAAATGCTAAGATTAACGCATTTCAGGATATTAATAAGCTCAATTCTCTTCAACTTGATGGATTTGTAACTTTCAACTGTGGTGCAGACTTGAATTAGTGCTGTTTTAAAGCTATCTTCTCTCTAGAGCCGGTGCAGTCCTCAGAATTCTCTCCTACCTAGTGGAGAGGAAGACAGGCATCCCTGGCTCATCATTGGATAAAATCCCAAGCTCTAATAGGGATGTTGGCAGAGTGTGTATTGAGTCCTACAATGAATAAAGTGCTCTGAGAACAGTGCAAATATTAACATGTGTGTGTCTTTTGCTGTGATCACCGATGGTGTTCTACCCAAGGAAAGGGGTGGAGGTGGCAAATAGAAATTTAGACATTTTCAAAGGAGTAAAGAGTGAAATGAAAAACTAAAACCTCCTAAAAGTGAAGCGAAAGCTACAAGTATGTTAGATGAGTCAACATCATAAGCAAACTTTTCAAAGTTTGGGCTTCAGGGGGATTTAAATTTCTGGGCATATATCCCTAGGAAATGAACTCAGTATCTCAAAGAGATATCTGTACCCCTATGTTCATTGCAGCACTGTTCACAATAGCCAAGACATGGAAGCAACCTGAGTGTCCATCGACAGAGGAATGGATAAAGAAGATGTGGGATATACGTATACACATCTATATGTATATGACTTGGCCATAAAAAAGAAGGAAACCCTGCCATTTTTGACATCATGGATGGACCTTGAGGGCATTGCAGTAAATGAAATAAGTCAAATAGAGAAAGACAAATACCTATGACCTCACTTACATGTGGAATCTAAAAAAGCTGAACTCACAGGAACAGTAGATTGGTGGTTGACAGGGGCTGGGGAGTGGGGGAAATGAGTGAAGGTGATCAAAGGTATAAAATTCCAGTTTTAAGAAGAATAAGTTCTAGCAATGTAAGGTGCAGCATGGTAGCTACAGTTAATGATACTGTGTTGTATATTTGAAAGTTACTAAGAGAGTAGATTTTTAAAGTTCTCACCACACATACAACACACACACACACACACACACACACACACACACACAAGTATGTGAGGCAAAAGGTGTTAACTAACCTTATTTTGGTAATTGTTTTGCAATACGTACATATGTCAAATCATTATGTTGTACACCTTGAACTTACACAATGTTATATGTCAATTATATCTCAATAAAGCTCGAAAAAATGTGGGCTTGCGACGCACTTCATTTTAAAGAAGGAACACTTTGCTCGCAGGGAAGGCAGTTTACCTGCAGCCCCACGTAAGTTGATGAACCTTCTACTGGTTCCAGCGTTCTGCTAATCTGAGCTGAAAATCTGCTCATTCCCCAATGCACATACTTGCTTGAGGCTTTGGGGATGTCCTGTGTATAAGTGAGGGTGTGATCTCTGCCACAGACTGTGGTCCCTGGAAATGATAGGCACTAGCCTTCTGGCTGCCAAGTTAATGTGTGGATCTCTTCATACATGAGAAAAATGGGCAATGTTTACATCATCCTGAAATATAACCATGTATCTATTAGATAAGATTAGTGTTAAATTTGTTTTCAAAACTTATTCTGATGGATACAAATAAAATCAAATTGAATTATTAAGGAGTCTTGGGCAATAATGTTCAAAGGGCAGACTATTTATTAGGAAGGACAAGTGTGAGGAGATGCAGATTGCCTTTTGAATGTCAGTAATTCTCGGGAAGGGATGCCAAGTCCCTTACATCCAACAGAGGCTTATATGCTCACGGTTTGAATCCTGTATTGCAGACACACATCTGGTTGTGGGTTAGCTCTATCCTTCAGGAGTTTCTCTCTTACATATTTTTGCCTAGCTGTTTTCCCCCCTCTTGCTTCTTTTTTTATTCTCCTCTTTTTTACAGATTTTCATTTGTCCACATCAAACTGCTTATTACTTTGGAGCAATGTTTGTTGTTGCTGTTTATTCAAATTGCTTAAATTCTTAATCTCTCTTTAAGCTATTCTGCTGGTATTCTATTTAATTTTAAACAATCTACCTATTGAATTAAAACATTTCCGTGCTTTCATCCAAGTTGATGGTGAGAATCCCTGAGTAGAATGATCTCAGAAGTTGTCTCTCAGAGTTTTCCTAATTGTTACAATCTTGGTCAGACCATTGAGATGAAAGAAACACATGGAAATTGTGTGTCCCCAGCCCCCGGGAAGGAAGGAAGAGTCTAGAGTGATTCCTGGTTTCTGGTTTTGTATCCGGATAGAGGGTGATGCCTTCAAGGAAGCAAGGGAGTTCCAGAAGGGGCGTGCTTCCAAGGAAGACTGGGATTTCCCTTTGGACATGTTGAGCTTACATGCTTGGGGCAAGGTCCAGTGGACATGTCTAGAGCTGGGGTTGGGGACAAGGAGTACATCTGGCAGGAGGAGCAGGAGCCATGGAGAAGGTCTCAGGGATCCAAGGAGAGCCTGTGTGTCCAGTGATTGAATCGTGTGAATCATGGCTCAGACTTCCCTTTGGACTTTGTATAGATCTGCCTTTAGGGGAATAATTTCCTGTGTTATGGCAACGAGTTTGGAATGTTTGGTGATAAGTCAAGTGCTGTAGGAAGATGATAAGAGCATCCGATGAGATGTTCTACCTTACTAATTACTAATTTTGTTTCCAAGAAGTCATAGTTGTCATGCCCTCTGCCCACACAAATACAGATTCCCCACTGAATGATGACTGGGAGGGTGAGGGGACTCTGCTGTTCACTGCCCCTCTGTGTGTCTTTGGTAACACCCAGCTGTTTCCGTAAGCCCACAGAGAAGGCTTAGGTGGGAACAAGCTTGTCCCTCCCTCCAGAAGCGACCTGCTTCATCGCATCTGATTACACTTGAGAAGCAAAGTGCTTGATCCAGCTCCTCGCCTACTGATTGTGCCCTGAGGGTGTCTCAGGTGGGAAACTCAGCCCTCGGGTTTTGACAACAATCATTTTAAATATATATATATTTTTTGTGTTGAAGAACAACCAGAAAAGTTGACCCCTTCCCCTGGAATTCCTGAGGCAGAACGGAGGTCTCAGTTGCTTTTGGAACTGGACTGCAGTCAGTATTCGCTTAAGGCCTATGGGCACCTCAGATGAGTTTATTCCATGGGGTGGATCAGGGGGCCCCTTGCTAGGACTTGGGTGGCTTGTAGCCAGAAGGAGGAAATGGAGCTTGCCTAAACAGGGAGCTAGGATCAATGACCTCCCGCATTTAAGTAGGTTGAATTTTTCCACTTTGGAGGATTTCCTCCTTCTTCTTCTTCAAATTTGAATCCTTCAATCAACATAACTGACATCTTCAGTCAGGTTTGCCTCAGCAGGGTTGGAAAGGGGGTGCTTGGGTTGGCAGAGCCTGTTTTCTTCTGTTCTCTAATCTCCACAAGCTGCTGAGCCTCTGACATACGTAATATGCATATATCAGGAGCTGAACAACTGCAACTCCTGAGCCCTACACCCCAACTGCATCGCTTCCCCAGAGCCTCCCAGACTCTTCCGTCCAGGTAATGCGTTTCTCTAATCTGACCACAAGTGACTCTCTTGATAAAGCTTTGACTGTTGCACATCAATTTGTTACAGAAGTTTGAAAACTTTAAGATTTTTTCAATTTAATTTATCACTTATTATCTTAAGAATGTCAGTGGAAAACCAGGTTGAGATTTTTAACCACAGAGAGAAATATTTACTTTGAGTTTCTACCATCTGCCATCCAGCCTGGTTTTTAGGTGTTTCCCCCAAACACACTCTGAGACTAGGACTTGCCGGCAGTGATTCAGGAATGACTCCCAGGGTGTGGGGAATAGGAAGACACCATGCAAGAACCAGCCTCAGGCTGATCCCACAAGCGGCCCTGGAGGGGAAGTCGGGCTTCCAAGTTTCTCCCCCCTTGGCCCCGGAGCAGAGCTGGGCGTCCCTCCTCTGCGTCAGCACCACGGACAGAGGTCTGCACTGGGCGTTGGGGTGGTCATTTGGGCACAGTGGCTTCAATAGCCCACGGAAAGTCTGCCAAAGAGCACTTCAGATGCAGGCAGTTAAAGTGAGGACACATATAGTAGACACATGCTATTCTCTCAAGAAAGCTTTGGGAGAAATGATAGAATGAGTGAGTGAATAGTCTTTTGAGCATAATGACAATTATATTCAGGACAAGTTCAACAAGTACTCCACAGCTTTCAATTCTAAAAATTCATTTCATTGGGGACTAAGGTATCACTACAGGAAAGACATTAATTTATGTTGTTGATACATCTTAGTTGATAAATGGACGTTTCTCATATTATAGAAAATGCTTTTGTGATTTTACTAAGATGATAAATATTTCTTTAAAACTTTTCAAAATGAGCTTGATTGTATCATACTCATAAATAAACATAATTTGTGTTTCTTTGATCATAAGAATGCATATGGAAAAACACACAATGATGCTAAAAAGTTGGTCAATATACTGTGCTGGTATTTTTGGTACATCTCAACTCAGTATAAATTGGACATTTTGTGGTAATATTTGCCTCAAAGCAAATTGTTCTTCTGGCTCAAACCAATTGTTTTTATAGTGGAAGGAAGATCATGGCAGTGAAGAGAATGGGGCCAGTTATAGGTGAGCAATTTTTTTCCCCATATAAAGGGTCTACCTTTGACTGCAAAGCATGGAGTACGAAGAGCCGGGTCATGCCTAATGAGGCAGAATCTGGGGAAGAAGACACAGAAATATGGAAACTCCAGGAAAAGCCACGCTGCTACCTATCTCCCTAGGAACCCCTCTTATCTCTGTGACTGGCTCCTTTCAACATCTTTCCTTTCTTTTAGCCTCTGAAGAGATGAAAATTTATCCCAGTATTTTAAAAGGAAAACAATTGCTTTTAAATACCATAACTGCCTTCAATCTTATAATCTTCCATCTTTCAGCTTTTGTCTAAGAAATGCGTATTATATTCATGTTTTACAAATGATTTTCTTGATATTCTCTGAAGTTATATTCATAAAAATATAAAGATTTGGTGGGTCATATTCCTAAAGGGAAAATTCAATATGCACATTTTAACACATCTAAAAAATGGGTATGTTACTAGCTGCCTTAAATCCTTTTGTGGAAAAAAGTGTGGCATAAATAAATACACACATCAAGACATAAATAAACACTTTTGAGCTATTTCTTGTTAAGTGTTGGGTTTTCCGTGCCTTGTGGGCCCACCCAGCTCATGGCAGCTGCCAGCTGCTACATCTCGTGCCCACGGGGGTGGTCTTGCCTTTTTGGGGTGCTGTAGTATCACACAGCCACCCAGCTCACTTCACAAGTGGTGTAGGTGCCGCTCCAGCCCTGGGCAAAAGTCTCAGGGCTAACTGTACATTTTGGCTGTGGCACTGCCATTCATCCAGATAGGATGTCTTTTCAGTGCTGTTTACTTAGAAGAGCATGGGAACTATTATAAAACTTGATCAAATGCCAGTTAATGGCATTTATAGACAGAATGAGGGGGATTATCCAAATGCCCCTGATTCTCACGGAGATGTTTTCTCACTGTAGAATGAAACAGTCTACTCAAACACTCAGAGGGGTCTCCTTGTTCAGGACAACTCTGGGCTTAAACTGACAGACTGGGGAAGAGGCTGGCTCAAGTGTTGTGACCTGCGGATGCTTAAGAGACACCTCAGTGCATCGCTGATGAGCAGCTGCCTCAGCGGTCAGGGACCCAGACTCTGGAGCCAGGCTGCCCACGTTCCTCTGCTGAGAGACTTCAGGACCTTGGACAAGGCAGGAACTGCTCTCTGCCTCAGTCTCCCCTCCGTGGAACTGGGTGGTGATTAAACCTACTGCACAGGGTTGTTATGAAGATCAGAGGAGCAGACCTGCCCAGGGCTAAGAACAGGACCCTGCACCTGGGCTCCATGTGTGTTTTCAGTAAGTCCACCAGGGTCGTGGGTTGGCTGTACCAGATCTTGGACCCTGCCAGGGTAAAGCAGGATGAGAAGCAAACATGGTCTGTGCCCTCACAACCACCGTGGCTCAGCAGGAGGCCCTGGAGGTCTCAGAGTCAGGTTCTTTATTCAGAAAAGCAGAGATGGTCCCAGGGACCCCAAGCTTAGTGCAGAAATCAGAGATGAAGTGAGCAAAGAACTCCACAGTTAGCCTGGGCTTAGGAGGCAGTAGAACAGACCCTGTCACATCCTTGATTTCATCATACCTTGCTTTTGGTGGGTGTAAGAAGAAAAAAAGGGGGCCTATGATCTTCAGAAAAAGTCCTTATGGAAAAATGTCCCAGGGTTTTTGAAACAGTCTGAAATATTCTGCAGAACAGCAGAAGTGCAGAAATACGATGCTGTCATTGTGACAAAGTGAAGGGTGGTTTTGGCTCACCTGTCAGGACCAAGTGCCTACGTCCACGCATTTTCATGTGGATGTGCCTGCAGGGAGGGGCAAGAGGGGACCCTGACCCTCGTCAGCCTGGAGGAAGCCGTGAGGAGGTCAAGATGGAAGGTGTGTCAGCAAAATATGAGCCCAACTTGTCCTCTGTTATTACAGGAAAAGCCAAAGGTGGGAAGTCATAAGGAGGCAGATTCCAACATGGGAGTTTAGAAAATGCATATTTTCTTTCCAACAATCTGAGCTCCCACAGAGGAATGGTGGAGAGATTCCAGCCACGTCATGCAAGGCGTGACCCTGGTGACAGGTTCTGTTGGCCTTTCCTTCCTGCTGGACAGCTGCTCTGCAGATCTTTGTGAGCAGGAATTAGCATACTTTATTTGAAGCTGCAAACTGATATTTTGCTTTGGACATAATTCTAAGTTTTCTGTCCTTCCAGCCTTCGCAACTGTGGGTTGGGATCATGAGGTGGCCGTTTAATAATCACCTGCTTCATGGTACCGATTAACCATCTTCTTCCCCAAAACTTGGCTTATTCTTTTTCGTAGTTTATGTCCAAGAATGGATGGCAAGACTCATCACTTACGATGATTTTAAACCATAAAGTTTCCTTTTTTTAATGAAGACTGAAAAATTCATGCAAATTTACACTTGTTTACAACTCGATTGAATATTATGATAATACATTTCAATGTCTCCAAATTATGTCAAGTGTTTATAAACAGTTCCATCACTTGCACTGTTTTGCCAATAAAATAAAATGTTGGCTTCACAGAAATAACATTTTTAATGTTGAGATAAAGAGAACCACTTCTGAATTTTGATATTCACAAACTTCAGACTGTCCAGAGCTGAAGTCACAGTCTGGGCCCTAAACCGTGTGTCTCCATGGGCAAGCTCCTTGCTTCTGAGTTTTCTGGTCTGTGGTCCTGACCCTGCCGACAACCACTGCCAGGCAAGATTCCCGGTGGGAGGATGCCAGGAGCTGGATCGATGGTCCCCACTTCCCACCCACTCCCCTGCCATCGCCTCAGTTGGAGTTTAGTTGGAGAGCTCACATCAATTTGGAAATCTTTTTCCTTTACATCTATACATTTCTTAAAATCAACAGCAGGTGTGAATGGTACCTAAATAATTTTCTGACGTTACTGAAAATCGTCATAATTTGGATAGCTAAAATTCAGAGAAAAATTAAAAACTTGCATATTCTTAAAGAATGAAAGAATCCATATTTAAAAAGCTTAAAGTACTTGCTGAATAAGTTTTTCTGTTAATTAGTGATTCACACTCACAGAAAATC
Organism: Eubalaena glacialis; assembly: GCF_028564815.1. Taxonomy (NCBI): domain Eukaryota; kingdom Metazoa; phylum Chordata; class Mammalia; order Artiodactyla; family Balaenidae; genus Eubalaena; species Eubalaena glacialis. The sequence goes on along the minus strand of NC_083719.1, from coordinate 1,847,780 downwards.
TAGTGGTCACAAATAACAAATGCTGGAGAGGGTGTGGTGAAAAGGGAACCCTCATGCACTGTTGGTGGGAATGTAAATTGATACAACCACTATGGAGAACAGTATGGAGGTTCCTTAAAAAACTAAAAATAGAATTACCATATGACCCAGCAATCCCACTACTGGGCATACACCCAACAAAAACCATAATTCAAAAAGACACATGCACCCCAATGCTCATTGCAACACTATTTACAATAGCCAAGGCATAGAAGCAACCTAAATGTCCATCAACAGGTGAATGGATAAAGAAGATGTGGTGTATATATACAATGGAATATTATTCAACTGTACAAAGAATGAAATAATGCCATTTGCAACAACATGGATGGACCTAGAGATTGTCATACTAAGTGAAGTAAGTCAGAGAAAGACAAATATCATATGATATCACTTATATGTAGAATCTTAAAAAATGATACAAATGAACTTATTTGCAAAACAGAAACAGACTCACAGACATAGAAAACAAACTTATGGTTACCAAAGGGGAAATGGGGGGTGGGGAGGGATAAATTACGATATTGAGATGAACAGATACACACTACTATGCATAAAATAGGTAAACAACAAAGTCTTACTGTGTAGCACAGGGAACCATATTCAATATCCTGTAATAAACCATAATGGAAAAGAATCTGAAAAAGAATATATATCACTTTCTGTATACTGGAAACTAACATGACATTGTAAACCAACTATAACTAAAAAAAAAAAAAAATAAGAAAATCAATTGGTCTGAGAAATATGGAGATTATAATTTGCTTCAGGAGGGCGTGGAATTGTCCTAAATATCAGCTGTATCTGTTTACGGACCACTCACCATGGACTGAAACAGGTGTTCCTGCTGATTATAAAGCTCCAGGAGATATGGGGGCATGGGTTCATCTTGGACAGTTCCAGAGCTCAGGGAGACTTTTCTCATGTTTTTTGGTATTTCTGCACATAGGGCTGGGAGTGAACACAGACTTTGCTGGACCTCATGCTCAGAATGATCCAGAAGGATTCACACCTCTCCGCTGGCTATTTGGAATTTGCAGAAGAGCTGCTATCAGGCTTGTGTCACTCAACACCACACGTGTTACAGTGATAACTCCATTGACAAAATTTGATCCCAGAGATTTCTACCACTGACCTCAGCTGCTAGAGAGGTGGTGTCTTGACCTGCAAGGTGATAGGGCACCTACAGACCTGAGCTGTGCCCCCATCTGGCCACTCCACCGGCCAGGGCTCAGCTCTTAGTGGTAATATGGAGACATTAGACCATTTTTCAGTGGTTCTCTTGAGCAATACGGGGGACTCAACAGTGATTATTATTATTACGCACTTCCTTTGTGGCAGGCGTTGTTCTAGACACAGGAACACATCAGTAAATGACATACAAGAAAACTCCTGCCCTGGTTGCACTCACACATTAGACTCAAAACCACCAGCAACCTCTGGATGCAGGAGGGTGCTTCTCTCTCACGACATTCAGTTCACAATCACAGTGGCCTTTCAATTCATAAAGTTCCTAAGATTATTTTCTGATTATGAAGGGGATGGTCCCATTTTTCCTGATCATCAGTGTCACGAATGGCGGGTGTGTGCTGTTTGCTCCTGGCAGGATGTCACAGCCCACTTGTTTCTATTTTTCTACCAGTTCTTGATACTGTACTTTAGAACCTGCTAGTTCTACAGAATTATTACAGTTTTAACACTTATATAAATGGCATTATTTTTCAAGATTGACTTGAGTTGTTTTATTATTTTATATATGATACAAGAATTACTAGACCTTAATCCATTGCACCACATGTATTGTCAACTGCCAGTCTTTTTCCATGATACCTCCTCTCTTTTTTTTTTAATTTAATTTTATTTATTTTTTACACAGCAGGTTCTTATTAGTGATCTATTTTATACATATTAGTGTATACATGTCAGTCCCAATCTCCCAATTCATCACACCACCACCACCACCCTGCCCCACTTTCCCCCCTTGGTGTCCATACGTTTGTTCTCCACATCCGTGTCTCTATTTCTGCCTTGCAAACCAGTTTATCTGTACCATTTTTCTAGATTCCACATATATGCGTTAATATACGATATTTGTCTTTCTCTTTCTGAATTACTTTACTCTGTATGACAGTCTCTAGGTCCATACACGTCTCTACAAAAGACCCAATTTTGTTCCCTTTTATGGCTAATATTCCATTGTATATAGGTACCACATCTTCTTTATCCATTCGTCTGTCAATGGACATTTAGGTTGCTTCCATGACCTAGCTATTGTAAATGGTGCTGCAATGAACATTGGGGTGCATGTGTCTTTTTGAATTATGGTTTTCGCTGGGTATATGCCCACTAGTGGGATTGTTGGGTCATATGGTAATTCTATTTTTAGTTTTTTAAGGAACCTCCATACTGTTCTCCATAGTGCCTGTATCAATTTACATTCCCACCAACAGTGCAAGAGGGTTCGCTTTTCTCCACACCCTCTCCAGCATTTGTTGTTTGTAGATTTTCTGATGATGCCCATTCTAACTGGTGTGAGGGGATACCTCATTGCAGTTTTGATTTGCATTTCTCTAATAGTGATGTTGAGCAGCTTTTCATGTGCGTCTTGGCCATCCGTAGGTCTTCTTTGGAGAAATGTCTATTTAGGTCTTCTGCCCATTTTTTGATTGGGTTGTTTGTTTTTTTTTAATATTGAGCTGCATGAGCTGTTTATATATTTTGGAGATTAATACTTCGTCCGCTGTTTCATTTGCAAATATTTTCTCCCATTCTGAGGGTTTTCTTTTCGTCTTTTTTATAGTTTCCTTTGCTATGCAAAAACTTTTAAGTTTCATTAGGTCCCATTTGTTTTTTTTTTTGTTGTTGTTGCTTATTTTTGTTTTTATTTCCATTACTCTAGGAGGTGGGTCAAAAAAGATCTTGCTGTGATTTATGTCAAAGAGTGTTCTTCCTATGTTTTCCTCTAAGAGTTTTATAGTGTCTGGTCTTACATTTAAGTCTTTAAGCCATTTTGAGTTTATTTTTGTGTGTGGTGTTATGGAGGGTTCTAATTTCATTCTTTTACATGTAGCTGTCCAGTTTTCCCAGCACCACTTATTGAAGAGACTGTCTTTTCTCCATTGTATATCCTTGCCTCCTTTGTCATAGATTAGTTGACTATAGGTGTGTGGGTTTATCTCTGGGCTTTCTCTCCTGTTCCATTGATCTGTATTTCTGTTTTTGTGCCAGTACCATTTTGTCTTGATTACTGTAGCTTTGTAGTATAATCTGAAGTCAGGGAGTCTGATTCCTCCGGCTCCATTTTTTTCCCCACAAGATTTCTTTGGCTATTCGGGGTCTTTTGTTTCTTCATACAAATTTTAAGACTTTTCGTTCTAGTTCTGTAAAAAATGACATTGGTAATTTGATAGTGATTGCATTGAACCTGTAGATTGCTTTGGGTAGTATAGTCATTTTCACAATATTGATCCTCCAATCCAAGAACATGGTCTATCTCTCCATTTGTTTGTGTTATCTTTGATTTCTTTCATCAGTGTCTTATAGTTTTCTGCGTACAGGTCTTTTACCTCCTTAGGTAGGTTTACCCCTAGGTATTTTATTCTTTTTGTTACAATGGTGAATGTGATTGTTTCCTTAATTTCTCTTTCTGATCTTTCGTTGTTAGTGTATGGGAATGCAAGAGATTTCTGTGCATTAATTTTGTACCCTGCAAAATATCCTGTATTTGCCTTTATTACATTGAAGTACGTTCCCTCTATGCTCACTTTCTGGATTGTTTTTGTCATAAATTGGTGTTGAATTTGTCAAAAGCTTTTTCTGCATCTATTGAGATGATCATATGGTTTTTATTCTTCAGTTTGTTAATATGGTGTATCACATTGATTGATTTGCGAATATTGAAGAATTCTTGCATCCCTGGGATAAATCCCACTTGATCAGGGTGTATGATCATTTTAATGTGTTGTTGGATTCTGTTTGCTAGTATTTTGTTGAGGATTTTTGCATCTATGTTCATCAGTGATATTGATATGTAATTTTCTTTTTTTGTAGTATCTCTCTCTGCTTTTGGTATTAGGGTGATGGTGGCCTTGTAGAATGAGTTTGGGAGTGTTCTTTCCTCTGCAACTTTTTGGAAGAGCTTGAGAAGGATGGGTGTTAGCTCTTCTCTAAATGTTTTATAGAATTCACCTGTGAAGCCATCTGGTCCTGGACTTTTGTTTGTTGGAAGATTTTTAATCATGGTTTCATTTCATTACTTGTGATTGGTCTGTTCATATTTTCTATTTCTTCCTGATTCAGTCTTGGAAAGTTATACCTTTCTAAGAATTTGTCCATTTCTTCCAAGTTGTCCATTTTATTGGCATAGAGTTGCTTGTAGTAGTCTCTTAGGATGCTTTGTATTTCTGCGGTGTCTGTTGTAACTTCTGCTTTTTCATATCTAATTTTATTGATTTGAGTCCTCTCCTTTTTTTTCTTGATGAGTCTGGGTAAAGCTTTTTCAATTTTGTTTATCTTCTCAAAGAACCAGCTTTTAGTTTTATTGATCTTTGCTATTGTTTTCTTTGTTTCTATTTCATTTATTTCTGCTCTGATCTTTATGTTTTCTTTCCTTCGACTAACTTTGGGTTTTGTTTGTCCTTCTTTATCTTGTTCCTTTAGGTGTAAGGTTAGATTTTTTATTTGAGATCTTTCTTATTTCTTGAGGTAGGATTGCATTGCTATAAACTTCCCTCTTAGAACTGCTTTTGCTGCATCCCATAGGTTTTGGATCTTCGTGTTTTCGTTGTCATTTGTCTCTAGTATTTTTTGATTTCCTCAGCGATCTCTTGATTATTCAGTAATGTAGTGTTTAGCTTCCATGTGTTTGTGTTTTTTACATTTGTTTTCCCTGTAATCTCATAGTGTTGTAGTCGGAAAAGATGCTTGATATGATTTCAATTTTCTTAAATTTACTGAGGCTTGATTTGTGACCCAAGATATGATCTGTCCTAGAGAATGTTTCGTGTGTGCTTGAGAAGAAAGTTTAATCTGCTGTTTTCCTGGAATGTCCTATAAATATCAATTAAATCTACCTGGTCTATTGTGTCAGTTAAAGCTTGTGTTTCCTTATTAATTTTCTGTATGGATGATCTGTCCATTGGTGTAAGTGAGGTGTTAAAGTCCCCTGCTATTATTGTGTTACTGTCAATTTCCTCTTTTATAACTGTTAGCATTTGCCTTATGTATTGAGGTGCTCCTATGTTGGGTGCATACATATTTATAATTGTTATATCTTTTTCTTGGTTTGATCCCTTGATCATTATGTAGTGTCTTTCCTTTTCTCTTGTAACATTCTTTATTTTAAGGTCTATTTTATCTGATATGAGTATTGCTACTCCAGCTTTCTTTTGATTTCCATTTGCATGGAATATCTTTTTCCATCCCCTCACTTTCAGTATGTATGTGTCCCTAGGTCTGAAGTGGGTCTCTTGTAGACAATATATATATGATTCTTGTTTTTCTATCCGTTCAGCAAGCCTGTGTCTTTTGGTTGAAGCATTTAATCCATTATCATTTAAGGTAATTATCAATATGTATGTTCCTATTACCATTTTCTTAATTGTTTTGAGTTTGTTTTTCTAGGTCCTTTTCTTCTCTTGTGATTCCCACTTAGAGAAGTTCCTTTAGCACTTGTTTTAGAGCTGGTTTGGTGGTGTTAAATTCTCTTAGCTTTTCTTGTCTGTAAAGCTTTTGATTTCTCTGTCGAATCTGAATGAGATCCTTGCAGGGTAGAAAAATCTTGGTTGTAGGTTCTTCCCTTTCATCACTTTAAATATATCGTGCCACTCACTTCTGCTTGTAGAGTTTCTGCTGAGAAATCAGCTGTTAACTTTATGGGAGTTCCCTTGTATGTTATTTGTCATTTTTCCTTTGTTGCTTTTAATAATTTTTCTTTGTCTTTAATTTTTGTCAGTTTGATTACTATATGTCTCTGCATGTTTCTCCTTGGTTTTATCCTGCCTGGGACTCTCTGTGCTTCCTGAACTTGGGTGGCTATTTCCTTTCCCATGTTAGGGAAGTTTTCAACTATAATCTCTTCAAATATTTTCTCAGTACCTTTCTTTTTCTCTTCTCCTTCTGGGACCACTATAATGTGAATGTTGTTGCATTTAGTGTTGTCCCAGAGGTCTCTTAAGCTGTCTTCATTTCTTTTCATTCTTTTTTCCTTATTCTGTTCCGTGGCAGTGAATTCCACCATTCTGTCTTCCAGGTCACTTGTCTATTCTTCTGTCTTAGTTATTGTGTTATTGATTCCTTCTAGTGTATTTTTCATTTCAGTTATTGTATTGTTCATCTCTGTTTGTTTGTTCTTTAATTTTTCTAGGTGTTTTTTCTTTAATTCTTCTAGGTCTTTGTTAAACATTTCTTGCATCTTCTTGATCTTTGCCTCCATTCTTTTTCCGAGGTCCTGGATCATATTCACTATAATTATTCTGAATTCTTTTTCTGTAAGGTTGCCTATCTCCACTTCATTTAGTTGTTTTTCTGGGGTTTTATCTTGTTCCTTCATCTGGTACATAGTCCTCTGCCTTTTCATTTTGTCTGTCTTTCTGTGAATGTGGTTTTTGTTCCACAGACTGCAGAATTGTAGTTCTTCTTGCTTCTTCTGTCTGCCCTCTGGTGGCTGAGACTATCTAAGAGGCTTGTGCAAGCTTCCTGATAGGAGGGACTGATGGTGGGTAGAGCTGGGTGTTGCTCTGGTGGGTAGAACTCAGTAAAACTTTAATCCGCTTGTCTACTGATGGGTGGGGCTGGGTTCCCTCCCTGTTGGTTTTTGGCCTGAGGCAACCCAGCACTGGAGTCTATGCAGCTCTTTGGTGGGGCTAATGGCAGACTCTGAGAGGGCTCAAGCCAAGGAATACTTCCCAGAACTTCTGCTGTCAGTGTCCTTGTCTCTGTGGTGAGCCACAGTCAACCCCTGCCTCTGCAGGAGACCTTCCAACACTAGCAGGTAGGTCTGCTTCAGTCTCCCATGGGGCCACTGCTCCCTCCCCTGGCTCCTGATGTGCATGCTACTTTGTGCATGCCCTCCAAGACTGTAGTCTCTGCTTCCCCCAGTCCTGTCAAAGTCCCACAGTCAAATCCTACCAGCCTTCAAAATCTGATTCTCTAGGAACTCCAATTCCTTGTCCCATTGCCGGACCCCCAGGTTGGGAAGCCTGACGTGGGGCTTCACTCCAGTGGGTAGACCTCTATGGTATAATTGTTCTCCAGTTTGTGAGTCACCCACCCAGTGACCATGGGATTTGATTTTATTGTGATTGTGCCCCTCCTACTCTCTCATTGCAGCTTCTCCCCTGTCCTTGGATGTGGGGCATCTTTTTTGGTGATTTCCAGTGTCCTGTTGAGGAGTGTTCAGCAGTTAGTTGTGATTCTGGTGCTCTCGCAAGAAGGAGTCTACCTCCTCTCTTTTTTAAGTTACTGTCATCATTAAATCTCTCTGTCCCTTGACTCCAGGGACATTTCCACGTGAGTGTTTGTGTTGGACACATGTGTGGTATGTGGTCTGAACCCTGGCATTATCTGAGTACATGTGTGTTTACCAGAAAGATGAACAGCTTTTTTGGGGATGAACAGACTCTTTGGGACTATGGTTTAACCCCCCAGATTGGAAGATTTGCCATATTTCCTTCTGGCATCTGTTACAGATTAAAAAATCTGAGATAAGGTCATTTTTATCTGCTTAGAAAAAGATAATATGCAATATTTTATTTTTATTCCTAGGAAAATGATAGCAGTTTCCCTTTATCTTATCATCTGAAAGAGTTATCAGGAAACAGCCAAATGCGTATTGGTCATTATTCACATGTTGGTGACTGGAATGCTCTTGAAATCTAAGAACTTTGGCCTTTGGTTCAAAATGATGGTGGTTTTCTTCTATTTTTTCCTTCATGGTTGTTTCTGTATGTTTCATTCTCTCTTCCTTGGTGAATCAGTGAGGATATATTGACAGAACATAACTGATGACTTGCCTAAAAGTGGCTTTAATAAATAGGGCTTTATGTGTCTCCCAAGGCAGGTCTGGGACAATGGCTCAAGGATGCATTCAGGACCCCAGGTTCCCGTACTTACCTGACACCCAGTCAAGAGGTGCCTTGGTGTTGGAGGGTCCACTCCTGTCCAGTTCCTCTGTGCCTCCCCTGGTGTGAGAAGCTGCCTCATGCGTCAGGGAGCCCATGAGTTCCTGCCCCTACTGTGGCCACTGTAGCATCTCCCAGGCTTCCTCTATCCAAGGGCTGGCCATGCTGACCCAAAGGATGGTGGAGGGGTGACTGTTGGAGAGGGTGTCTCAAGTTCAGAAGTGCAAGCTGGGCTACTCATGTGTGTGGACAGATCATGGGTGGAGGAGAGAAGATGGGCTGTGGGCCATGGCCAGCCCTCATGGGGCCACCAGCTCTGGTTATGCTCTGTTTCCACTGCTAATGAAGTTGCATTGGCCAAGCAGTAGAATAAACCCTTTTTTCTGTTTTTCTTTGTTATCAAAAGTGTTGATTTGATTTATAACTTTTACATATTGAGACACATGAGGTATAAGCAGTATGTTCATACTGGCTAGCAAGACCCAACTCTTACCTTTTCACACATTTTGTGAATAATTGGCAGCTTGATATTGGCCGGGAGCACTTCTATTACGGAAACTGACAAACACCAGAAATCAGGTATTCTCTTTAGAGAACTGGCTGTTAGCCTTTACCAGCCGACCGCTGCCCGAGGCCCCCTTTCTCCTCTTTCTCCAGCTGCACACATTAGGACTGGCCTGTCAGGGATGCTCTGTGCAAATTTCCCACTGGCTTCTCTTCTCACTGCTGCTGCATGGTCACAGCATGGCTGCTGCAACACCTTCAGCCATCATACCCATGGTCCAGGAAGGAAGAAGGAGAGAACAGAAGGGGAAACACCTGTGTCTTCAAAGGCCTGCACCTCCCAGTAGACTCCTGCTCATGATTCGCTGGCCATGCCACGTGTCTGTCTTCACTGCAAGGGGGGCTCTGAGCCTGAACTTCTTGCTCTCCACCTGACACTTGTGAAGAGAGTCAGGATGACTGGGGAACAGGTCAGACTGCAATGCCTGCTGCAGGGTGCCTGCCTCTGGATCACACATGGACACATGACTCAAGTTATTTCCTTCCCCTCCCAGGAATGTGGAGTTGGGACAAGGATTCAGGGACCTGCAGGCTGCCCCCATGAACTGAGGGGAAGGGCATGTGAACAGGGGCAGCTGCAGTTTGGTCATCGTCCTCCACGGGCAAGGGTGCAGAGGTGGCCAGACCACAGGCAGAGGGAGGGAAGATGCTCACACCTGTGTGTGGACTGTCATCCACTTCCTGCTGTTGGTCTGTAGTTATGTCTTATGAAGTACCCAGGCCACCCTTGATCCTTACGGCAAATTACACATTTTAGCTTAATCTAACCTGATTTTGTTTCGGTTACTAGTAATGAAAGTTATTTTAGTTAGCTATTTTTTTAAAAATTGAGGCAGATTTTGATTGTCTTTGTATAGAATAAGTTAACTCTTATAAATACTTGGAATTCATTTAAAACTGTTTTATTGAATTAGAAATGTTTTTCACTCTATGCTAAAGAAAGAAGCATACAAAGTAACAGAAGGTATCTGGCATGTCACCAAAGTAAGATGGGGAGTCTCTGCCTCAGAGAAAAATATCTAATTCCCAAAACTTTTCAGGACTATCTTGAAATATTTTGTTAGGAACATCCATGGGCTGCTAACATAGAGGTAAAGTATACATTTTCCATATTTAAAATTAAGACTGGAAGGGAAATTGAGAAACATCATATCTGCCTCTGGGCAAGACTGTCCTGAGTCCGGAAATGTGATGCTTGACAGGCATCATTAAGATCATGTCCCATCACCCACTCCCACGGCTGCAAGTCAGAGTTTCCATATATAGGAAGACTCACATCTTGTACAGGTTTGCAATAACTTATCTTTACCTAATGCCATGACAGTTCCAACCACACAAAGGTCACGTGGCACACTTTTAAATCACAATAGGTTAAAATTAATGGTTGTGTTTGACGGAATATAGGGTGAGTGCTTTAGATAACAGTGGGTGCTCTGGGGAGGTGACTTCAGGCTGTGGGTGCAGCCGGTAGAGCTGCCTGGAAAGCAGGGGTGTAACCAGGAGAGGGACGTTCAGCAGAGGTAGAGGGCAAATGTCATGGGGACCACACCTCTCCCAGGAGAATGCGGATGCTGCCCAATGGTACATCTCTCAACAGGAGGCGAATGCGGATGTTGCCCAATGGCACATCTCTCAACAGGAGGCCCGTTCCTGCAGAGCAACTAGGAACTGCTAGTCCTCTCCTTTCTCCACCCCCCACCATTCTAAGGGGGTGATGCTAGTTGTTTTGTGGACTTAAGTCACACTTCTCAGGCAGCTCAGTCACTCAGGGCTGTGCCCACCACAAGGTGTGAGCTGGGAAGGGTGAGGATCCAGACTCTGTGTATCTAGAGCAAGTTCTCCCCAGAGAGAATGTAGATTTCCTTGGACTCCACGATTTGTGTTTTGGGGGCATCCTGGGAGCTCCATCACCTGGGAAATATGATTGGTTTGGAAGACAAATAAGAGAGGAAACTTTGATTGGCAAAGTGGCCCAATACGGAGGAGTCTGAATAATCAGGACCCTCTGTGTGAAGCTGGCACGTTTCTACAAGGCGATCCTGAGGGCAGACTCTCTAAAAGAACCTTGTGTTGGAGGAATTGGTAGAACAAATTCTTGTGCTGTCTAATGATAGCCTGGCCTGGCAATGCAGTTACAGGGGGCTGAACATCTACCCGTGATAACAGATTAGACAAAATGAATGGAGGAAAAGGGACGTGAGCTTTACCTTTTAGGAGAGTCCTAAATAGACCAACAGAACCAATTTCTAAAGCACCGCCACAGCTGTTTAGGTGAGGAATAGAGCCTCTCCTCCTATGTCCCTTTGAGACAAGCTCCCCGCCTGCCCCCAGCTGTGCAAACCCAAACCTCTCAGTCCAGTCACTGCCAGGAGGGCAGATGGGCAGAGGCAGCCAGACGAAGGGTATGTTGGTAAGCTCCACACTTTCATTCCACATGGGCTGTGTGCTTCATCTCAGGTTAGTGGTAGAGATAACTTTTGTTTTATTTTGTTTTGTTTAATATATGAGACAAAGAGGTAGAGATCTGTCGGCACAAAAGTGGGTGGTCTTGAACTCACTGAGGTAGTATCTTAACATGAGATGAACTCCTTCCAAGACAGAAGGCTTTCCAAATAACTTAAGTCAGGGGAGGGAGGATAATTACCTAGTTATGCAATGGGAGGCACTTTGTTTTTAGAGAGGAAAGCAGAGGCACAAAGATTTTTATGTGAAACATAGTGTGATGGGGCAGAAGACGAGTGTGTGCTACAGAGTTTGTGGTCGTAGCCGTGTTTTCTCTGTGGAGGTGAATCCGAAGGCGAGGACTCAGTCGGACACATTTCAGAAAAGCGTTGGTGCTCATTGTGGCAGGTTCGAGGTGGCCATAGATTCTCTGCCCAGAGCCCACTGAGAGGTTTAGTGACCAACAGAAAGTGGCAGAAGTTATGGGGCCTGGGTGTTAAGAAATTGGCAGCTCTCTCTCCATGTCTTGGAGCGAAGCTTGGAGCCACCACAGAAGAAGCTGGAATAACTCGACTGCCCGCCAGAGAGGTCATGTGTAAGACTCCAATCTCAGCCGAGCCCAGCCTTCCAGGTGTGTAAGGGTGGCTGTCTTGGGCTGTCCGGGTCTTTCAGGTGAAAACCCCCAGGTCTCCTCGGCCAGCATCGTGTGGAGAAGGCTGACTCTGCTGTCGTGCCCTACAGTGGAAACTGCAGTCGTTGTCAGCTGTTAAATGAGGGGTCCTTTGTTACCCAGCAGCAGATAACTGGGCACCCTTCACTAGCCCACTTTCAGGATTTGGATTGGTTCTCTGGGTTTAGTATGAGGTTTCCTAGGCTCTACTTCCTAAATTTCAACATGATGAGTCAGGATCCTTAGAAAGTACCCCTCTCTGGGCATAGGTGATAGGCAAAGTCATTCAGAAAATTCGAGTGCTGTTTGCTTGTTATCCTAGTGACTTTGTAATCTTGGGCACATTTTTGAAGCTCCCTTCAGTTTATTCATCCGTACCTGGGAGAAGAATGATTTCCACCTCACGGGATTGCTTGAGGGATTACATGGGATAATGTTTGCAAAATGCCTGGCATCTTAAAAAGCCAAAAGCTCTGAGGAAGAAATATTACAGAAAGTGTTTCCATAGCAATTCTTTTCCAAAATGAATGATACTCCTATTTACATAATGGAGACTTTAATTCCTGTTAGTATGAAAGCTTTAGGTTCCTCTATAATATTTTTCCTGAGCATTTATAAAACACCCATTTATATAAATTCACAATAAAATCACTGAGGATCACATATCCAAATTATTTATGCATCCCCCCAAACTGAGTCAACCATAATTTACAAATGAAAAATATGAAATAACAATGCAATCATTTATAGGTCTTTCAATGATTACTAGATGACAGTAATCATTCAATCTACTATAATCTTAAAAAACTTATAAAGTTGTAAAAAAAAAAACTTTTTGAGCATTAGAACTTTTGTGGGTTGCAATCATTTATCTTCTTTGTATTGAGACTTGACTCCAGCAAAATATACCCAGAGGAGGTTAGAGCCGGATTTGACGTCATTCTCACTTGTCTTGTCGCTGTAAGAAGATGGAGGCTCAAGAAGGTGAGGGTTATATTTGTTCAACAGCAGAGTCTTGCTAACATCCTGTGAAGCCCTTGGAGGGTTTCTGTTGGCAGAGCTGCTTAGTTCTTTCTGAGAATGGAACTCCATGTGGTACCAGAGTTTATGGGTAGGAAGAGGGGAGACTGAGGACGACTCCAGAAAGAGAAAGAAAGAGGGGAATTCACACAGCTTCATCCTGCAGACTCTTCCAGGAGGCAGCAAGTAGTCAGCCTGGGCAGCACCAAAGGTGGCGGGTGGCTAGTGGATTCAGGACGTGCTGCTGTCCTCCTGTTACCAAGTCCAAGCTCATCCTGCTCACCGCATAACAGGACAATCAACTGAGAGATGGGTTGTGGGGGCCAGGGATAGTGGCTTTATTCAGAAAGCGCCAGACCAAGAAGAGGGAGGACTCGTGTCCCAAAGAACCACCTTCCCTGAGTGAGAATTCAGGCTTCTTTGGTACTAAAAGGGGAGGAGGGTAAGTCCTGATTCTGGTCAGACTGCGGAAGGGATGTGTTAATTTCCTCCTTCCTGCAGCCGTTCACAAGTGGGCCCAGTCAGGAGGTTTCCTGGGAGCTAAACAGAGGTATTTTAGCTTAATGTTCATCACCTGGAGACAGGGTTGCCAGACATGGGCCTGTATGTAGAATTTAAGCTTGTAGGTGACAGACCTTTAGTGAGGAACTTGTAGCAAAAGCAATAGAAATACAAAGGTTAAAGTAAAAGAAGCAGATACAATATGGAGTCAGATCTCTTCTTCCCTGTTACGTTCCAACCAGAGGGTGTCCAGGTTGCTGTGGGGAGATAGATGGGGAGAGGAGGAGGGCAGTGATGGGTCTTTCTCAAGGAACTTGACCTTGAAGGGAAGGAGGGGTAAATGCTTTTACTGAGCTGAGGGGGGATTTGTTTCTTAAGATCAGAAAGGCATGTTTATTTGGCCCAAAGTAAAAGGCTGGAAGAAAGGCAGGTGGGTGATGGTGAACTGATGGGACTGGGACAGGGTCTCTCAGGGGCCCCTGGGCAGCCACCTCCCAGCGTCCTCAGCAAGGCTGTGCCTGTTCCTCCCTCCCCTTCAGTCCCCCAGTCCTCAGATGACACCCAACTGTCCACTGTGAACAGGCATCCCAACCTCTCATCCTGCTTGAAGACAGAGTTACACAGACGCCTTGTCTGGCAACAAACAACATGTGGGGAATTGATGGATAGATATTCTTCTTTCTCCAGTGTCATGTCCTCATCCTGTGGGATGGCCAGACAAGCATGGACAGTCCGTCCAGATGAGGGAGGATGAGGGCTGGGACCTCATTGCCCGACTCATCTGTGCTTGGGTTAAAGGCAAGAGTTAGAAACAGACATTTTATGTCTCATCAATTCATGCTCTCTTCCTTCTCCAGAGACCTGAGCTAAAAGGTCAAGGTCATATAAAGTGAGCAGGTACCATGGTCCTTCCTCTCTGGGATCTTTTCCCTCTTGTTGGAGAGAGAACACTTTGTGCATTAAATAGGGCAAGTCTGAGTAAGGGAGGATCAGGCAGGATGGAGCAAGAGTCAAGCAGTTAGGACTTCAGAGAAGAGGCAGAATGGCATAAACACAGTGTGGACCAGGGCCCTGGGCGGTGGGAGGGGAGACTGTCCCCGCCCCTCGTTAGGGTCTCGCATTTGGGATCAGCCTCTGTCCCTGGCTTGCTGGGCAGCCAGGGGATGGAGGACACTCTGCTCTTTGGTTTCCCTGCTGGCAAAATGAGATTCAGCCAGAACCCCCAGATAATTTCTAGGGTTGTTTCTAGCTCAGGAATTCTAGAAAATCCACAGAGTCTTTAATAGCCAGTTGGTAATCTGTTTCCACACCTGAGTCAAGATTTTATGAAATTTCATATTTTCATTTTGGGGATTTCAAAAATCTGAACTCAGACTTTACCCACGTTGTCCTTATACATTATATAATCTGATCGTATATGCTTGAGGTTTTTGATAACTTTTAAATAATACTAAGGATATTTATTGAGCAAACACTGGGGACCAGCCACAGTTCTTAGTGTTTTATGTATGTTGGCTGACTTAATCCTCTAAATAAGTCTTTAATTAGGTGCAAGTCTCTTGATTTATAGAGAAGGAGATGCCTAAATAATATGCACAGCATCACAGAGTGAAAGGCAGAGCTGGTCTCAGAGAGTCTGCCTTGCCATATTAAGTATGTTTTAGTCATCCATCCTCAGTTATCTTTAAGTTCGGTTCCCAGATTTATAAATCTGTTTCTTCTGGCTGTAAGTTTACTAAAATGTGTCATCATTCCCTTGTTTTCCATACTTGCAGGTTAGTGATTCCAACAAGCTCTCTCGATGAAAATTACTTGAGAACTTACTTTTAGGGGACCTTCTATCACTGCCCTTAGGGACCGGCAGCTTCTCCTGACATTTCTTTTCTAGTCAGAGTTGCCATAAAGGGGTGACACATTCCAGTCAGTTTTGGTTTTCAAGTGTGGAATTTTACCTCTAAATTCTGAATGCTTGTAGCAATCAGGTACAAGTCCCGTTAGCTTAAAATTATATTTTCTCTAAACAAGCACCCACAAAAAGAAATAGGAGATGTTCTCTCTATATCTACTTACTGTATTGGAAGCAAATTCTTGGGAAAACTAAACTTTTCTTGATTAACAGCTCAAGTGTGGAGTCTTTGCTACATGGATGGAAACTTCCAACTTGGTGGAAGTGGCGGCTCCTGGTTGGTCATTCTTTTTTGATGCAAATTGTAATTTCTTCAGGAACTTCAAGCTCCCCTTTTGGAGTCAGCCTTCAGAAAGCTGACTGGTAACGATTTCTTGGAGATGGGTCACTCCCTGTCTGGGGTCATCTGCAGGCGAGTGTTCGGCTTCTGTTAATACAATCTGCGCCAGGATGGATGGAGAGTGAGAGGTGTGGGCGGATCTCTCTGCATTCAGAAGCTCACCTGCGTTTTTAAAAACAATGGAATGAATGAAATTCACAGAACACAACATTAACCATCTTAAATCAGACAATCCAGTGATATTTTGTACAATACCGTTGCCTTCACTGGAAAGTAGAATTCAGTCCCATTGAGTAGTTTCTTCCTGGTTCCTCTCATCCTCCAGCCCCTGACAACCATCTCTCTTCTTTCTCTCTCTTTGGATCTGCCCATGCTAGATATTTTGTATTAATAGAAACATGCAGATTTGTCCTTTTGTGACCACCTCCATCACCCAGCATAATGACTTGGAGGTTCATCCACCTTGTAGCTCACATCAGTACGTCTGTAATTTTTAAAGGATCCTCTCTACAACTTTTATTGTTGTCTCCAGAGCTATCACTTTGGAAGACAAAGAAGTGGACTCCAGCCACGTGACTCCCCACCTGCTCGTGCCCGCCGAGACCTGAGGACGGCCGGGGTGTGCGGGGCAGAGTTGCTTGCTTTGGGCTAGCTGCCCACACAGTCTTGCTCCAGGAAAAGTTGATTGAAATACTGTCTCTGTGTGATCTGTGAACTTTGCAAATATGCCTGATCAGAGAGCAGCTTGTGTTACCTGAAGGGCAGGTAATGAGGATGAAGGAGTGGCAAGATATAGAGACAGGAGGGGGCCCCCTCCGTCCCCTGCCCCCGGCAAGCCGGGCTCTGAGTCCAGGTGAGGCAGCGGGGAGTCTTGGGGCCTGGATGTGGGAGACGAAGCAGGTTCCCCCAACTCGAGGTGTATCTTCCTTCTGCCCGGCTGCCCCCCCCCCCCACTTTGTGGGTTCCCTGGGTTGCCACAGGAAAGCAGCTCAAGCTGAGTGGCTTCAAACAGCAGAAATGGACCCCCTCCCAGTACTGGAGGCCAGATGTCCCAAGTCAGCAAGGCTGCTCTCTCTTGAGGCTCCAGGGAAAGATGCTCCAGGCCCCTCTCCCAGCCCTGGTGGCCTCAGGTGTCTCTGGGCCTGTAGATGGCCATCTTCTCCTGGTGTCTTCACATCATCTTCCCTTTACGCCTGTCCATCTCTGAGTCCTAATGTCCCTGTTTTATAAGGACACCAGTCACTGCATTAGGGCCCATCCTTATGACCTTATCTTATACATGGCTGCATAAACCCTATTTCCAAATAAGGTCACGTTCACTAGTACTGCAGGTTAGGATTGCAATACATATGTTTATAAATTTGGGGGCGTGCACAATTCAACCCATGGTACCCACTAACTGGCTGCAGAGGCCTTTGGGGAAGGGAGACAGGGAAGGGGGGAAGGAATGATCGGTAAAAGGAGCAGTGTTTCTGTGAGATCCGTGCCCCAAAGAAAAGGGGGACTGGGGATAACAGCCCCCGCTATTTCCTTCCCCTCAAAACTGTTTCACTCACGTAAACAGCGGTGTTCTCATATTTGCGGAGAGTCATGTTCGTGCGTTCAGGAAAAGGTGTTCCAGGTGCACAGCGCTCCCCTGAGTGCCTCCCCCTCGCTCATGGCAGGGAGGGCTGGAGCTCCTGTTGGGAGAAAGTGCATGGCTACGGTGTAGACAGCACGCCATCAGGGAGTGTGTTACAGCCCAGAAGGGTCAAGTCCCTACGCATGCCGGGGCCATCAGCTGGCATCTCTGCAGAGGCCACAGCTGCCTCTTGTCACCCTGGAGTCTGCTGATCAGCCTCATGCACGTCTGAGATGGGTTCCAACCAGTGAAAATAGCGGACTGTTGCCCTAACTGTGTTAGAATGAGTTCTCCTTGATGAAATTCGATTATGTAGGTGAGCTAAAATATCTGAAATGTGCTCCCCACCTCCTGTACACAGGGCTTAGGGATCCAGAAAGTTCTCCCTGAACATAGGGAATGAAGCCAAGGCTGGATCACTAGACCATCCTCTGTCCATCCCTGGAGTTAGGGGTTTTCTTGTTGTCTTAGAAGGTGGTGTTTTTTTGTCAGGACTTTCTAGGAAAATAGAACAAATAGAATCAATCTCTCTCTCTCTCTCTTTCTCTCTCTCATCTTCCTATATCTATCTATCGAGAGAGAGACAGAGAGTTTTATTTTAAGAAATTGGCTCATGTCATTGTGGAGCTGACAAGTCTGGAATCTGCAGGGCAGGCGGGCTCCTGGAAATTCAGAGAATCGATGCTGTTGTCTCCAGTCTGAAATCTTCAGGCTGGGGACTCAGGCAGGGTGTGAATGTCGCAGTCTTGGGCAGAATTGCTCTCCTTTGAAAAACCTCAGTCTTTGCTTGTAAGCCATTCCACTGACTGGATGAGGCCCTCCTGCCTCATAGAGGGTCATTTGCTGTACTCTGAGCCCACTGATTTAAAAGTTAGTCAATCTAAAAAGGACCCTCACAAAAACGTCTAGACTGGTGTTTGACCAAAACACAGGGCACACAGCCTGGCCGAACTGATGTGTCACTTAATCTTCACGGTGACCACGTTTCCCGGTTTCCTCACAAGGCCCTGGTTTACGTACTGTGTTGGTGTCATTACTAGTCACTCTCAGCATCCTCTAAAAGGCTTACAGTTCAAGACACAAAGGCTTGTCCCACTTCAAGTGTTGTGACTGGGAGGCCAGGGAGCTTACAGAACAGGTTGTAGGGACTTCCTACCAGCTCCTTCATCAAGGTGTAGTTAACAAGTTTCACAGGTGTAGCTAATTGACTCTAATGTTTGCTTTCATTATAATCACATTATGAGTTTAGGAGAGTTGGACAGTTAACCTCACCCACCTATGGTTTTCTGCAGCCTTAGTTGGCCACCAGAAAAAACCTGTGTGTGTGCAGGGTGAAGCCAACTTAGCTCTGCCCGCAGCCTGAGGTCTTCCCAGAGCCTGAGACAGGGAGCCTGTCCATGATCATTGGATTTAAGTTGGGCTGAAGTGACCTCCGTGATAAATGGTGTGGCATCCAAGTTGGTGGCAGGAGAGATGGTGGTGCTTGGTGCTGGGAGCGGTGGTGAGAGGATGATTTCTTTCTGGAACTGAAGTCCCAGCCACTGGTCCTCTTCAGCCTGGCCCTTTCACAAGTACTCTGCTGGCATCAGTGTTTCTCCAAGTGAGATTCACGAGGGCTCAGAATCGGGATACACTGGGGACACGTTAACCAGTGTCTGAACTCAACCCTGGTCCCCTCCCTCCTGTGGCCCCTCCCTTGTGGCAGAAGTGTGGCAGTGATGGGCCGTCACTTCCAAGGCTGCTCATAAGACATGTGGCTCTGGGGGAAGCCAGCTTCCACGTCACAATGACACGCAGGCAGCCCTGTGCGGAGGCCCAACTGCCAAGGGGCTGTGGCCTCCCACCAGCAGCCACGCCCACAGCCATGTGAGGAGCCATCAGGGGATGTGAACGCGGACCTCTCAGACCTGGTCAAGCCTTCAGATGGTGCAGCCCCAGTGGACAGACTGACCCCACCTTTGTAAGAAGCCCAGAGCCAGGACCACGTGGTGAAGCTGTTCTCAGCCTCCAGACCTTCAGAAGTGTGTGAAGTAATACGTGTCTGTTGTTTCTAGCTGCTCGGTTTGGGGCTAATTTGTCACACAGGAGCCAACAGCTAATGGGGGGAGTTCTGTTTTTGTTCTCAGGTGACCGTCACGCACCTGCCAGTTGAGGCCTCACCGTGTACCAGCATCCGGGCTCCTGAGATGGGCGGGTGAGAGGCCATCCACGCTGTCTTGCCTGGTCACGGTTTCTGTCTATCCAGACCACAGTGGGGGCTTCTCAACTGTCTCCCAATTTCCACATGTGCCTCTGTGGGCCCAGTTCTCCCCATGTCAGCAGATGGAATTTGTGGCAGATAAATCAGGGCAAGCCGCTCCCCTGTCCAAGCACCTCCAGTGGCTCCCACCACATTCCTCCCGGATTGGCGGCCCTATTCATGGTCTACAAGCTGCTCGCAGCATCCCCAGAGCCCTCCCTGACCTTGTTCCTGCCATGCTCTCCCTCCCCCTCCCCACCTCGCTCCAGCTGCCCACCCAGCTCCCTGGGCATACACCTTGGACCCCTTGTGTGTACGTGTCTGTGAATGTCTGACCCCTCACTGGACCATCAGCACCAGGAAGATGGGGGCCTGCTCTACCTGGCTCATCGTCATCTTCCCGATGCCCAGAGATGCACCTGACACATGGCTGGGCCTCGATCAATATTTGTCACGTAAATGGAGAAAAAAAATGTATGCCTGGCAAATCTACCTTCAAAGCTCAGCTTCAGTGCTTACCATTTCCAGCTAACTTGCCAGTGAATTTCCCAGTCTGTCAGTTTCCCAGGTTGATTAATTACAGTTGGAATTCTGATAACATATAATGGCATTTACATGAAAATATTAAAATTAGAACTAAGCTTGGGGGTCCCGTCCTCTTGATGCTTTATGCCCCGCAAAAGGGGGGGTGGGTTCCGTGGCTCTGGCCCCTTCAGCCCCAGGCACAGTTCGTGGGGATGTGCCACCATGCCCCACCATGCCTCCTCCCATCACTGGAAGCCCTTCTCGGGCAGGCAAACATCTCATTTCTCCAGCCAGTGGTCATCAAACATTGGCCCACAGGCCAATCTGGCCCAGCTCCTCCTCTTGTAAGTGAAGTTCATTGAAGCCCAGACATGTGTTAACCCACTGTCTCTTCTTCAAGGCTAACGGCAGAGTGGAGTAGTCGCTACACAGACGGTAAGGGCTGAAAAACTACAAATAATTACTATTGGTCCTTTAGAGAAAGTTTGCCCGCCTCTGATCTAGGACACGGGAAACATTTAACAATGTTCTAGAGGAATTCTTCAGAGGATTGCTGTGAGGAGCAGTTACATGACCATGACTCAATGATTTGCTGAGTCCCACCGAAACAGATCTATTTAAAATTACACCATATAAAGAAACGAGTCGCACATAGAGTCTATGATTCTGTCCTATCCGTGTCACAGAGCCCAGAGTTGGAAATTTCAGCAGTTTCCATGTAATGCCGTTAACATGCCCTAACTCTGTGCCCCAAATGTTCTAAAATTAAAAAGAAAAAATAACAGTAGCTTTGTAAATCCCAAATAAGCAACGATGACGAATTTTGTTGTGAAATATATCCCATGACTGATGGATCTTTACAAATTTATCATTTTACCACTGTCGTATTATTTTAATTTGTCTTTAAAGTGGATGAATACTCTGACAAGTTTCCAGCCAGGGGTGATTTTTATTTGATGCCAAGACTAAATGTGTGTATTTAATATCCCTCAGGAGAAGTTAGATGTCCATGGGTCTTGAGAACAAAAGTCACGGCTCCTTGTGAAAGTCTGGAGCGCTCTAATGTGGAGCCGATGTCTTGATATGGTGCTTTTCAGAGTCGAGCCTTCCCGAAACACAGGATCTCTTTGTGCACAGAAGAAGACTTTTCCAATGTACGCAGAATGGCTTAGATGGAGTGTAGTCATTTATACAGAGTCGAAACTGAATTTGCAAGAGGAGCAAGAAGATGAACCTCAAAAGCAAGGCCATTAAAAATCATTCAAAACCATTAATTGTGACCCTTGCCCTTCCCAGGACGCTCCAGGATGTGGGGGTAGCTGGAGGAATTCCCATGGAAGGAGGTTCTTTGCCGGAATCCATCCAGGTGCAGGACAGGGGAGGTGGTTACCTGGGAAGATCTGGCTTGGCCACAGGTGAGCATCCTGGAGGCTGGGTGAGCCTTCCTGGGAGAAGAAGAGGGGCTGGAGACAGACCGGCCTCACAGAGAAAGGGTGGGATGGGGCGTTTTCTCCTGTTTTCTGCTTAGAGGTACATTTGCTGATCTGTCTCATAGAAAGACGGTTTCTTCTCCAATGTTTAGGGATTATCTGTCTAGAAAAAGCGAGGCTATATCTGTCATCCCATTTCCTTTCAATTTCTCTTTCACATTTTAGTAAAGTGATATATTAGAATCAAAAAACATCAGTATATTGTCTTATGATTAACGTTATTTTCTGGGTTTAGGCAGACTGGTGAAAAATTTGTTTAAGCATTTTTCTAAAAGGCATTTCTTTCTTCTTACTCCACATTTGGTCTGAGTACAGCCACTCCTGAAAATGACATTGTTTTAATAAATACTCACTGATCTTCGACTTGTGAAGAGACTGTCTGCAGCTGTGGGCAAGCTTACCCATAACATCATCCCAAATAAAAAATTGTTGTGACTAGATCTAGAGGTTTTCTAATATATAAGAAAAAGAAAAAAAAGCTTAAGGAGAGTAGGTCCATACTGAAGTGAATAAAGTTATGGAAAATCGGGAATAAATTATGGAATAAAGTTATGGAGTTAATTAAGTTAGTAAATAAATTCATTGTAAAAGTTTGTAAATCATTCTTATTTCTATTTTTATTAAATCCCTGTAACGTTGACATCAAATAATTCTGGTTTTCTATGTGTATGGAAAGTCTGTCCTATACTCTACAACAAGAACAACAATAAAACAATTCTCCCCAAAATAATAAATAAACAAATATTCACTGAGCAACGACTGCATGCCAGGCCTGAGGTACAGCAGTGACCAAGGCAGGTGAATGTACCTGCCCCTCTGGAGCTTGCATTCTCATGAGGGCAGAAGGCAATAAAAACAGAAATCAGTAAAGTGCAGGGTGGGTCATATGGTGAGAAATGCCAAGGAAAGGAAGGGAGACAAAGAAGGACTGTGAACTCTCAGAGTCCAGTGGCGA
Source organism: Eubalaena glacialis (assembly GCF_028564815.1). Classification (NCBI taxonomy): domain Eukaryota; kingdom Metazoa; phylum Chordata; class Mammalia; order Artiodactyla; family Balaenidae; genus Eubalaena; species Eubalaena glacialis. The sequence goes on along the minus strand of NC_083719.1, from coordinate 1,825,348 downwards.
GGGGAGGCTCGCGCAGGGCATGACCTTTGAAGGCAGAAGCGAGGGGGTGAGCCGCGCACATACCTGGAGAAAGAGCATCCCAGGCCCAGAGAGTGGCACCTGCCCAGGAAGAGCCAGGAGGCCAGTGTGCAGTCCCTGCAGGGTCCACGGGGAGGGGAGACCCAAGGCCTGTGTCCAGCAGACAAGTGCCAAGTTGCTTCCCACCCGGCTCCTCCTGATGCTGCCTGAGCCCTGGCTCATGGAGGGTCACGCCCATCTCCTCCTTGGCCCCTGTCACCCCCTCTCCTACACCTGGGCGGGGTCTTCCAGCCATCTCACCCCAAAGCTTTTTTTGACCTATATATTCCTCATTTTCACCTCAAATAACAAATGGTCAGTGGTGCCTAAAATTTCCGGGGCATGACCTCCATTACCTGAGAACAAAGCATACAATACACCTTCTGGAGGTCTAAGTTTGTGGTCCAGGCGTTAACCGTAGTAGGCAGATGGATTAGAGGCTACAGGGTCCTCGGAACGTGGCTGGAAGGAGGAAGATGCAGCGATGCAGGTGATACTACAAACTAATGGCCTGACTCCAGAAGGGTATCCCAAAATGACCATCAGCAATGCTGGCTTATCCTCACGATGTGCTGGGCAGGGCGCTAACTCTGCTGCTGCAAAGGTAAGACATCCCAGCCCAGGGGACTGAAAAATTCTCTCCAGATGCTTTGACAGTGGAAGAAAATACAACTGGCAATGGAGGTGCTCACGACCAGAGGCTGTGCCCCGTTTGTTTCCATCTGCAGCAGTCAGAACCAATAGGCGGGTATGCAGTATGTGCTTGTGCAGTGAATCATTCTTATGAATGAATAATTTTGGGTCCGATGGTCTTAATGACATCTGCATTTTGTGCTGAAAATTCTTTCTTCACTTCCAAAAGGTACCAGATTGGTCCAATGGAATACATGGGTCCTCTTACACTTTTCCATTGCAATCCTTGTAGGCCAGTGGGACCCTTGGCATTTGTGAACACTTTTGTGTGGGTGCTGATCCTGGAAGATTCATAAGTGTGGACACTGAAAACCTTTACCTTTACCTCTTCTAATAAAGAGATTTCAAAACATTCATTCCAAGGTTCACAAATTATGAAGAGCAGAAATGACCAGAATGCTAGGCATGGTTGATTCAAAATTACACAAATTTATTTGCTTGGCCCTGTTTGAGTCTAAGGCATTCAATTTCCTGAGTGAAGGATTGCTTATTAGTAATATATGTTGGTTGGATTCTGAACTCCCTAAAACCGTATTTTTTATGCACCATGAAGAGGTAGACAAGGTCACATGTTAGCTACAGGATAGAAATTAATAATCACTCACTGGGAACCATTATACAAAGGATTAGGTAACAGCAACATTTTTTTTGTGTTCCATGTGCACATTTATTTCTTTCAAAGACCACTCATGTTCCAGCCACATCTTCTCCAAATGAGCCCAACTGCACAGCTTTTGAGCAGGACCGTACAGTGTTTTTACAGTGGTACCGAGGAATACAGTCGCTATAAATTCTATAAATTCATCACCCCACTTGGTCATCAGCCAAACCTTTCCACATACCTGGAAAACCTTTTATTTTCTTCTTATTTTAAAATATAGCTTTAATGTGATATTGGGGAGAAAAACAAACAAAATTACAGTCCCAAATTATAAATGGTACCTTATTGATCAGTTGGCAGCTGGGTGCACTGGGCAGGTGAATGCATTGTGAATGCCTCCCTATTCATGAACTAGGAATGTTAAAGAAAAGAAACCAGGGAGACCCCAGCTTCCACTGAGTGTATTAACAGGTGACAAAAAAGTTCAGTTCTTCCCTACCCATTTCTAGATGACCCCAAATCTTCTACATTGCACACAGATTCTTCAATTTTTCATAGAAGGAATATGTGGGCTTTTGTATTTTCTCAAATGATCTATATTTGGACAGACAACATTAATGTTAGGGATGTAGAATATTTTTACTGCTAACTTAGTGTCAATATACTCAGATCCTTCCTACTCAGAGATCAATGTCTGTAATAATTTAACTTTCACCACCTTTATAAGAAACAGAACAGTACCTTGATCAAGTAGAACGTGAGACTGTTATTAGAAACTCCCCATGCAGTGCACTCAAGTGAAGCTACTTGAGCAAGAACATAAACTCAGTATCAAAATCGCTGGTTAAATATTAGCTTTTGACACAGAACGCATTCTACTCTGTCCAGTGATTGAGTGTTTGCATGTTGACAGACAGCCGACACTGCCTGTTATGTAGGATGTTTCAGGCTAAGAATTCAAGGTTATCATTGAAATGCAGACAGATGAACAGACCACAAACAGTACAGCTTAATATACAGAGAGGCTCTCAGCCCAAATGCCTAAAATCAGAAGGACATTTCGGGCAAATTGCACACGCTAACATCTGGGATTAGCATAGTTCACAGCATGACTTGGAATGATCCATAGATGTGTGTGTGTATTTCTGCACAATTTTATTAAATATCATCCATAAATGGTTTCTCATTATGAAATACTTTCACAATAACAAAGAAGAAAAGTTTAAAATCACTGACCTATGTTTCCAATTTGAGAAGTTAGAAAAAAATGTGAATTAAATTGTAGTTCAAGCAGAAGGAAAATGAATAATAATAGAGCAGAAATCAATAGCAATAGAAAACAGAAAAAAACAGTAGAGAACATTAACAAAGTCCAAAGTTAGTTATTTGAAAATATTAATACAATTTATAATCTCCTAGTAAGATTCATGAAAGAGTGGACAGAACTATATATCCTTGAGACATTTAAAATATAACTGATGTATAATAGCCTTCTAATACCTCTAGGATATGTACAGGCAGAGCTCAGAGATATTGCAGGTTTGGTTCCAGACTACCTCAATAAAGTGAATATCACAATAAAATGAGTCATGAGAATTTTTTGGTTTCTTAGTGTATATATAATAGTTATGTTTACACTATACTGTAGTTTATTAAGTGTGCAATAGCATCACTAATCTAAAAAACAATGTACAAATCTTAATTTAAAAATAATTTATTGCTAAAAAAATGCTAACCATTACCTGAGCCTTCAGCCAATTGTAATCATTTTGCTGGTGGGGGGTTTGAAATTTGTAAGGATTACCAAAACATGACACAGAGACACAAAGTGAGAAAAGGCTGTTGGAAAAAATGATGCCAATAGACTTGCTTGACACAGGGTTGCCACAAACCTTCAATTTGTTAAAAAAAAAAAAATGCATTATCTGTGAAGCACAATAAGACAAAATACAATAAAATGAGGTCTGCCTGTATAGGTGTCCCCTCTCACATGGCAGTAAATTTTATATTACAGAGGAAATGGACTAATTCTTAGAAAAACACAACTTACCAAAAATGACTCATGAGGAAATAGAAGATATAAATAGTCCTACAGCCATCAGAGAAATTTAATTTGTAATAAAAATCTTTTCCACAAAGAACACTCCAGATCCACATTATGCTACTGGTAAACTTTATTAAAGAATTAAAGAAGAAATAGTACCAGTTTTATACTAACACTCTCAGGAAATAGAGAAAAGATGCATCCCATATCATTTGGTGAAGCTAACAGTACCCTAAAAATAAAATCTGAAAAATATTTTGCAAAAATAAAAAAGGCAATATTCCTCATAAAACTAGATGCAAATCCTTTATAAAGGATTGGCAAATTGAATCCAGCAATATAAATGATGTTTTGGTAGGTTTTATCCCAGAAAGGAAAAGCTGATTAACATTAGAACATCAAACATTGTAATTCATCAACTCATGGGGAATAATCTATTTTCTCCACAAGCTCCATGGCACCCACAGCTCTTGTTGGAATAATGGGCACACATTTAAACCACAAAAAATTTATGAATCCACCCTATTAGCAAGGAGGTTGTTGGTTTTATGAAAAGAATCTAGAGAAAAACTTTGTGGGTTTTAGATGAACAGCAAAATCTAAAGTAATAACACAGTAAATTCTAGGGTAACGAGATAAATAGGTATTATAGATTTTGGTTTCACTAACTCTAGAATAAATTTTCTTCTAAATTCTCCTAAATGTGACTTATTTCCTTGCTTTATGTACCCCTGTGAACTTTGAGCTGATCCTTTTGGTGTGTAGTGCAATAATTCCAGCTTTTCCTGATTTCTCCAATCCAGAGAGGAATGTGACAGTCTGAAAAAGTAAGGAATGCCTGGCCCTGACTTAGCCTTCTCCCAATGACTTACAAGTAGAGGATTTTAGTGATGGAATTGCTAAAGCAATGTCAACTGCAATCAACAAATGTCTTCTGGAATTGGATATAAAACACTCCTCTTGCCATAAGTGCCTGGTAACTCCCAACACATCTAACAAACTAGAATTCTAAAGTATAGAAACAATGTCTTTTATGATATTTATATAATATAATTTTTTAGTCAGTAAGGGCTTTTAAGAACTATTATTTATGTCCTTAACTCCTAGATTATCTCTGTGATGTGTGTGTGTGTGTGTGTGTGTGTGTCCCCTCTTAGGGAAACAAAGAAACAAGTGCATGGTAAGCCTAATGAACGTATCTGCTTTTAAAGGAGGGGCTGCAACCGGAACATATGGAAACTGGCTTCCTTGGCCCATAAAGGAAGTAGGTTCACAAGGTCAGGAGAGGCACGATTTATTTGGGTAATGACATTCAATGCTGGTCTCTCACTTAAGACAAAGTGGCTCTGAGCTATCCACGCCAGGATAGGGTTAGGGAAGGCACAGTAGGGAGAGGTTGGATGTGGGCAGCTGGAAACGGAAGGCAGAATGCAGGTTGTGAGGTCAGATTGGATCCATATCAAGTCAAGAAGATTTGCCACATTCTTTACTGGGGAGGGAGGCTGGCAAATGGGAACAGGGGACAAAGCATCTAACTTGAGGGTCACCCTCAATGGGTCCAGGGGAATCACCTTCAGGATACCTTTTAAAGGTGCAGGTCCCTGTTCACGATCATGACTCTCAATCTTGGTAGCACCGAAGGGAAGGGGCTACAGAGCTGGTAGGTGGGGTCAGTGGTTACTCGGTAGGATAATCCAGTTGTCCAGCAAAGTAGGAGAATGTGTGTATGTTTTTAAATAATTCATTTTAAACTTAAATAATTCATGCATCTCTGATGGCTGTAAGTATGAAAAGGAAGCTCTGCTTGACAATATATATACTTTTCCATTAATAAATTTGAAACACAGTACAGATTTCCCCAGAAAAAAATAATTGGTTTGGTATTAGGTTCATAAGTTTCCTTGTTTGATGTGTAGGAAATAAGTCTTTTTAAACAGCTGAACAGTCCCTTTTTTTTTTAGAAACAGCAATGTAAGCCCAGATGTCCACCACCCCTCTCTCAAAAACCAACAGTGATAATCAAAGGAGGCTAAAAATAGATTCCATGCAGGAATCCAGGAAAGGGTATCATCAGAATGCCAGAAAGTTTAATGAATTTCTTGTCTATAAAGTGCAGATGGGGCTAGATTAAAAGAAGCCACGAGGCCCCACATGTCTCCTTCACAGAGCACACTCCTGTCTCTTGGCCCAGCTCCCAAACCCTCTGAAATGTGTGCGCCAGAACCAGAAGAAAAAGAAAGACCCCCACAGCTCCTTTTTGGGACAGACCAGTAGCACTCAGAAGTAGCTGTGCCAGAGCTCCAAGGTAAACAGAGGTGACCCAGGGCTTCTCCTGGCTGAAAATTACCTCTGAGAAGTTGAGGCTCTGTTAGCCTGGAAGGACTCTTTCCTGACCCAGCGGGGTTGCTCTCAAACACAAAGAGCAAAGCCATACCTCAGCGGATTGAGTTACAATAGAAATTTAGAGTAAAGGATTCCCTATACACGAAATTAACCAGAGAACATCAGTCCTCCAGATTCCTTCCCTTCTTCCCCAGGTCATTGCATCCCTGAGCTGGGAATCCGGGATTACTGCACTCAGCTCTCCAGCTAAGAATGAAGATCACCCTAGCAGCATCCAGGGGAACTGTATAGAGAACCAGTGGTAATCGTGCATACCAAGATATGCTTCTGTTTAAGCAGGAAAATTCGGGAAACCAATGTGGAGCCTACAAAATGATCCTACTTTGTGAATACATATATTTGAAAATTTTACTAAAGGAAGTACAAGTGGAGTGCGTTCAGAATCTTTTTCATGCTCACACTGAGTGTGAAGAAGACGCAAACTATGAATTAAGAGATTAGTGATGAAAGATGAAGGTGAAAGGAATCTGATAGGTTCAAGAGAGGAGCAGAAAAAACATCACCTTAGGATGATTTAAAAGGCATAGGGGCAGGATGGGTCAGAACCAGTAACAAACACTGGGTCAGGCTTATCAAAGAGAAACTCAGCAAAACAAAAGCAGGTGAATAGGACAAGGAGAGGAATGCCATGAAAGAGCAAAAGAGAAGAAAATGGAGATACAACAACAAAAATAATTGGGTTCCTGAAAAGGAAACTGTCTCAAGATGATTCAGATTCTCCCCCTCTTTTCTTTTCTCTCGATATTTCCAATTCCCTTTATTTTTTCTTGAAGAACTGAGCTCCTATCTTGTGTCATTTCCCTTCAGTTTGAAGAACATTATTTAGCATTTCTTGTAATGAAGGGAGGCTGAAAACATAAGTTCTTCATTTTCTTTTATCCGGAAAATATTTTTACATTGCCTTCTTCTTAAACACTTTTGACTGAATGCAGAAGTCTGGGTTAACCTATATTTTTAAATTTCCAGGTTTTTACAGGTGTTATCCCACTGTCTTCAGGCCTCCATTGTTTGGGATAACTTCTACATTTGAATTTGGCCCTTCAGTCCTCCATAAGCAATCTGTCATTTTTATCAGGTTGCTTTAAAATTTTCTGTTTACTCTTGGTTTACATCACTTTGTCTATAATGTGCCTAGGTATGCTTTTCTCTGTATTTATTTTGCTGGGGTCCACTGAGTTTCATGAATCTGTACATTTATTTGTTTCATCAAATTTGAAAAAAATACTGGTCATTGTTTCTTTTAAATATTTGTTTCTTCCTTAGCCTCTATTCCTTCCCCTTTTAGACTCCAATCACATGCATGTTAGCCCTTTTTATACTGTTCAATCTTAATTTCCTTCAATGTTTTTTCTTTCTGTTCTTCAGAGTTCATAATTTCTATGGATTTTTTAAAAAAGTAATGAGTTTTCTGTCATCTACTATTGTTAAGCCCATTCAGTGACTTAAAAAAAAATTCTGATATTGTCATTTTCAGCTTTATGCTTTTATTTTTTTTATTTTGCTTTAGTTCATATTTCTCTGCTGATATTCACTATTTTTATATTCATTATAAACGTACTTTCCTTTACATCTCTGAGCAGGAATAACAGCTGCTAATCCAAGTCTGTTAATTGTGACATTTGGATTATGGAGTTGTTCCTCACTGATTGCCTTTTCTCTAGAGAACATGTCGTGTTTTCCTGTTTCTTCATTCTGGGTATTGTGAAGAATATACTGTAGAAATTCTAGATTATTTTATGTGCCTTGGAGGATATTGTTTTATTTTTTAAGCATACAATTAACTTGGAAGAACTCAAAATGCAAATTACATCTCCACTGGAATGGACAGCAACTCAAGAATCAACACAGTTCCTTAGTTGGGCTGCTTGAATCATTCTCTGCATGTGTACAGTTAATTGTGCTGTCAAAAACTCAGGCAAAATACATATATAGATTTTGGCTCTCTTGGCTCTCTTTTTGTACAACACAGTATGACATGGTAGTAGAGAGAGTGGGTATTGCATTTTATATATTACTTTCACAGGAAAAGTTTTATAATGTTTAGGAATTACCAATCTATTCCTATTTTGGGGTATTTTAATGTGAATTGGGATGAATTTCTATATCTCCTCTTCTATACCTCCAAAGATGATCGTATGATTTCTCTCCTTATCTCCATTTGATGACTCTCCTAATATTGAACCACACTTATATGTTTGGTATTTCCCGAATTGGCCATGATGTCTTCCTTAGCATGTATTTTACACTTTGCTAAATATCTTTTTTTGCGTTTTTTGACTTTAGTTTTTTAGAGCAGTTTTAGGTTCACAGCAAAATTGAGACAAAGATACATAGATTTCCAATCTATTCCCAGTCCCCCACATGCATAGACTATCCCATTATTAACTCCCCCTCCAGAGCGGTACATTTGTTATAATTGATGAACCTACATTGACACATCATATACACCCAATGTGCATAGATTATATTAGGGTTCACTCTTGGTGGTGTATATTCTATGGGTTTGGATAAATGTATAATGACATATGTCCACTATTATAGTGTCACACAACAAGTTTCACTGCCTTAAATATAGTTGGTGCTCTGCCTATTTATCCCTCCCTGCCCCCCTGGCAACCACTGTCTTTTTACTACATCTTCATAGTTTTATCTTTTCCAGAATGTCATACAGTTGGAATCACACAGTATGTAGCCTTTTCAGATTGGCTTCTTTCACTTAGTAATATGCATTTAATGTTCCCCAGTGTCTTTTCATGGCTCAATATCTCACTTCGTTTAATAGCTCACTTCGTTTTAGCATTGAATAATAGTCCATTGTCTAGATGCACCATGGTTTATTTATCCATTCACTGACTGAGGGACATCTTGGTTTCTTCCCAGTTTTGTCAACTATGAATAAAGTTGTTATAAATATCTGTGTGCAAAATTTTGTGTGTATATAAGTTTTCAATTCCTTTGGGTAAATGCCAAGAAATGAGACTGCTGGATCATAAGAGTATGTTTAGTTTTGTAAGAAACTGCCAAACTATCTTCCACGGTGGCTGTATCATTTTGCATTTCCCCCAGAAATGAATAAGAGTTCCTGTTGCTCCACATCCTCACCAGCATTTGGTGCCGTCAGTGTTTCAGATTTTAGCCATTCTAATAAGCGTGTAGTTGTATCTCATTGTTTTTTTAATTAATTAATTTATTTATTTATCTATTTATTTATTTATTTATTTGGCTGCACTCTGCAGTTTGCTTCCCTGACCAGGGATCAAACCCGGGCCCTCGGCAGTGAAAGCACAGAGTCCTAACCACTGGACCGCCAGGGAATTCCCTCGTTGTTATTTTAAATTGTACTTTCTAGTGACATATGAAGTGGAGCATCTTTTCATATGCTTATTTTCCATTTGTATGTCTTCTTTGGTGAGGTATCTGTTATGGGCTTTTGCCCATTTTTTAATCAAGTTTTTGGTCATCTTATTGTTGAGTGTTAAGTGTTCTTTGTATATGTTGTATAAGAGTCCTTTATCAGATGTGTCTTTGGCAACTATTTTCTCCCAGTCTCTGGCTTGTCTTCTACTTCTTTTGACATTGTCTTTTGAGAGCAGAAGTTTTTATTTTAATGAAGTCCAGTTTATCAGTTGCTTTACTCAAGGTCATCTAGGTTTTCTCCTATATTACCTTCTCCTATGCTATGTTCCTCCTAGGAGTTTTATAGTTTCGAATATCACATTTAGGTCTATAATCTATTTTGAGTTAATTTTTATGAAGGTGTAGGGTCTGTGTCTAGATTTTTTTTTTTTTTTTTTTGCACGTGGAATTCAGTTGTTCCAGCACCATTTGTTTAAAAGACAATCTTGGCTCCATTGCACTGTCTTTGCTTCTTTGTCAAAGATTAGATTAGTGGACTCTACTTATGTGAGTTTGTTTCTGGGCTCCCTATTCTGTTGCACTGATATATTTGTCTATTCTTTCATCAATACTATATTTTCCTGATTACTGTAGCGTCACAGCAAGTCTTGAAGTCATGCAGTGTCAGTCCTCCAACATTGTTCTTTTTCAATATTGTGCTGGCCATTGCAGGTTTTTTACCTCTCCATATAAACTTTAGAATCTTTTTTTTTGGCATCCACAAAATAGTTTGCTTGGATTTTGACTGAGATTACACTGAATCCATAGGTCATTTTGAGAAGAACTGACATCTGACAATATTGAGTCTTTCTGTCCACAAACATGGAATATTGCTTCATCATTAGGTTCTTTGATTTAATTCATCAAAATTTTGTTTTTTTTCTCATATAGATCTTGCACATATTTTGTCAGATTTATACCTAACATTGGCTGAGTTAGATTTATACTTAAGTATTTCATTTTGGGGGCTGGTAATGTAAATGGTATTATGATTTTAATTTTAAATTCCACTGTTTATTGCTGAGACATAGGAAAGCAATTGATTCTCCTTTAAAGATTTTTGCATTTATATTTATAAATTTGGTTGTTCAGTATTTTTTTTTTCTTTGTTGTTTAGTGAATTAAATATTTGTCAGGTTTTAGATCACTGTTATTCTTCATAAGATGAAATTGTAAGTTTTTCTTATTTTCCTATGTTCTGAAATTATTGGAATTATATAATCTTTAAAGGTTTGATAAATGTCTCCTGAGAACCAGACATACATAGTTCTTTTTGTGTAGGGGGTAGTCTTTAGCAATTATCTTTTTCGGTTATTGTCCCATTAGACTTTGTATCTCTGTTGGAATCAATATCAATAAGTAGTATTTATATATCAATTATTGCATGTTACAGTTGTTTTGTTTGTTTGTTTTTTGTTTTCCTTATAAATTTATTTATTTATTTATTTATTTATTTTTGGCTGTGTTGGGTCTTTATTTCTGTGCGAGGGCTTTCTCTAGTTGCCGCGAGTGGGGGCCACTCTTCATCGTGGTGCATGGGCCTCTCACTATTGTGGCCTCTCTTGTTGCGGAGCACAGGCTCCAGACGCGCAGGCTCAGTAGTTGTAGCTCACGGGCCCAGTTGCTCCGCGGCATGTGGGATCTTCCCAGACCAGGGCTCGAACCCGTGTGCCCTGCACTGGCGGGCAGATTCTCAACCACTGAGCCACCAGGGAAGCCCCATGTTACAGTTTTTTGTAGATTTTTGCAAGGTGGTTTCCTGTGCATTTTTTAAAATTGTCATTTTGGACGTCACTTCTTCCATTTAACTTTCAATTTTGTGTGTTAGTGCTCTCCCCCTAAACCTTCACTTTTCCTTGAGTAAATTAGGTAATTTGTTGATTTTTTTTTAATAAACCAATTTTTATATTTAACTGTTCTACTTATTTTAAATTCACTAACCCATTTGTTTATGTCTTCCTCCTTTTTCTTTTCTATTCCCTTCTTTTAATTTACTTTGACATTCTTTCTCTTGCTTTTTCAATTGGGTCCTTCATTAATCCATTCTTTTTAATGTTTATTGATATCATTATTTAATGTTTTCCTCTTTTATCTGACAGGTAATTTAACTGTAACCCATAGATTCTAACATGTGTGTTTTCAAAAGATTCTGATTTAAAATTTTCTTTTGATCCATAATTTGTTTAGTGATACTTTTTGTAAAGGCAGAAGTAGAAGAGTCTGCTTTTTAACAAAAAATTTTAAAGGTTTCATGCTATTTTTATTTTCCTATTATCACAGAATTCTGATTGTATCTTTTCCTGTACTTTGAAATTTATTGGGTTTTTCTTTGTGGACTAAGACATTTTGTAAATGTTGCATATCATCTCGCAGAGAAGATCCCTTCTCTGCTATTGTAGATTGGAGTTCAATATATATTTATTAGATTTTCCTGTTGAGTCTATTATTTAAATCTTTTATGTTACTATACATATTTTGTTCACTTCATGTCTTCTAGATGAATAAAATGTATTAATCCCTACTATCTTAGTGTGTTTTGTTTTCTCTTTGCATCTTCACTAGTTTTTGCTTTGTAAAAGTTGTTACTGAGGCCATAAATATTAATTGCTCATATTTTCCTTGTGGCTTGTAGTGTTTACTAGTTTGAAGTGACTTCTTTTTTTTTTCTCTAATGCTTTTTCTTCAAGTAAAAAATGGTATCTACCACTTTCTGCTTTTGTGTGTGTTTATCTGATATATAAACCATTTTCTTTGTAGTCTTTCTGGGTCTTTGTTTTAAGTATATTGTTACTCTAAAACACAGTATTGGATTTAGCCTTGTTACTTTGAAAAAATATTTTTCTTTTAATAGATGAATCAGACTGATAGATACAGATATAATCAATATATTTGGTTTCAATTCTGTTATATTATTATATAAAATGTTATGTTATATTGTTACAGACACACAATCCTTATACATAGTTACTCATTAAATCGTCTATAAGTTTTGCCTTATTTTTGTCTCTTTTCAGTATAGTTTTTGAATTTATATTTGGTTTATGTTTGTGTTCTTTAACCATTACACCAATTGTTATGCCAATTCCTTGATATTATAACTGTCATCAATTCTTTTATTTTTGTTTATTCTATGAGAAATAATAATTGATTTAATTATAAACTCTTCCTCACCCTTCTCTTCTCCTAATCTTTCTAGTAACTGATATGAAGTAATATCCTGTTTTTCCTCTCATTAATATATTTAAGTCAATGACAAGCTTATTCTGCTTTTCATATGATCTCCTCATCACACCTCAATTTTAATGGTTGTAATTTATCTACATTTTAAGAGTATAAAGCTGTTACATATTATAGTCTAGACAATAATCATCATTTTTCTTTGTTCTGCAATTAGATACACTTTTAATGCTCACAAATAGTCCTATATAGACTGTCTCTCATAATGTTCGCTTTCTGAAACTGATTTTTAAGAGAGTCTTCAACGCTCAAGAGAATAATGCACCCTGAATTCTTGCATGCTGGTAACCATTTTAAAAATGCCTTTTATATTTAAGCATCAGCTGAGCTACGTGTAACGTCCTGGGGTCACTTTTTTTCTCTGAATATTTAAAATGTACTCTAGCATTTTCTGGCATAAAGCACTGCTGTCAAAAATTCTCACAAAACTCTGATTTTCTTTTCTTTAGAAGTGACTTGTATTTCTAAAGAATTTGTGTTTTGCCATTTGTTCCTTGAGAGTCCAGTAGTTTTTACATTAAAATGTTTCATTACTGGTCATCATGACTTGCTTTTTGCTTTTCCTAAAGTGCACCCTTTAAATATGTAGTAGAGAGATTTTTCTTTTTTAATTTCAAAACCTTTTTATGGATTGTTTGTTCTGTCACATTGCTTTGTTTTCCTTCTTCGTGGGCTCCTTTATAATTAAGTTTGATCTTCTTTGGCCATCCCTGATCACTGTCACCTTCAAATCCTTTTAAACATTTTCTCAAGTTGTTTACTATTAATATTTTCTTCATTGCTATTTCCATTTCTTTTTAGCCACTCTCTGTTATGTTTATTAACCCTTGTGCTACTTCTAGTATAGTCTTCTTTTCAAAAATAATTTCTTTTTTTTTTCTTAGTCTTTCTTGAGTTCTATCACTTAGTTTTTAAGATTTTATAATACTGGCTTATTCTATTTTTCGTATATTATATCATTCCCTTTATTTTTTAGCTTGTTCTGAAATTCACTAAAATATACATCTCTGCACATCTAAAACTACCATAGCAAAAGCAAAGGGAAACACAGCCAACTGGGAAAAAGTATTTAAAACACACTTAACTTATTTGTGATTAATAGCCTAAATATGTAATGAGGTTTTACAAATAAATGAGAACAATTTTAAGAAACCAATATAAACATAGCAAAAGATGCAGACAGTAATCATAAAAATATTGGGCCAATTTTTTTCTTTCAAACTGGTACATGAGAAAGAAATTAAAGTGTTGACAAGAATGACAATTGAATAGGGACTCTCAAAATATGGACAGTTTTCCAAGAAAGGTATATTAATTTCTATTCTTTTCAGAGAGCTGATAGAAGTAAAACTTGATAACATTTTCTAGAAAATATCCTGTTAAAGTACCCTATGTTAGAACTGAGCAAGTCTATGTCTAGGAATTTAATATAAAAATAATCAGAGATGAAAACAAAGTTATCTGAGTAAAGATGATCTTAACTTTTTTGTTTATTATAAATAATTATGCTCCACCATAGAGTGTTTATAAATACATTTTGAGACACCAAATATATAAACTCTTTTATAGCTATCGAAATAATGTTTTAGAAGCATATTTAGTATTATGAAGAAATGCTACTGCATGCTATCCAGTAACAAAAAGTAGTTTAAAAATGGTTCATATAGTATATTCCTTATTCCTACTGCTAACAAAAATACTTATAGAAATAAGACTGAACGATATATACCAAAAAGTTCAAAGTTATTTATTCTGAAGTGTGGGACTATAGGAGATATTTCCTTCCTCTTATGCTTTTCACAGTTTTCTAAATTACATATACACACACACACACACACACAAACATAAAATAGATGTTACTTGAATAATATATCTACCACCTATCTTAAAGGAAATATAACCTGAAGGAAAAGCTTATTGGTGTCACTATTTTTTCACCCTAGGTGTCTCTTTTGCCAACTGTTTCTGTTGAAAGAATACAGACATTGTACAACCTAATTTTTAGAATAAAAGCTTCTATATGAATCAATACACATTTGCATTTATTCATTTTGTGACTGTAAGCATTACGTCACTAACATAGAAACAGAGGACACTCACACCACATTTTCAGATAATTGGTCATTTATTTAACGATGTTATCTTCTGCTTAATTGAAAATACGCCAGGAACCGTAACTAAGTGATGCTGTACTCACCACTTCCTCTCTCTCAAGCTCATCCGTCACAGGTAAGTGTTAAACAGGAAAGTGGTTTTGGAGGGAAACCTAAGAAATACTTTGGCTTCCAATGGAAGAGACTCCTTTTATAGTCTCTAAATGTTAAAATATGAAGTTGCCTAAATTTACAAGTGAAGTTTAAGTTTTAGGGCCACACAGCGAAAACCGTTTTCCTTCTTTACTGCCATGATCCCTGATCATTTTGATCACAGAGACTTGAAAATGTTCTTGTGAGCATGTGTGTGTGAGCGTGCGTGTGTGAGCGTGTGTGAGCGTGCGTGTGAGCGTGCGTGTGAGTGTGTGTGAGCGTGTGTGTGTGAGTGTGCGTGTGTGTGAGTGTGCGTGTGTGAGCGTGTGTGTGTGTGAGCGTGTGTGTGTGGGTGTGCGTGTGTGTGAGTGTGCGTGTGTGAGCGTGTGTGTGTGAGCGTGTGTGTGTGTCAGCCTCAAGAGGGTGCTTCTGTGGTGCCAGTGCCTTTCAGAGCTCCCGAGGGCCGTGGGATGGGGCCTGGGGGCCTCGGGCTCATCCTCTTGGAGCCCGGAGGCTCCCTCACTTGCCCCTCCCCCCCAGGTCCCCTGAGAGCGCAGCCTCAGCCAGTACCTGTGAGACCTCCATCTTCGGCTCTGCCTCCAGGGAACCCTAACTAACCCCTTTCTTTTAAGCCTTTTTTTTTTCCTTTAAGTAGGGCCATCTCTATATTAAAAAGTGGTACCCTCTTGCTTCCTCAATCAGAATATGCTAAACACCACTTAACAGCGATGGTTTTCACTTTGTTTTCGGAGCCTGCCCAGTCTGGGGCTCTCCCACCTGTGACGGCTGCTTGTGGGGATGTGGGAGCCCCTTCCCACCTCTCCTGGTTTCTATTTCATACACACACACGTCATCGTTTGATTATGGAGTTTATAGTGAGGAAGCTGAGGCCTTTATTTCCCTCCTCCTGGTCTTTCTTATGTTGAAAGTTCATATTTTCCAGGAAAAAAAACACAACCCCACCCCTAGGAATTGTTTCTAGCTCTGTGAGTGTGAAAGAAACCTGTCCCAGGAATGGGTGACGCTCTGATTTCCTTCTAAATGGCTGAGGCTCTTACTTAGGTCTCCATTCACACGGTCAAGTCTCAGCTACTCTAGGTCTACCTGGCTCCTCGGAATGTGTACAGGGAGAAGCCCTTACAGATGAAAAATGTATTTTCTTTCCTTAAGCAGACACCACACACACACACACACCCCCCACATCCCAGACATGCACAAACACACAATCACACACACAGCACATACACATATATACCCAGGCTTTCTTTGAGGCAAGTAGATTTTGAACAGTAGGTGTTGTCATCTTGAGCCTGTACCATTTTCTCTTTCCCCATAAATTAAAATCATTTCAGTTAATGATTGAGTCAAAGGTTTACACCTGTCCATACATTAATCATTTACAAAACTCACTGTAATTAGAAATCTCTGACAAGATATTTGTCTGTGGGCAGTGCTGCTTGTTTGGTTTAACTGAGGCATTAGGCAAATTAGCAATGACATCACCAGAGAGAAATGGGTGAGTGGTTGGAAGTGGATCCAGGCTTCCTCCAGGGAGAGCAGAAGCATCCGAGGGTCTGGCCCTGTTCGTTTACTAAAGGCTTATGTATTCATGCAATTACAAGAGTCTTGAATGGGAAGCCTCCACACCCTAACAGGAGGTTTCTCTGTCAGGGTGGAATATGCAGCACTCCACAAAAAGCAGCATTCAGCAAACCTGTGATATTCATCAAAGTGCAGTTAATCTCACCATTTTTTTCCCCCAGAGTTCTTGGAAGATCATTTTCTCAGGCTCAGTTTTAATTGCCTTATTTGTACATGGTATTTATATCACTTATGTTTCAGCCTTAGAAAAGGAAATGATTCTTCATACTACTTTCCCGTGTTCCAGGGTTTATATGAAACCATGAACTGTATCACCCAAGTATGGAAGAAGCTTGCTTCCCATTACAAAGGCCAAACTTTGCAGCACCTAACTGATGGGCAAGCTCCATGTTTTCTCTGCCTAAAAGTCTTACATTCAATGCTAAGAAGACAGGGTTGCTCAGAGCTGCCACAGGATGTCTGCTGGCAGGGAGCACTTCAGACACGTCCAGGTCTGAGACCGCCGGGCCCCTCCCAAGCTGGAGGACAGAGGCAGAGGGAGCTCTGAGGGGCCATGGCCACTGGTTACCCGAAGGGGTGCATTTGCTTTGCCAGTTTAATAGAAGTTCTTAGAGCTAAGCGCTGGGACCGAAGGCTGGGTCGCGAAGGCAGGGATTCAAGGCGGTTACAGCCGATGTCTGGAAGGTAATGAGGCAGGTGGGTGGGCCCGGCCCTACCCCATGGGGAGGGCTGTGCAGGTGCGGTGCCCCAGGCGGTCCTCCCTGACACCTCTTCCTAGAATCATCTGCACTGGTTTCTGTGTTAAGACATCATCAGAAAGCACTTCTCATTCTTCCGCTGCAGCTTATCTCTGTGCTGATCTGGACCCATAAATACACGGTGCTTCCTGGGTCCCAGGTCCAGGGCATCTGCCCAGAGACAAAACCTGAAGCATGTGCGGGCAGCATCCTGCTCTCCAAGCCAGTAGCTGGGCAGCGCCTGCCCAGGGCTGAGCTGGAGGACTTTCCTCCAGTGTGGGTGCCTTTCCTGCAAGGGGTCTGCAAGTTCTGCGTGTGCGCTGGGCTGAAGCTCGCAGGGGCAGCCCTACGCCGCTGGCTCGTCTAAGCCACCCTCTCAGGGAGTCATGGAGAAGACGGCCTCTCAATTATGAAAGTTCAGGGGTCTCGGCCCCCCCTGAGAAAGCATCCCTGGAAATGAGAAGTTTCAGGAGGGAGGTTCTCAACATCCAGCCCCTCCCCACCGCAGCACAGGTGGCTGCCCTGAGCTTGTGGTCAGCCCAGCTTGTGGTCAGGGCACTGCCTTCCACAGGCGCCCGGACCTCAAGCTCTCAGTGTCCCTCCCTCCCCCATCCCTCCCTCCACATCCGGCCCAACTCCGAATCCCGAGGTGTCCAGCCCAAAGTGCAGCTCAACCGACTCGCTTCTCTCCCTCTTCGCTGCTGCCCTTGGTCCAGGCCACCCCACCTCCTACTTGGATCCCTGCAGCCGCCCCAGACGGTCCTCCCTAAGTCCCCTCTTGTACCCCAGGAATTCTCCACCATTGTCTGAATGAACTTTGACCCTGACGGTCAAAGTTGCTGCTTCAAACCCGCAGTGGCCTCCCCGCGACTCTCAGGGTGAGACCCAAGCTCCATCCCCAGGCCTCTCAGGGCCCCCTCACCTGCAGCCTCCAGCCAGCACTCGGCCACACTCACAGGTCCAGCCCTGAGCCGCTGCCCACTCCCCCCAGGTGCCCACGGCTCCGTGTCGAGGCCTCCCACTGGAAGGGGATCAGATTTTTAACTTTTACTGATACGGTGTTGGTGAATCTCTCCCCTTCCAGGCCTGGACCCATTCCAGGGGCTCCTCTTTCTCAACCTGCATTGTGTTTTCCTTCATTCTTTACTCTGGTGATTACTTTCTTTCAGCAGATACACATGTCCAATTGTCAACTGTGTCTCCTACGTGTGTGAAGTAAACTTGCACACACGCGCTTACACACTCACGCACAGACACACACACGCACGTACACACACACGCACTGCTGGCTGGCACTGCCCATTTGGCTCTCTCCTCTGTGAACTGCTTCTTATACCCAAGCATCCCATCTTCAGGCCAAAGTCCCACCCCCTCAAATCAGCTGAATATTTGACAAAGGTCGTCCCGACTCCTAATCGCCAAAGCCAATAGAAATTTGTTAAAGTCTGATTTTCAATATTGATTTTCACCGTTTCCCCTGGTCCCTCTTCCTGTCTGGAAGCCCCCTCTGGTTTCCTGGGTGCCCGCCACCCCCAGCTCTGCCTCTTTCTCCTTTTCCGGCCCTTCTCAGTCTCCTAGGAGCCTCCCCCTCTGTCCACACTTTGGTTTCCCCCAGCACGCCCCCAGGTCTCCCCAGGTGTCTGTCCTGCTGCCCCTTGGCTGGGCTGCCTCTCCTGGGGCCCCGGCTGCCCTCTCCCACCTGCAGGACAGGCTACAGCCTTGGTGCGCCCACAGTCCAGGGTCCTTCCAGTCTCCCAGACCCTCCCCTCTGTCCCCTCTGCATCCTTGGCTCTGCTTCACCCAGCTGGCCTCCCTGACCCCTCCAGTTCCTCTTTCCCTCTCGGCCAGGGGAGCCCCCAGACGCAGCTCTGGCAACACCAGGCTCCACCTCAAGCCCTCCCATTCCTCCCCGCAGTTCACAAACTGCGCGTCATGTGTCACCCTGGATGCCCTCGCGGCTCCGCCTGCCCGTCCCCTGGCCATGGTTACACAGGGACAAGCTTCTGGGCAGCCTGCTGCTTGATGCTGCAGGAGGTGGTCCGTGCCACCCCCTCCCTACGCTGTCCCCTCACTGTCTCCCTGCTCTGTCCCCGCAGACGTTCAGCTATACGTCTGTTACTCCTTGCTGACAACTTTGTTCCAACATCCGTGTGTCTTTCTCAGGGGCAGGGTTTCCTCCTGGGGGGCCCACAGGCAGAGTGCCCGTCCCCTCAGTTATTTGCGGAATGAAGGAACGGGTCCAGGTCACAATTGATGGAGCAATGGGGGTTAGGCAGAGAGAGAGGAGGTGGTCTCCTTGAGGAAGCGGGCAGCCAAAGTCGACTCAGGGGAGAGATTGAGGACGAGTTACTCATAACTAACTCCTAAAAGATGGAGAAGACATCTTCTCCATGTGATTCATTGCCTTTAAAGAATGGAAGTTGTGTTACTTTCCTGTTGCTGCCTCAACAAATCACCCCACGCTGACTGGCTTACACGGCACATATTCATCCCCTCGTGGTCAGCTGGGTCTTGCTCCAGGTCACCCCACTAGGCCGAGGTCAAGGTGCCACTGGCTGGGCCTTTACCTGGAGGCTCTGAGGAAGGGTTCGCCTCCAGCTTCATTCTGATTTTTGGCAGAATTCAGTTCCCTGTGGTTGTAGGACTGGGGCCCCACTTGGATGGATGGATGATGGATGGCTGGATAATGGATGATGGATGGAAGGGTGATGGATGGATGATGGATGGATGGATGGGTGGGTGGATGGATGGATGACTAGGGATGATGAGTTTGGGGGTAACCCCAGATGTGTGGCTTTCCCTTTCATACCATATGTCTTTGGGGGTCCTGGGAGAGGTCAGGTCTGCTCAGTGTCACTGAACTGCTCTAGTGAATACCCTATTTCTGGGCTGTGGGGATGCAGCCATGAACTGAAGCTTCATGGACCATTCTAGGTTCTTTCCACTCTAGATTCTTTCCTTCCCTGCACTTGCCTGGAAATCACTTTTTGTCCCATAAACAAATCCTTCTCATTTGGAGGAGTCTCTGGGGGTGGCTCTGGGCCATGCTAAAAGCCCTGGACAGCTAAAGAGGGCCAGCATCCTAAGGGCCAAAACCTCACCCTCCTTTCCTGGAAGGGACTCCCCTGGGAGTCGGCGTGGTCTGAGGAGCACAGTGCCTTGTGTGGGCTGCAGAGAAGGGGCCCCTGCTCCCTGCCATTCTCCACACCAAGTCCAGCTTTCTTCCCAGTTGGTGGTTGGAGTGTGTGTAGCAGGTTTGCAGATAAAGTCCCTTGTGTAGGAATCAGGAGCCACTCAGAGCAGTGGCCAGGGGCACAGGCCAAGGAAGGGGCTGCGTCCCAGCCCGGCTGGCTGTGTGGTGTTCGGCAAGGAGGCCGGTTTTCTCACCTGCAGGGAGGAATAGATGCTCGTCTCCTGGGCTATGGTGACAGGGAAGGCGCACGGTGTATGTGAAGTCCTTTAGTGTATAAGCAGTCCATCAATGCCGGCTGTCCTTACTCCTCGATGGTCATGAGACTGAGACCACAGGACAGTCCACAGAGGGGAGAGCCGCGGCTCTCACTCCCAGTCCTCTCTCTTCCAACTCCATGTCCCTCCTTTGGCAGTTTTGGGAGTGGAGGAAGGGAGGCAAGATTTTGCCTTCAAGATTAACGTGGACATATACCCCTTCCTTCATTCCCTGTGGAAGAACTGAAGATGCTTACATTTCTCCAGCAGAGCCCTATTTAATAATGCTAGAAGGGTCACCAAGAAAGTGATCTGGAAAACATGAAGCTTATTAACACAGGTGGTCTCTGTATGATGGTTCCTTGGCCGGGCAACTAGCTTGCAGGTGTGGAGGTGCTCATCCTGCCCTTGTACCTGACACACTTCTCTTCTGGATGGAGTGAGATTCTGCTGAGCTGCTTGCACACATTAATCGCCTCCATCTCCCAACTCCTCCAGAAGCTGGTCTCAGACGCCTCTTGTCTTCTAATGCTCAGCTGTTTGTACCCAAACCTTGTCCCACTCACACCCCCTGAGAACCTTCCAGAAAGCTCCCAGCCATACCTGGTTCTGGTTTTACATGTAGGGGCACGCCCCTTCCAGAAGCACGGAGAGATACAGGCAGTCATGGGGAGGGGGTGCAGCTTGCGGGATCCGAGCCGGAGCCTGGAGGGCCAATGGGAGGAAGGCTCCTTTCCCCCTGGTGCCCTGGGCAGGAAGTCATACCTGTGTCTTCCAGGACCCGCTGTCGTCAAGCATGGCTATGAGATGACCGCGCTGTGTGACACGGCATGACACAGGCGGGGGGGTTTCTTCAGCCTGGGGATGGACAGGTCAACTCCACATCCTGTTCTGTTAAGTCCCTGGAGCTTCTGTAACCAAGTGCCCGTAACTGCTCGGCTCCAAACAACAGGAATTTATTCTCTCCCAGTCTGGAGGTCAGAGTCTGAAATCCAGGTGTCCTCAGGGTTGGTTCCTTCGGGGGCTCTGGGGCAAATCTGCTCCGGGCCTCTCCCAGCTTTGCATGGTTCCTAGAGACCTTGGTGGTCCTTGGCTCGTGGCTGCATCGTCCAAAGCTCTGCCTTCTTCCTGTGAGTCTCTGTGCTTCTCGCCCCGTCTTAAAAGGATCTTAGTCCTCGTCAAGCAGGATGTCATCTTCACTTGAGTTCATCTGCGATGGTATTATTTCCAAGGAAGGTCACGTCTGAGGCTCCAGGTGGACCTGAATTTTGGGTGGAAACTATTCAACCCACTACAGGTACTAGACTTTGTAGAGGATAGAATTATTCCACATGTGTTTTTAGAGGGAAAACCCACCGCTCGGAGGAGGGGAATGACACCACTTCTACAGGACATGAATTCTGCCAACAAACAGTGAGCCTGGATGAGGCTAAAACAGCACCCAGCTGACATCTTGATTTAACCCACGCGGTGTCTTCCCTCCTCACTGATAGAAACCACCATGCAATAAATGCATGCTGTTTTAACCCACTAAATGTGTGATAACTACTTACTCAGCAGTAGATAACTAAAACATATCTAAAGCTCTGGGTGTGGCCAGAACCCTAGCAATACCCCAGAGAACCCGAGTTTAAATATTTTGCATATGAGACACGGTAACTCCAAGTAGCATTCTGTCGTCTGAGGGTTATCTTCAAATCAGCTCCTTTCCCATATTGTTTACAAGTCTTGTATAATCTACTGAAAATCTCTCAATGGCAGAATGAAATAGGGTGTTTTTTTTTGACATCTAATAATCCAAAAGACTCAGCATAATATTGCATTGCATTAGGTAATTGTTTTGGTGACTCATGTTAACCTAAATGGAAATCCTAAAAGGATTAATGAGTTCATATGTGTTTCATGTTTTGAGATACCCAGTAAGTAGGAGCAAATATCAATATTATCAAGATGAGAATTATAGGGCGATTGCGTGTAAGGCTTATTACTGCACGTATATATTCTGACACTTTGAACATCTGACTTGCTGGGAGGCATTCCAGTGGTGCCCATTACAATTGCATGATCTGAGTTACCAGCCGGAGAAGAGCACTGGGACGATACGACAAGGCTTCCTAATCGCTCCAGGTGCGTGTGAAGCCCGTGTTGCAGCGCTTGGCATGTTTCACCTGCTCTGCTACTTCACAAGAGCAGTTATGAATGTGTCTATTGAGAGAAAAGTGATCCCTTTGATCTTTATTTATTGTGTCTTCTACAAGGGACTTTTTCCTTTTGGTTATTGGAATGAAATATTAATAGTCCGTCTGTAAGGATGCTTTAAACATGCCTGCTCTCCTAGTTAGCGTTTGACCTGCAGTCACTCACCATTAGCACAGCTGCCCTGATGCTCCTGTGGGCGCTCACGGCAGCTGTGGTCCAGGCAGGGAGGTCCACACACAGCGCCGTCCTCCACGAGGCTTCGAACATGTGACTGTCAGAAGAAAACGGATATGCCTTTTGGTCTGAAGAGGACTGTGGAAACACAAATGCAGTTTATGCACTTCAGTGAAAAACGTAAGACAAAATTCCATGTTCCCAATAAGATGGTGACTGCAAAGGAGCTGGTTCTTTCGAGAAGCGTGGAGTCAGGGCTCATCGCCAGCCTGTCGGTGGTGTGAGGCTGGTGTGCACTTGTGCTTGAGCATAAGGGCGGGGGTGTCATTTAATTCTATAATGCGGTTGAATCAGGTCCCCTTGACTTGCTGCCAGAAATGCTCTCTTTTTCCTTCCATGAGCTCACGCCTAGAGGCGGTTAACCTAAGTATTTTATTAAGCAGTTTCTTAGGGATTTTATCGCACAGAAACATTTCAATGCTTTCAACTTTTAAAAGTTTTCTCTCTCCATCTGGCTTTCAAATACAGCTTCTGTTGAGACTGAAGGGTGGTGCCCTACACCCTCCTTCTCTGCGTTTCTGAACAAGCCACGCCTTTCCAGATTTACATGCTAGTAACGTACAACATCTCCATCATCTCTGATGACAATCGGACACAGTTTCCAAACCAAGCATGACTTCAGGTTCTTCCTGTTTATTAATAAGGCTTCAATTTGTTTTCGGTGCCAATTTCAAACCTACATTTTTTACCTGCTCTTTTTTCCCTTTCCATCAATCAACTCTTCCCCAGATTTAATTAAAAGCTTATAAAGCATGCACAGCTCTGTGTGATGTACTAAGACACACAGGTAAGTGGAGAGAGAACGTCATGTCAAGTCGGGATCTAGGGCACCCCTGTGAGCAAAAAACTTCTTTTGTAAATGGCATATTGATAAGAGGAAAGTTACACGGCACATCCGAACGCAATTTAAGTCAATTATCAATCATAAGACACCAGACCTCCACAAACAATGACTTCCTAAGAGGCATTTCCAAAAGTCTGAAATTTTCCCCAACAACAATCAGGAAAGGTGGTGAGTAGAAATCGCTCCCATCAAGCTGCAGGGCAAACTCAGAAAACTGATCTTGTCTTTACCTGGTTGATGTAAGCCAATTTATGAAGAAAGAATTTCACAACCTCTGCTGCTAAAGATGCCGTAAGCCAACTTGCTGTTGTAGGAGCGAAGCTGTGCTCTGGGAGATGGGTCCGGGCACATCCTGGCTGCCCAAGCTCGGGCCCTGTGCCCTGAAGACCGTTGGGCAATGAGATGAGAGATATGCTGCTTCTTGGGGTTACCCTGAAAACTGCCCACGGGCCATGGGAAAAGCACAGGGGCCAACTGACCATTACAGCAACGTGTTTTCTTAACTCTTCATTGTGACTTCCTTTTTGTAAATAGTGATACGTACTTCAAAATATTGGTTTGAAGAAAGCACAGACCCAGGTCTGGAATAGAGGCAGTTCCTTCCATCCACTGCAAAGGAAAATTCTATAATCTGTGGATTTTAAAACGAACATGCCAAAAAATAAAATAAATAATAATAAATAAAAATAAGCGTGCCAACCCCAGAAATTTATTCACATTTTTGAGGAAAATGGAAATAATCTATACATTAATTGTGATTAAATCTAGAAATTATTCAAAGTAACAAACCTAGTTTGAGACACACAGAGACTTACAAGCTGTCTTGTCATGTCACATGCATTAAAAATAATTTACTTACATAATTATTAAAAAAATCCTGCATAGCAGAACCACTACCCTTATTATTTTTTTTTAAACTCCTCCTCAGCCCCAACGCACGTACACACACACACACACTTGTGTCCTGTGCACACCTGCCTCCTCTGGGGCCTGACCCTCCACCCACCTCCGTCCACTTGGGTACCTTGGGAGCCACCTGTGGGTTCCGAGTTTCCCTGAGTCCTGGCCCAGATGACTGGTCCTGAGAAGTCACGTGACCCAGTTGGACTATGAAGAACCTTCACTGGGAACTGGAAATTGGGAGTCAGGGCTTCTGGCTTGGCTTGGCTGCTCTCCGGAAAGCGTGCGTTATGAACTTAGGGGCTGTGGGTGGCGCCACTTCCTCCCAGGTGCCCTGGAAATCAAGAAAGACGCCTTGCAGGAGAAGAACGTGAGGCAGACCCTCAGAGGCCGCGGGGGCCAGAGGTGGGGGGAGGTCCTGACTGCACGCCAGCCCCTTGCTCTGAGCTGCCCACGTTTGCTCTTTATTCTGAATTCTGAAGGACATGCAAGCATCCTTTTATAAATTCTTCTACGGCTTTAAGCCAAATCAAATTAAAGTTCTCTCACCTCCATCTACTGGAATCCTCACTAAAACCATATGAGAGAAAAAATTTACCAGAATGTTCATAGTAAATATTTATGCCTAATGGAATTGAAGTGATTTTTATTTTTTACTAAGTTCCATGGCAAGAGACGTCCTGAAATTTTCATTTGTCTTCTCACAGTTTTAGGGGAAGAAGAAAATCAGAAAAACAAATATTTTTGTAAAGAAAAAAATAGCAGAGATTTTAAAGCCATGAAATAAATTGGCTACCTGGTTTGTATCTTATAGCACTCATTATTTTTATCATAATTATTTTTCCATCAAGTAACCAGACAAAACAATTAGTGTTACACAGCACAGATAACATTTACCTGAGAATATATAATTGAACAATTGCTTAAGCGTATTCTCAAGCTAGAGGAGCATCTTTCCTGAAAACGGGTTGGAGTAAAATGAGACAGTTGCTGTTAGGAACAAGAAGCTGGTGCTCTACAACCAGGCGACTTGAAAGAACATTCTAGAAGGTCTTAGGCTGGAAGATCCATTCTATAGCCAGAAGCCCTTTCAGTACTTTCAGTGTTTTTGTATAATTTCTAGAGGTTGGTCCAAGGATGTAGCAGATGGGCTAACTCCTTTGGGGAGTTTTCAGAGAGGTGATGATCTCCATGGGGGGTGATGGGGGGGATACACTTGCTACTGTGGCTCAGAATGCAGCAAGCTACCTTCTCATCTCAGGTGTGAGTGTGCAGAGAAGCGGATGCTCCCTGATTCAGAGGTAAGAGTGCCATCTACTGAATCCAAGACCTCATTTCCGGCAGCCCCACAGCCGATCCTCGGAGACCTCCCATCCAGGAGCTGGGGGAGATGCTGATGGGAGCACAGAACAAAGACAGCAGGACAGCCCGAGGCTAAGATGCTTGTCAGCCCAACGACCGTGTTTGCAGAGGAAAGGGAGCACCCCAAGCAGAGGGCTGCTGTTTGCTCGTTCAAAGGATGATTGTAGCGACAGATTTGAGAAGACTGACAGATGCAGAGTCACCGAGAATCACTCAGGAGAGAGACATGCACATGTGCAGTGGGAGCCCTCTGTGGGCTTGGCATGTCCAGGAGAGTCTGAGTCCCAGGGTACAGTTCAGATCAAACGAGTAGGTCACAGGCGAGATGGGTGCCCATCCTGGGACCAGGCAGGACCACGTGATGACTGAGGTTCCAGCTCCGTCCAGGATGTGTGTGCGTGTGCATCTGTGGTCTGGGACATTAATACAGCCCCTTCCCCTTACTTTCTCTGGGTGCAAATCACGGGTGCACCATCCATTGCCTCGCATCACTATGGTGGAGATTAATTTGCTCTGTTTTAAAGGACCTCTGAAGATGCTAAGTGTTATTATTATAATTGCTACGTAAAGTTCCTGAAAGAGCATAAGGGCAGCCTGAAGTCTATTTGTTTCACTTTAATTTATGTTGTCGAACTATCCATTCTCTGGAATTGGCTCAGTCATATAAAACTTAAGATAGTAATGTCTCAGACAGAGACTCAGGCACTTTTGTATGGTTGGGTGTTTGGACTCTGGGTTGTTTTCAAGTGTATGTCCACAACTGGAGGGTTCTGGAGGGGAGTGGAGGGGAGAGATTCATCTGTTACAAACCTCCTGGATTTTCTGGGGAGTAGGATTGAGTTAACAGAGTGAGAAAATTGGACCAAAGTTGGACATATAGTATTTGGGGAAATAGCACCAAATTCCTAGTAGAAAATGAATGAGGAGTTTTTCCCCTACCCTAGGGGGTGCTTAGAAGAGTTGGGAGGGGAGGCGCCTACCTGCTGGGTTAAGATGCTGGAGCAGGGGCTCCCTGAGCTTGTGGTTCGGTTGTTCCCTTCTCTGGTGAACCTCCAGGAGACCAGTGCTAGCCTCATGCCTCCCACATGGATGGGTTACACTTCAGAGGAGATCTTGGCCTTTGGAGCATGGAGAAACACTGATGAAGGTGGCCGTGGTGTCTGCAGCTCAGCTCTGCTCTCGAGAGGGGACCCTGGAATTCCTGGGGTCCAGAATGGAATCACCCTGAGACACGGCCATCAAGTGACTCCTGAGAACCTCTAAATTCCAGAGAGGCCTCATTCATTCACTCACTTGGCACATAATTGGTGAGTGTACAATAAGTTGCTGGGGACAGTAGAGACCACGTAAAGAGCCCTGGTCCTAGGAGAGCTGACACCCCAGCTCCATGTTTTAGGATCAATAGAAATCAGTTATTGAATCGTAAGTTGAAGTATGATAACTTTCCATAAAGGAGAAAGAGCGGGTATTTTGAAAGCGTTAGACAAGATAACTTGACCTAGTCTGTGCTCGGAAAGTCTTCCTGGAAGAAGACTTAACATTATGGGGAAGGACACATGGTTCCAGGCAGAGGGGACAGCTGGTGCAAAGGCCCTGAGGTCATGAGGAAAGCACGTGATCAGGAAACCATGGAACAGCTAGTGTTCCTGCAGAGAGAGAAGATAAGCTGAGATGGTGCTGGGATGTAGCCAGGAGCTGGAGAAGTCAGAGCCTTGCAGTTCAGAGTGAAGACTAGGTGTTTATCCAACTAGCAGAGAACTCAGGACAAGCTTTTAAGCCAGACAGTGTCTGGAGGGGGGCAGACACAGCATCAGAGAGAGTAAGGAGCCCATCACAGTGGCTTGGGTGATTGGAGATATGTGGGAGAATCTGAGAATTTAAAGAGGTAAAGTTCCCATCACTGCTTTGTTACTGGGGTGAACACGGAGTTCATGTTTGGGGAAATAGGACAAGCAGGTGCCGCAGGCCGTCTCCCTGTTCAGGGGACAAGAGGTCCCATGTAGCTACGGGAAGGCTCTTCCTGCTCTCTGCTTCTAAAATCACTTTTCTTCCCGCCCCCAATTACACAATTAATTGAGCCTGAGTCTCCCATGCAGCCTCACTCTTTGCATGCCTGTCTGTTCTGAGGTGTGTTTGTGATCAAAGGCAGCTCGTCTTCTTGGTGTCACAGGTGATGCTGTGCCCGACGCTTTTGTCTCTTCCGTACATAACTCTGTCCCTGCATCCCGCCACCCAGGATGCTGCCTGGGGCTCCATCACCCATATTTGGCTGCACCTCATCCCACATTTACTCTGTAATGTCAACTAGATTCATCTCACTCTGGTTGCTGGAGCAAAAGACAGAGCTTTTTAAAGTTGATACTGTCAAAGTGCATTCCCAAAAGTCTTCACCCTTTTGCTTTTTTACCAAAAGTGTGCAAAAAAGCTCACTTCTCTGCAATCTGGCCAACACTTGTCATTATACATCTTAAAAAATACCAATCTGAAGGGTGTGGAAAAATATAGACATAATCAATTTACTTTTTCCTGATACCTAGTGAAGTTGACCTTCTCTTGTTAGGTTTATGAAATATTTTTATTTCTACTCTTGTGAATTTCTTTGCTCATATCCTTGCTGCCTTTCTGTTGGATCATTTGCCTTTTATGATTGACTTGTACTAATTCTTCATGCACCATGATTATAATTTCTTTTGTCTGTTACACATATTGCAAATATTTTCTTCCAAATGTTTAACTTATTTATGATGTGTTTGTTTATTCAGAAGTCTTTAGTTTGTTTTTTTAATCTTAAAATACCAAATATGTAAATCTTTTACTTCTTGGGTTTTATATTTTGCTAAGGAAATCTTTCTTCATTACAAATTATTAAATTATTAAAATAATCCTTTACTTTTTCTTCATTTACAGTCTATATGTATTTGCATATCTTTAAAACATGGAGTTTAACTTAGGTGTGAGGTAAGGAGCTGACGTTATCATTATGTTTATTTTCAAATAGAGGTACTTGTTAGGTAGTCCCTGCTTTTGCTAATGATATGCTAGCTTTTGTTTATATATATTTGTGCTCTCTTTTGTTCATTGATTCACATATTCTTTGACTCAACAAACATTGACGGACCACAGCCAGGAGCTGTGGCAGCTACTGGGACACAGTGGAAAGCAGGGCAGGCAGAATCGCTGCCCTCATGGAGCTTAAGTTCTGTCCTGAATGACAGAAAATAAGTAGCTCAGCCGTGACTCTCTAAGGTGGGAGGTGACCAGAGCTAAGACCAGACATAAACCCAGGTGGGAGCCTGGGGCGATGTGGGTTCTGTTGCAGAAAAGGAAGCAAGCTGCATTTCTGTGGAAGGAACCGGGAGCACCACCTTGATGCCTTGGGGGACAGGAAGCGGGGGAGGCGTCCAGCTGACCGTGGGGGCAGCAAACCCTCTGCACGGGAGAGTCCCGGGACGCACTGCACCCAACTTGATTTAAGATACATCACTGCGTGGCAAACGCCCTTGGTCCCCAAATACTTCGGGAGGCTGGCGACCCCCTTGAATGCCTGGGTGCTTCGGGGGAGGTCGGGGAGAACCAGCAGATTCTGATGGGGAGGAGGAAAGGGGCCGTGGGAGCCTGGCTGGAGCGAGGCGGGGACCAGAAGGACCGCGCACGCGCACTGCAGACGCGGGCAGGACCAATTCTCCGCCCAATGCTCCAGGGCCTCCCGTCTGGCCTCAGACAGCGACGTCCCTGTCACGGGGGCAGCGTTTTCACAGCCGCTACTTACAAGGCCCTCCCTCGGGGCCGTGCCCTGTGCCTGACACACGTTCTTGTGCTCTACACGATGAACCTGCAGGCGGGGGGCGGGGTGGGGGGGAGGACGGAGGCTGACAGGTGAAGGGACGACCTGGGGCTTCGCTGCAGGGACGGGGCTAGGGTTTGATGGGACGGACAGCAAGTGTGCACGCGAACCCCACGACGCTGACTCCTCTCCTCTGCACCCCCACCCCGAGCCTCCCGGTCCCTTGCTGTCCCTGTCGTCCACCGGGAACACACCTCCACCAGGCATCCCAGAGCTGCACCCTCCAAAGTCGGGCTCCCCAAGGTCCTTTCCTTGCAGATTTCTGCTGGGAATTGTCTTCCATCCCCTTTGTTTCCAGGGTCTGGTGTGTGTTTGATATTAAGTCATATATGGACATATATGACTTAATGCATATGTGTGTCTACATCATACTCACACACGTTTATGGCTCAATATTTCCCAACAAGCTGTATACTACTTCTGTTTTCTTCTTTACTCCACTGGTCTGTGGGTTCCTGAGCACAGGGGTAAGCTGGCAGCTCACAGAGCACCCGACTCAGGCAAGCTGGATTTTAGGGAGGTTGGGAGGTTGGCTCAGAATTTTTTAAGCACCCAGAGTATATGTCTCTCCTAGCAAAGCAGGCAGCTCTGTGGGAAGGGAATTAAATGGAGACCTCAGAATCCACATTCTTTTTAAGATTTTATTTGCATGCATGCAACCATTCATCCATCTACCCATCTCCAAGCCACTGGGAGAGCAGTGAGCCAGGTGGTCTCAGGGCCTGATGGGGCAGGAGCAAGGCACACTGGCCAGGGGTGTGGCTCTGGAGTGGCTTACGGTGAACAAAGCTGGGGGTCCCGACCTTCTGTGTCAGAGAGGTCGGCCCAGGTGAGGCAACCTGATAGTAAGGCATGTGGAGAGACTTTCAGAACTCTACATGTGAATTTCCACTCCTCGTGTCTTAAAAATCTGAGGATTGTTGACAAGATATGGCGGCTCAAAGTGTGAAACAGAGTCCTTTCAGTGGGAGCCCTGGGGCCAGGTCACACAGGCAGAGGCAAAGGGGATGTCCCTCCAGGTGGCTCTGGGCTGTGCACGCAGGCATGTGGAGACCACACAGGGACAGAGAAACAAAGAAGATCAGAGTTTCCTGGGATTCCCAACAAAGCCAGAGCCACTTGAGGAAAGCCAGCTTCCTGTGCGTCAGGAGGCTGAGGCCACCATCATTCGGATGAGGTTGGGTGATTAGGACCCTGTTTACAGGCCAGGCTGGTGGGGCTGCAGTTACCCTGTTGGCACCACGTTGGCGTGTAGATGACCGTCTTCTCCCTGTGTCCTCACATGGTCTTCCCTCTCTGGGTATGTGTCTGTGTCCTGATCTCCTCTTCTTGTAAGGGCAGCAGTCAGGTGGATCAGGACCTGCTCCCATGAGCCAATTTTAACGGAATCACTGCCCTAAAGGCCCCCCATCTTCAAATACCATCACTTTCTAAGGTACTGGAGGTAGGAATTTCAGGGAACAACTCAGCCCACAGCAGAAGGGCAGGTGGCCTTGCAGGGAAAGCAGCAAAGTGAAGTGAGATAGCTATAATTTTATTATCCCATTAGTAGCAGAATGTGGCAGAGATTCTAAGTTATTCCTCCAGGTAAAGGACCTAAATAAGAAAAAGAGACAATTTTTTGCATCACCAAACTCTCATTACATTTTCTTTGATGTTTTATTGCTAAACTCTTTTTTGCACGGTGGTATTCTGATTTAAGAAGAGTGAACAGTATAGATTGCAGCCAAGAATATCTCCAAGCTGCTATAAATATGTTGGCTAATATTGTCCTTTCCAAATGATTTTGGTGGTAATTGATGTGTGCGTTTTACAGTTCACTGCATCTTCAGCCAAATGAAGGCTCACAAGGAAATGTGGTGCTGAAATATTTGAAATGGTCAAACCTTCATCCTTGGTAAATTATTAGGCTCATCTCAAACTTTCCAGAAGCAAATGTGTGCTTCAACTCTCTACCTCTGATTCAGTGGCTCAGTAGCCTGTAAAAATATGCAAATCAGTTACGAACCAAATAATTTGGTAAGAATTATTAACTCATAAAATATCTTTTCCCCTGGAATCTACCGACTATCTGGAATAACATCACACAGAAGCAAAATAAATGGTTAGTGCTGCAGAAAGAGATAAAAGTCATTGAGCCATGTGCATAAAAGTCTGTTGCAAAGCGTCCACAGTACTGGAGATTAGTAGATGAAATGCGGATGTCGGGGAGACCACGCATTCGTACGTAAGGACTCTCCTCACCTGCTTGGGTTCTTAGCTGCCACCCGTCTATTATTTGGAAGGAGAGTTGATGAGTGGAATTAACTCGTCTCTTGGAACTCATAGCCAGAAAGCTTGCAAACAAAAATGTGTATTTTACTGTTGAAGGGTTACCTCATTTTGGGGAAAGCAACTTTGAACAATCCGGAAATCACTGAGTCTCATTTTCTCCTGAAATGTCAAGGGGAACATGCAGCTGGGATTTTAGGGACAGCTGACTGCACAGAATAGGCCTGGGGCTCCCGGGGAGGGGGTGGGCTTTTCTCCCAGGGTCGGGTGGGCTGATTCCTCAGCCCAAGTTCAGCTGGGTTCTGTGGGCAGGCACCTTCCCCTGGAAAGGGCAGGGGCAGCTGCAGCGTTGCCCTCTCAGGGGTCCTGCCTGGCTTTGCTCTGGCAGAGATCCTGCTGGGTGGGACCTGTACCAAGAAACTGACTTCACTTCTCTCAAAGGAAACAAAAAAGTGGTGTTAGGGGCACTTTGGGGCATTATGATTCAACATGCAGAATATCATGTTTTCAACATACGACATTCGTTATTATCAAGTATTCTGATTGTTCAATGAATCTTTCCCTAAAGCATCATTTCTTAAAGGGAAAAAAGACTTTGGAGTTCACGTCACCACAATATCTTGCTCCCATTGGTTGCTTCCAGCACGTTTTTCCCAGAATCACCACAACAATCTCGTGGGTCTCTGTCCCTGGTAGCGCCTCTCTAATTCCTTCTCCAGAAGGCTGCAAGGATGACTCTGGTCAATCATGTTTGTTGAGGTCTGGTGTATGTACAATGAAATTCACACTCCCCAAGGGCACCTTTTGATGAGTTTTGTCAAATGTACGTGGCCCTAGGACCATCACCACTGGGAAGACCAGCAGCATTTCCTCCAGCCCCAAGCTCACCTCATGCCCCTCTCCAGTCGTTCATTCCCTTGCCCTGGGAACCCGTGACCTATTTCTGTCACTCTATGTTTGCCCATTCTAGAATCTTACATGCAGCCTGCCATCTTCTTGTGCCTGGGTTCTTTCATGCAATAAGCATATTGCTTCTGAGCTTCACCACGTGGTAGCGTGTGTCACTGGTTTATTCCTCTGGATTACTGAACTGCAGTCCATTGTGTGGCATTGTGACTCTGTTTTCTCATTCACCAGAGGAGGGGCAGTTGGGTTCTTCCAGTCTTTAGGTACTAAGAATAAAGCTGCTGCCAATATCCATGTTCAGGGCTTTGTGTGTCCCTGTTTGATTTCCCTTAGGTAACAACTCAGGACTGGGGTTCCTGACTCACATGGTTAGTGCGTGTGTAACTTTGTAAGAAACTGTCAGTCTGGTTTCCAAAGTGGCTGCACCATGTTGCATCCCCACCAGCAGTGGATGAAACTTCCAACTGCTCCACATTATCACCAACATTTGGTGTTAATAGACTTTTTAATTTTTTGACATTCAAAAAGTGATTTTAGTTTCATTTCTCTGAAGACTAATGAGGTTGGGCCTTTTTTTTTTTTTTTTGCTTATTAACCATATATATTTCTTTTGTTTAGTGTTTCCTATATTTTCTCACTTTGTGTTTATTGGGTTCTCTTATTATCGAGTTGTAAGTGTTCTTTATTTTCCAGGGAGCAAGATTTTTTAAAAATAAGATAAATGTTTTGTAAATATTTTCTCCTAATCTGATGGTTTGTTTTTTCATTTTTCCTAAAAATATCTTTGGAAAAGCCAAGTTTTAAAATTTCAGTGGCTTTTAAGGTCATAACATCCGCTGACATTTATTATTCATTCAACAACTACTTACTTAAAGCCACAGTGCCAAGCACTATTACAGATCCTGGAGATATGACAGTAAACAAAATGGGTCAAATCCTTGCCCGCATGGGGCTCATACTTTGTGGGGGAAGAGACATAGTAAACCAGTCATTTGAATAATGTCACATTGTGATAATCAGGGTGAAGGAAACTTGTGTATTTATTTATTTTCATTGAAATATAGTTGATGTACAGTATTATGTCAGTTTCAGGTGTCCTACATGGTGATTTGACATTTGCATACATTATGAAGTGATCACCACTGTAAGTCTAGTAACCATCTGTCCCCATACAGAGTTATTACAATATTATTGACCCTATTTCTTACGCCTTATATTACATCCCCGGGGATTATTTATTGCATAGCTTAATCCCCTTCAGAGTAAAAGAAATTTAAAAATAAAAGCAGGGAATTGGAAGAGAGAGAGGTGGGAGGGAGGGCTGGGTGAAGAACACTAGCTAAGGTGACTCCGGTGGCCTACCTGGGAAGGTGCTTCTTAGCTGAGCCTTGAATGTTGGGGAGGAGACCCCGGGGGTAAGGGGTCTTTGGCAGGGGGGACAGCAAGGCGAAAGGCCTCAGGTGGGAAGAGACATTGGTGTCATGCCGCGCGGGGACTGAAGTCATGAGCGGCAGGAGATGAGGTTGGAGGGACGGGCAGGACTGGGTCCCACTGCTGCTTCTTTCCTTGTGTCCACGGAAGCTTCCAGAGGCGGGAGTGGTCCCACTCGCTGCTCATTTTGTAGATGGCTTCTCCTTTTCTACACACATGACCGACTCATATGTACGTAAAGACATTTTTCTTCTTTAGAAAGAAGAAATGTATCTGCTTTTTTTTCTCTTTCTATCCTTAGTTTGCTGAGAGTTTTTGTCATCAGTGGGTTTCAGATTTCGTCAGATTTTTTTTCTGTGTTGATATGATCGTACGATTTCTTTTCATTATTTTAGATTAATATGGTTAAATACATTGATTAATTTTCAGTGTTGAACCAATTTTGCCTTCCTGGGGTGTATCCCACTTGGTCTTGATACGTTACCTTTTTCATACATTGGTGGATTTGATTCACCAAGGAATTATTTTATCGAAGTATAGCTGATTTTAAATATTATATTAGTTTCAGGTGTATAGCGTAGTGATTCAGTATTTGCACAGATTATATTCCATTAAGAGTTATTATAAGATAATGACTATAATTCCCTGTGCTGTACAATATATCCTTCTTGCTTATCTATTTTATACATAGTGGTTTGTTATCTCATAATCCCATATTCCTAACTTGTCCCTCCCCATTTCCCTCTCTCCTCTGATAACCACTAGTTTGCTTTCTATGTCTGTGAGTCAGTTTCTGTTTTGCAGAAACAGAAACATTTGTCTCTATTATTTTTTAGATTCCACCTATAAGTGATATCATACAGTATTTGTCTTTCTTTGACTTATTTTACTAAGCATAATATTCTCTAAGTCCATCCATATTGCTGCAAATGGCAGAATTTCATTCTTTTTATGGCTGAGTAGTATTTCATTGTATATGTATATACTACATCTTCTTTATCCATTTGTCTGTTGATGGGCACTTAGGTTGCTTCCATGTCTTGGCTATTATAAATAGCGCTGTTAAACATTGGGGTACATGTATCTTTTCCTATTAGTGTTTTCATTTTTTTCTGGATATATGCCCAGTAGTGGAATTGCTGGATCATATGGTAGTTCTGTTTTTAGTTCTTTGAGGCACCTCCATACTATTCTCCATACTGGCTGCACCAGTTTATATTCCCATCAATATAGGCGGGAGGGTTCTCTTTTCTCCACACCCTCTCCAGCATTTGTTATTTGTAGACTTTTTGATGATGGCCATTCTGACCAGTGCGAGCTAGTATCTCATTGTAGCTTTGATTTGCATTTCTCTAATAATTAACGATGTCGAGTATCTTCTCCTGTGCCTGTTGGTCATCTGTGTGTCTTCTTTGGAAACATATCTATTCAGGTCTTCTGCCCATTTTTTGATTGGGTTTTTTAAAAATTTTGAATTGTATGAGCTGTTTGTATGACTATATTTACAGTCTGTAGTTTTCTTGTAAAGTGTCTCCCTGCTTTTGTTATCAGGATATTGTTGGTCTCTCAAAATAAGGTGTTAAGTGTTCATTCCTTTTCCATTTTCCGTTGAGTTTCTGTGCAGTCAGTGTTACCTGAGGCTCCTCTGTGGGAAGGCTTTAAGCTGTGAATCCAACGTCTTTAAAAGACACAGTCTCTGCAGGTCATCGTCCTTCTTCAGTGGGATTTTCTGGGTTGTGTCCTTCCAGGACTTGGCCTATTTCAGCAGTGTTGTTGAACTTATTGCCATGTCAGTAATTCCTGTTAATGTCTTCAGACTGTGCAGTGATGTCCCCTCTCTTTCCTGGCTCCGGGGCAGGGACACCAACAAAGAATGGAGACCGACTGAACTGAGGTCAGCTGTCTGTCATGTCCTTCCTTCTTCAAATGCCTCTGCCACCAGGACAGAAGAGGTGCCAGGGTGACCTCGTCATATGGGAGGAAATTAGACCTCCCTGTATGTTATTCAATGTCCTTTGCTCAGTGTCAGCGTCCTATGTTCTTGTGTTTTCATGGCACTGCTCATTCTAGGACATTCGAAGTAAGGGGAATGCCAGTCCTAACAATGAGACTGCTCCAAGGGTTCAAATAAATAAACAAATAAACATCATTGGACATGGCTCAATGTTAAAAGCAAAACAGAAACTTTGCTCCCCACATGGCTTTCTTAGCATCTCTGTAAAATGATTATAAGATTAAAATATATTTCTCTTATAAAAGAGGAAATATATGGGATTGATGGGCTAATATCTAATTTTTTTCGCCTTTGTCACTGGTGGAGAAAGTCATAATTATCAAGAGTCTGAATAGCAGATATATTCTTGTAAGCTTGCATTAATGGACGGTAATAATAACCCCATAAGAATAATGGTTCCTTGTTGAATCCATCCAACGCTGAGCGCTGTGCTAAGCGTTTCATGTGTGTTATCTCTTTATAGACTCAGAACAACAATGAAGTGGGTATAACTTTTATTCCCTCGAACAAACAAAACAAAACAATACACAGGCACTTAGAGAGATTGGTGCAGATGTCATAGTGCATCTTTGGAGAATTGGAGTGTGAGCTGGCCGGTATTGCCTGAGTCCGAAGGCCTGTCCTCACCACTGTACAGTGCCCTGCTGCAGTAGTTGGGAAGGTCGCTTACCATCATAACTATTTAACTATATGTGCCTGTTTTGAAGATGCTTGAAACATCTGCCTTGTGTTTCTAAGAGGGTTAGGAGGCAGGAGGGGTGGGCGAGAGGAGAATTGTCACGAAGTGGTTCCGAGAGGTGTGATGCTCGCTGACGAGGTTGGGTTATTCCTGCCAGAGCTCCACTCCCTCTTAGGTCACTCCTTTCAAGACCGGGCCCTGCCTGGACGTGATTTGGAATTAGACATGGCACAGCATTTCTATGGAGGGGTTTTAACGGCTGAGTTACAAGAAATTAGTACATCTGGGAACGAAGAGCCTCATGTTCGTCTTGGTGCTGTGCTGTTCATTCGTCTGTTTTGCTTTCTAGAATAAAGCACCAGTGGTGGGGAGTAAATTTAAATGTTTCGGCTTCCTGGGATACCTTAATTTCTCATGCAGGGCTCTTGACAGCGGGGGTCTGGACTGGCTCATGGGCTGATACAGCGTCTCCAATGGCTTTGGATTGTGTTGTGTGCCTGAGAGTGAGAAAGTGAAAAAACCCTAAACAGAAAAAAACAATTACCACCACCAGCAACAACCACAAACCCCCAAAGATTTGTGTATGACCGATGGTCCTGCTGGATGGCGTTCCCTTCAGGTTTCGGTTCGGGGATGGGCGTGGAGCCGTGTGCCCTGCTGAAGAGCTGGGGCCTGTCCTATGGACTGGGATCCTCTCGGGGACGTGTTCTGCTGGTGCTTTGGGAAGGGCTCCCTGGAGCCTGGAGGGAGGACACGGTGGGTGATGAGGGTCAGGGCAGGAGAAGGGGCTGGAGTCCTGCCGGCTGGGAGGACGAGCCTGAAGTGAGGCTGGGATGCAGAGCAAGGCGGGGAGGACGGAGGGGAAGCTGAGGATGAAGATGTGCCAGGATCTGGCTGTGCCTTGTCGGTGGTGAAGGGAATGAATTCCCATGTTTCTCCTTGAGCAGCTAAGAGTGGGCGGTTCTTCATGAAACTAATACATCAGAAGCTGGTCAGAGAGGGAGAGGGAATCACGGGTCCGAGGTCCTGCAGACGTCCTGGGGACATCTGGAGGAGGCGTCGTGGGTGTCTGGCCTCAGGAGAGGAGGTCTCATGACTAGAGACATATGTGGGGATATTTAATCCACAATGAGGTCCCAGGAGGGGATGGGCGGCAGTGAGCATGCCTGCCCAGGAAGGGGTCTTCTCACCGGGGGGCTGCAAGGCTGCGGGCGGGAGCATGGCAGGAACCCTGGCAGTCTGTCTTCTGGGAGGCGCTTCTCTCGGAAGCCCAGGCCACCCCACGCCCGTCCATCCTGAGCCCCTGCCTCCTGTCTCCCTGACCCTGGCCCCTCTCTGGTCCAAGCTTCCCCAGGCAGCTCTAGGTGTCTGACACATGTGAGGGATCCAGGACCACAGGCCCTCCTTCAGCTTCTTTATCAGCTTCTTAAGGAAAGTCTCTCCTCCTCTTCTGAATTCCATCATTTCGCAAATCGGGAACCCTCCCTCTTAGGGTGACAGTTCTTGCATTTGTCGTGTCTTTTGAGCTTCCCTCATGGTGATTCATGATCTTGGTGCCTCTGTATTTTGTTTGTTTCCTATGAGACCACTGTATGCTCTGGATGACCCTATGGAGTCTTCGGTCTGCATTTTTTTTTCTTTTTTTTCCAGGGCATAGGTAAGTCCCTGGTCCCTGAACAATTTATGTATTTATTTATCAGCTTGCTGATCTCATACAACACAGGACATATACACACAGACCCACTTGCATGTCATACACCAGGGGGCTGATTCAATGCAGGATGTTTTCTTTTCTTTCTAATTTTCTTTGTGATCCCAGCAGATGCCTGCCATCTGGTTTCTCTGGGCTGGTGGACAAAGGCTTTGTCTGTCCCTCAGCTGGAGCCAACTCTTCCTCAGCCAAAGGAAGGGTTTTGTTTAAAATTGTAGAGAAAATATCATAATTTCAATCAAGCAACTGCCCAGGCTGCATTGTCTCAGTTATTTTGGGCACCAGGAGAGATGACGAAGTCCCGGCCTCCCTGGAAAGATCATCGGTACCCACTCATGCCTCTCACGGCGGCAAACGTGGATGGCGGAGCATCACCGGCAAGAGTCAGGGGCAGTTTGCACCTTCGTGTG
Source organism: Eubalaena glacialis (assembly GCF_028564815.1). Lineage (NCBI taxonomy): Eukaryota > Metazoa > Chordata > Mammalia > Artiodactyla > Balaenidae > Eubalaena > Eubalaena glacialis. The sequence continues at coordinate 1,786,080 of NC_083719.1, read as the reverse complement.
ACTTATGAATCCATTGGCTCTCCCCTCTCTCACATCTAGGAACTTTATATTAGTCCTGAATCAGCATCGAGATTTATGAAACCTGCAGTTCCAGCCCTGCTCATGGCTCAGTTATCTGTGGGCTGCTGGGCTGCTGGTCGGTTACTCCTCCTTTTCTCCCTCCTGCCCTCCATCCCCAGCCCAGTCCAGCCTGGACACGGGTGACCAGAAAGGCCTCCGATCCTCGTCCCGGCCACCATGTCTGCTGAAGGTGGTGGAGTACAGGCTTGAGAAAGGCCTTGAGCAGAGTCAAGGCTGAAGTTGGCCTCAACCCTCCACTGCGTGTGTCAAAGGCAACACAGCCAGCCGGGGTTTCCCTCTGTTTGCAGTCGAGGCGTCCTGGTTGGGAGTGACCCTAGGGCTGAGCCCACAGCATCCACTGTCACTTCCTCCCGCTCTCTCACCCCAGCACATAATTGCTCATGATAAACGTTTGCTGAACTGAAGTGAACTCTCTGCAATCAGAATTACTTGAGCATGATTAGACAGTTTTTGATGACTGGAGGTCACCACGATGGACCAACAATTACAACGTTTTGTTAGAGGGAAGAGGTGCCCACAGGGATTACAACGTGCACTCCGAGCCTCCGAGCATTTTCTGGAAATGGTGACGAAGATCCCAGAGCACCAACCCGGCAGACGCCCGGCAGCATCAGAGCCCCCAGCTCAGCCTGAACCTTGTAGGCTCCGCAGTGCTTCACCCAAGGGGCAGACTTGAGCCAAATACCATCAAACCGAGCTGGGCCTGGGGCTGTCTGTGCCCGGCCCCCACCCCGAGCTTCCCCTGCGGTCTGCCCTCCAGACCCCTGCCCACTGGTCACAGCAGACAGATGCTGGCAGGAGACAGGGGCGGGTGGAGACACAGGACATCTCTCTTCCTCCGCTCTGCCGACACCCCCATCATCAGAGGTTCCACAAGCTGCAGGTGGCCCCCTTGTGAGGTCTTGGTTCCGAATTCCATCGGCGCAGTGGGGTTAGACCCTGAGGACACCGCCCCCCCGGGTCCCCCTCCCTGGCTGCTGACACTGAATTCTGGTACGAAGTCCCTCCAGCGCTTTGTAACCACCCTCGCCCTAGCAAGCAGGCTTGGGCTCTGCCCCCTTGACCAGGCTGAGACTCATACAAAACTTCTGGACAACGCTGGAACTTACTTAGAGTCTATAATTTGGATCCATATGATTAAATATTTATGGGGAGAAGAGTGAAAGCCAGAGGAAAGGGAAGGTCAGTCCATGTCAACTGCTTTGAACTGCTGTTTGTTTTTCGTTCTCTCCAAAATCGGCAGATCCATCTACTTGCAAGAGGACCTAAAATCCACTTATTTCACAAGGAACAGAGCTTAGTGGGGCTTGTGTTGAAGGTACAGACGTTTGCGGTGTTGTCCTCAACAGCGGTGTGGGGACATGTGTGGATGGGCCGAGTGCTGGCACCCACAGGGGGCTTCCCCAAGACTGTGACGCGTCAGGTGCGTTTGCTTAAAAGGAAGGAGGTTCAGGCCCAGTTAGGCTCCTCTGAGCTCATGGACAGAGGCCCCCAGCCCCCCTCCCTGCATGGCACCCTTCGGCTGGGCTCAGACCCAAGCAGATGCCAGAACACGAGGGGGACTGTTGGCATGACTGAAATTTGGACACTCACATTTTGACACTAGAAATAAAGTGAAGAGTCACCCAGAAGCTTTAAGTTGGAGTCTTGATAATTAGGAAATATGCACACAATGGCATCCTCTTCCCTGGAATCCCAATGTTTATTATACTCCAAGGTGGCTGTTTTGATTTTTTAGGCAGATGAAGAAATAAAATAAACATCTCCATGGTGTATTTATTTAATTTTAAAAATCCCTTATTTGCCTTATCAGTGAAAATAGTTAGTGAAACAAACAAACAAAACAATGAAACATATAGGAGAATGCTCTAGTCCTTCAGGGAACTCTTTCCCACTGTAGAAGTCCTGTGTGCGCTGCGCGTGGTAACACGGAAGGCCATGCTGGTGCGTGGGAACCGGCTGGAGCTTCATGTGGTCCCAGTGAGTCAACAGTGGAAAGGCAGGGGGTGATGCGGATGCCTGGCAGTGATGTCCTTTCCTGTAAGAGGGTGACCATGGGTGTGACCGTAGGAATGCTGATTGGATTCCAGCTGCCCGAGTGGACATGTTCGCACTAAAACAGACTCTCATGTTTTTAAGCCCTATGGAGCCCAACACGTTTAGGCCTGCATTCACGGAACAAGGAAATGCACAAGGCAAAGCCTTGGGCCTATTCAGAGAACCACCTGCCTCCGTGTGAAGAGTCGACCGTACTCCATGTGCACGGCGAGCTCCACGTGCCACATCTCCACGTTTGCCCATCTTCTGTGGTCCTTTTCCTCTCCCTCCGCCTCAGGTGACCACAGTCCCCACCAGGGCAGCATCCATTAGGAGCAAAAAGCAAACGTTGTCTTCCTTCTCTTGTGTGAGTTTTCAGTTCTGCTTTCGGGCTCTTGTTCTCATCTTAACACAGAGGAAACCTTTAACAGTGAGCCCATGCCATGCTCACATCTCCCCACCTTGACTCTTCCTCATGCTTTTAGGAGTCTTGGAGCTCTAGATCCCGAAGTGCTCAGGCTCGTCTGAAGCTTGAGGCTGTTCTAGATGACCCTCGTCTCTGCGTGGCGAGGAGCTGACAAGGAGGTGGAGGTGCTGGTCATCATCCAAGGCGTTGGAACTGAGCTGACTGTGGGTCCGAGAGCCTCAGGCATCGCTGCGTTTATGAGAGCTGAGACTTCGATCTTCACTTGATTAAAGTTCCCGGACACAGCACAGGAGCAGGAGCACGCCTGACCTTTGCTTTTGCAGACAACTGCAAAGCAAAACCAACATTTTAATTGACTTAACCTTCCAGGGCAGCATTATAGCTGGTCAACCTTTCTTAATCAGAGAGCTCTCATCTTGCCCGAGCACGGGGCCCTATGTGACTTCCTTCTTCTGCTGAAATTTCGTTCCATTCTCAAATATGTATAACAGTTTGCTGCTTACACTCTGTGCTGATACAAGTGAGGGGATTGGGACAGATGCCCTTCTAAAGGACACAGAGTTGAACGAGGTGGGCTGGTGGTGTGGGAAGGGGGCCAAGGATGCATCAGTCAGGGCTCCAGAGAAGCAGAACCAACAGGAGATAGACAGACAGATAGATGATGGATAGATAGACAGACAGATAGATAGATAGATAGATGATGGATGGATAGATAGATAGATAGACAGATAGATAGATAGACAGATAGATGATGGATAGATAGATAGATAGATGATGAATAGATAGATAGATAGATGATGGATAGATAGATAGACAGATAGATGATGGATGGATAGATAGACAGATAGATGATGGATAGATAGATAGATAGACAGACAGATAGACAGATAGATGATGGATGGATAGATAGATAGACAGATAGATAGATAGACAGATAGATGATGGATAGATAGATAGACAGATAGATGATGGGTGGATAGATAGATGATGGATAGATAGATAGACAGATAGACAGATAGATGATGGATAGATAGACAGATAGATGATGAATAGATAGATAGACAGATAGATGATGGATAGATAGATAGATAGATGATGGATGGATAGATAGACAGATAGATGATGGATAGATAGACAGATAGACAGATAGATGATGGATAGATAGATAGATAGATGATGAATAGATAGAGAGATAGATGATGGATAGATAGATAGATAGATAGATAGATAGATAGATAGATAGACAGATAGATGATGGATAGATAGATAGATAGATAGATAGATGAATAGATAGATAGATAGATAGATAGATAGATAGATAGATAGATGATGGATGGATAGATAGATAGATAGATGATGGATAGATAGATAGATGATGGATGGATAGATAGATAGATAGACAGATAGATGATGGAGAGATAGATAGACAGATAGATGATGGATGGATAGATAGACAGACAGATGATGGATAGATAGATAGATAGACAGATAGACAGATAGATGATGGATGGATAGATAGATAGATAGACAGATAGATAGACAGACAGATGATGATGGATAGAAAGACAGATAGATGGTGGATAGATAGATAGATGATGGATGGATAGATGGATGAATAGATAAATAGATAGATGATAGATAGATAATAGGTAGACAAATGATAGATAATGGGTAGAAACAGAGCAAGACTCTGCCCTTTCTCTGCCTTAGTTCTATTCAGACCCTCCAAGCACTGGATGAGGTCCACCCACACTGGGGAGAACTATCTGTTTTACTCAGCCCACCGATTCAAATGCTAATCACATCCAGAAACACCCTCACAGACACACCCAGAATCATGTTTGACCCAATATCCGGGAGACCCGCGGCCTGTCAAATTGACAGGTACCATTGGTCATCACGAGTGGACGGGTGCTGGTGGGTGTGCCTGGCACTCCTTCTCCCTGGTTGGGAGAAGAGTGATGTGATCCTTGCAGAGCTCCAGAAAATGGGGCATGATCCCTCTGGCGTGAGGCCACGAACATGGTCTTCTTTGATGGAGGAATAAGGGCAAGAAGAGACTGCATCTTCTCGGTTCTTGGTGAGAATAGAAGTGGCACCATCCTAGGAGGACAGGGTGATGGAGGGGAAAGATATCTATAGCCAAGACATCACCATCCTGAAAACATCCTGAGCTGGTTTATAGGTTCTCAGATAGAGAACATCATACTACTGAACACAGCCCACTACAGCCTCACTTAATAAAATGCAAACTGGCTTTTGAATAAAGAGTAACTGACCCCACAGTTTCATGAGGAATTTTGCTAGCCCGAGTTGATTTACTGTCTGCATTGAATTCAATTCCAAGTTGATCCATTTCAGCACATTTTCATGGAACGCCTACCCTTTGGCAGGGTTTCCCGGAGAATATAAAGTTGAAAGAACCTGCTTGCCACCTTCTGGGAGGCTTCTTGAAAAGAGGAGAGAGCTACAAATTAGGCACAATGCTCAACACCAACCATAACCTGTATTTCATGATCTTTTAAAGAACTTTTTATAGTCAAACCTTTCCCCTGCTTCAATTAACTTGAAATTTTGTTGATTCTATCTTGGGTTTTAGCTGAGATGCCTCCCAGGGAACAGGGGACAGCACGGCCCATTAGAGTCTCTAATGAGTTTGGTGTGGAATGACAGTCTTTGAGATGCTCTAACATTTCAGATTCCAGCCCTGAGTAAGGTTTGCTCCCTTCCTGGAGAGATGACGTGAATAAACGTTTTAAACTAGGAAGGCATCTCAGTCCATCATTTCAGTAACAGTGTCGGGGGGCCCACGTCATCACGGGTGACACACACAGGGTGGCTCAGGGAGCCTGCAATAGCTGCTCACCACCAGGTACAGCCTGAGTCCAGCCAAACCCTGGACGCTTTTTTTTTCCCGTGAGACTCGCCGGACCATGTGTCGGCCTCTGGACACAATGACCTCATCTCCTGTTTGCCCTGAGATGGTGTTTCACACGTTTTAGATTTCGGAGCTTAAATTAGCATGTCTGATAAGAGAGACGCATCTGCTCTTGTCAGAGGGGCAGCGGGTGCCGCCCGCTGCAGCCAAGACCGTGACCTCCGCGAGGTAAGGCGAGTCGTCGCTGGAAATTATTTATCACCCGAGCGAGTCGTTCCGTTTCAGCAGCCGAACCTCGCGCATCTCATTGACACAGCAATAATGTCCTGTGAACTTCTGATCCAATTAATCGTTAATGAGAGGTTTGATGAGCAGAGAAAGGGCCTATTAGGTTAGCTGGTTGTCTTTCTATCACGGTAGCAGGGGTCAACATCCTGCGAAGGGAAAAAACAAAAGTACTGGTGCTGATCCACTCTTTTAAATGAGCCACATCATCTTTGATGTTAAGTAAAGTTAAATAAAAAGTTTGACCACCCCTGAAAACTAGCATGTAAACACACAGACATGCTGTATTTTCTAAAATGTGTGCTTACAGATGCTTTCAAAAAAATCATAGCAATTCTTGTGATTTTTATGGTGTTTGCCCTGTGTGAATGTAGTTTAGAATTTTACTGGCCCAGTATAAACTGCAGAAGAAATCATAGTTTTATCTCATGTGATTGGTTCCCTTATTTTTTTTTCAAAATGAAACTGAATTTATATTTTTCTGATTATAAAAGTAATGTGTGCTCATTGCAACAGATCAAGAAAATCAAGGAGCATATTTTTAAAAAGTGGGTACCACCCATAATTCTGACCCTCAGAGGTAATAATTGTTCAGTGTTGGAGTCAAACGCAGTTTGTGCCCTAGGCACCTCTTGGGGCGCTCTTCCTGCCTTGATCTACATGTGTGGCTCTGGAGTTGGGCTGTGCACAGCCCACACTGGACGTTTTTGTACACATGCTTATGTGAATATGTGTTTCTGTGTAATTCTGAAAATGTGTTCATGTTGTTTGAATCCTTTGTTTTCAGTATAGTAAATATTTAATTTGCCTTCCCCAAAGAGACACTTTGGTCATGTTCTGAATCCTGGACAAAGAATATAAAGTCTTGAAGCTCCTAAGCTACTGTCTTTAATTGGTACCTAGAAACTGCTTCTGTAACAGTTGAATATGTTTGTGGTGTTGTAGAGGACTAGACCCACACAACACAGGGCTGTCTTTCTGCTCTGCCTGAAACAGATGAGCAGGCAAAAGGCAGGGGTACCGGATCCTCACAAGGATCACTCTTGACTCAGGATGTCACTTGTTATGTGACATGATTGCAGCGTACCCAGAGAAGCTTCTGCTGATATTTCACCCTTGGAGCTTTGCATATGCGATGCTAATATATTTTTGAGAGTTAAGGCATCAAGCTGTCAATCAATCCAGCTCTACAGCTTGCTGCATTCCGGCTGCATGACTTATTAAGTGTGCGACCTTCTCCAGGGAGCTCAGCTCCTTGGAGCCTTATGACTGTTCTCCAAGGGAAAGATGGGTGATCAGAGGTAAGCCTCACAGCCATCCTGCTCTGTGGGACTGGAACCCAGAAAGCACTTCAGCAAACAATAGCCATCAGTGCTGTTCTTACTTATAACGCTATTCCAGTGACAGAAATCAGTATCCACATGCATGTGTGATTTAGTTTAATCAAGTGGTGGACAGGATAGATGCACGCCTGATATAGACAGTAGTACGGAGGGTGAAGAGTTAGTGCAGGGAAGCTGCTAGGTGTGGGCCACCTGACTGCATATTGGTCTGTAGAGAGCCACCAGCCATTGGCAGCCCACAGGTGACGGTGGTTAATCATGCTCTTATACTAGGTCAGACTTGTCCTCAGCATCGTGGTGATATATTTTGCATATTTAAACCATGTGTTTTTATCCTGGATTAACCCTGACAAAGCCAGGCCAGGATGGCCCAGCTCAGAGCCTTCTTCCACCACAGAGAGACGAGGCCCCGTGTGTTTCCAGAGCTCAACCCAGGAAGAGAGGACATTGAAGTAGTGGAAATATCTCCAGAGAAGAAGTGGAGTAGGGTTATCTGGAAGAATATGTGAAGGAGAGAGTGTTGAGGGGAGAGATGCAAAGACATTCAGATCAGGACAGGGAGCCCAGGTACAGTTCAATGGGTAACTCGCTCCTTGGAGAAGCCCAGAACTGGCTCACGATAACATTGGGGCAGGGAGAAGCAGTGGCTGATGGTGAGTCTGTGGCAGAGTCCTTGGTTGCCTGTGATGCTCTCGCATGATCTGGTGACCCTGTGCATGGGTGTGGAGGTATGGAGAGCTTGTGAATGGGCACTGGTACAAGAGGCCACAAAGTTTGGGGCAGTAATGTGAATGGTCAGGAGGTTGACTCTGGAGAAGAATGCCAACATCTTGCTCGAAATGCTTTTGTGTCTTAGTGGTCATCAATCTGTTCTCTGGATCAGACACTTCACCACAAGGACCCGACATGGAACCAGGCTCCTGCACATTCCCACCACCAGGAAATCATTTGACCACTCCTACACCCAAGTGCCATCTTGGACCAGAGGCAGAGGAAGGGAGGGAAGCCTGAAAGAATGACCAGTTACTCCAGAGAGACTATGTTTAATTTTGTAAGAAACTACTATCTGTCTTTCCAAGTGGCTAACCATTTTGCATTTCCATTAGTATAAGAGTTCCTATTGCTCCACATCCCAAGAGAATTTAGTGTTGTCAGTGTTCTGGGTTTTGGCCATTCTAATAGGTATATAGTGGTACCTCACTATTGTTTTAGTTTGCATTTCCTGATGACATATGACGTGGAGCATCTTTTCATATGCTTATTTGCCATCTGTATATCTTCTTTGGTGAGGTGTCTGTTAAAATCATTGGCCATTTTTTAAAAAAATGATTCGTTTTCTTATCGTTGAGTTTTAAGAGTTCTTTGTGTATGTTGGGTAACAGTCCTTTATCAGATGTGTCTTTGGCAAATATTTTCTCCCACTCTGTGGCTTATCTTCTCCTTCTCTTGACATTGTCTTTTGAGGAGCAGAATTGTTTAATTTTAGTCAAGTCCAGCCAATCAGTTCTTTCTTTCAGGAATTGTGCCTGTGGTGTTGTATCTAAAGACTCATCTCCATACCCAAGGTCATCTAGGTTTTCTTCTATGTTATATTCTAGGAGTTTATAGTTTCAGGTTTTACATTTAGGTCCATGAACCACTTTGAGTTAATTTTTGTGAAGGGTTTAGAGTCTGTGTCTGGATTCATCTTTCTGTATGTGGATGTCCACCTGTTCCAGTGCCATTTGTTGAAAAGACTGCCTTTGCTCCATTATATTGCCTTTTCTCCTTTGTCAAAGATCAGTTGATTATATTTATGTGGGTCTTTTGGGGGCTGTCTGTGATGTCCCATTGATCTATTTGTCTATTCTTTCACCAATACCACTTTGTTTTGATTACTGTAGCTTTATAAGCCTTGAAATCAAGTAGGGTAAGCCCTACAACTTTATTCTTCTCCTTCAATATTGTGTTGGCTATTCTGTTTTTTTTTGTTGTTGTTACTTTTTTTTTTTTTTTGCCTCTCTGAGTAAACTATAGAATCAAAATAACTTGCTGGGATTTTGATTGGAATTAAATCTATTGATCAAATTGGGAAGAATTGACATCTTGACAATACTGTGTCTTCCTATCTATGAGTAGAAATATCTGCATTTATGTAGTTCTTTGATATCATTCATCAGGGTTCTGTAATTTTTCTCATATAGATCTTATACATATTTTGTTTGGTTTATACCAAGTTATTTCATTTTGGAGGGGGGGTGCTAATGTAACGTTATTGTATTTTTAATTTCAAATTCCACTTCTTTATTGGTGGCAAAATGAAATACCATTAAATTTTGCATATTAACCTTGTATCCTGAACCTTGCTGTAATGGATTATTGGTTCCAGGAGGTTTTGGTAGACTCTTCCATATTATCTATGTGGACAATCATGTCATCTGTGATCAAGGTCAATCTTATTTTTTTCTTACCAGGCTGTATGCTTCTTTTTTCCTTTTCTTGTCTTATTGCATTAGCAGGTACTTCCATAATGTTGAAAGGAGTGGTGAGAGAGGACATCCTTGCCTTGTTCCTGATCTTATTGGAAATGCCTCAAGTTTCTCACACTTAAGTATAATGCTAATTGTAGGTTTTTTTGTAGATACTCTTTATCAAGTTGAGGAAGCCCCCCTTCTATTTCTAGTTTACTGAGAGTGTTTATTATGAATTGATGTTGGATTTTGTCAAATGTTTTTTGTCCATCTATTGATATAATCATGATCTTTTTTTAGCCTGTTGATGTGATGAATTACAGTAACTGATTTTTGAGTGTTGAAGCAGCCTTGCATAACTGAGTTAAATTTTACTCAATTGTGTTGTTAATTGTTTTATACATTGTTGGATTTATTTTGGTACTATTTTGTTGAGAATTTTTGCATCTATGCTCATGAGAGATATTGTTCTGTCATTTTCTTTTCTTGTAATGTGTTTATCTGGTTTGGTATTAGTGTAATGCTGGCCTCATAGAATTAGGAAGTATTTCCTCTGCTTCTATCATCTGAAAGAGATTATAGAGAATTGGTAAAATTTTTTCCTTAAATGTTTGGTAGAATTCATCGATGAACCCATCTGGGTCTGGCACTTTCTGTTTTGGAAGGTTATTAATTATTTATTCATTTTTAAGAAATTACAGGCCTATTCATATTTCTTCTTGTGTGAGTTTTGGCAGATTATGTCTTTGAAGAAATTGGTTCATTTCATCTGGGTTTTCAAATTTGTGGGCATAGAGTTGTTCATAGTATTTATTTATCATCTTTTTAATATCCATTCATCTGTAGCTATGTTTTCTCTTTTCTTTCTGATATTAGCAATTTTTGTCCTCTCTCTTTTTTTCTTTGTAAGCCTGGCTAGAACTTTATTGCTTTTATTTATCTTTTCAAATAACTAGTTTTTGGTTTTATTGATTGGTTTCATAGAATTGGTTTCATGATTTTATCTATTGACTTCTTATTTTCAATTTCATTGATTTCTGCTCTAATTCTTATTATTAATTTTCTTTGGCTTACTTTGAATTTAATTTGCTCTCCTTTTTCTTTCCTAAGATGGAAATTTGGATTATTGATTTTGGATCTTTTTTCTCTCTAATATGAATTCAACGTTATAAATTACCCTCTAAGCACGTTCCACAAATTTTGATAAGTTGTATTTTCATTTTTATTTAATGAAAAATACTTTTTTACTCTTCAGATTTTTTCTTCAACTCATGTGTTATTTAGAAGTGTTTTTTTTTGATATTTGTGTATTTGGGAATTTTCTAGTTACCTTTCTGTAATTTACTTCTAGTTCAATTCTGATGTGGTCTTTTAAATTTTAAAGCCATGTATTATGGCCCAATGTGGTTTATCTGGTGAATGTTCCATGTGAGCTTGAGAAGAATGTGCTGTTATTGGATGAAGTAGTCTATAGATGCCAATTATATCCAGTTGATTGATGGTGTTGTTGAGTTCAACTATGTCCTTACAGATTTTCTGCCTGCTAAATCTGTCCATTTGTGATAGAAGGATGCTGAAGTTTCCAACTATGGTAGTGGATTCATTCTTTTCTCCTTGCAGTTCTGTTAGCTTTTGTCTCATGTAGTTTGATGCTCTGTCTTAGGTACATATATGTTAAGGATTTTTATGTCTTCTTGAAGAATTGGCCTCTTTATCATTATGTAATGCCCTTCTTTATCCCTGATAAGCTTTTTGCTTTGAAGTTTCTTCTGTCTTAAATTAATATAGCCACTCCTACTTTCTTTTGACTAGTGTTAACATGGTATATTTTTCTCCCTCTATTTACAGGCATACCTCAGAGATGTATCAGGTTTGGTTTCAGACCACTGAAGTAAAGCAAATATCACAATAAAGCAAGTCACACAAATGTTTTGGTTTCCCAGTGCATATAAAAGTTGTGTTTATACTATACTGTAGTCTATTAAGTGTACCATAGCATTATGTCTAAAAAACAATGTACATACCTTAATTAAAAATACTTTATCACCAAAAAATACGAACCATCTTCTGAGCCTTCAGCAAGTCGTAATCTTTTTGCTGGTGGACGGTTTTGTCTCAATGTTGATGGCTGCTTGCTGATCAGGGTGGTGGTTGTTAAAGGCTGGGATGGCTGTGGCAATTTCTTAAAATAAAACAAGAATAAAGTTTGCCCTATCAATTGGCTCTTCCTTTCACAGACGATTTCTCTGTAGCTTGCAATGTTGTTCAATAGCATTTTACCCACAGTATATCTTTTTGCAAAATTGAAGTCAGTCCTCTCATACCCTGCTGCTGTTTTATCAACCAAGTTTATGTAATATTCTGAATCCTTTGTTATCACTTCAACAATTTTTATAGCATCTTCACCAGTAGATTTTGTCTCAAGGAACCACTTTCTTTGTTCATCCATAAGAAACAACTCCACATGTGTTAACATTTTCTCATGAGATTGCAGCAATTCAGTCACATCTTCAGGCTCCACATGTAATTCTATTTCTTTTGCTATTTCCAGCACATCTGTACTTACTTCCTCCACTGAAGTCTTGACCCCTTCAAAGTCATCCATAGAGGTTGGAATCAACTTCTTCCAAACTCCTATTAATGCGGATATTTTGACCTCTTCCCATGAATCACAAATTTTCTTAATGGCATCTAGAATGGTGAATCTTTTCCAGAATGTTTTCAATGTACTTTTACTCACATCCATCAGAGGAATCACTATATATGGAAACTATGGCCTTATGAAATGCATTTCTTAAATAATAAGACTTGAAGATGGAAATTATTCCTTGATCCATGGACTGCAGAATGGATGCTGTGTTAGCAGGCATGAAAAAACATTAATCTCATTGTACATCTCAATCAGAGCTCTTGGGTGACCAGGTGCATTGTCAGTGAACAGTAATATTTTGAAAGAAATATTTTTTTATTTTCTGAGCAGTAGGTCTCAACAGTGGGCTTAAAATATTTAGTAAACGATGTTGTCAGGCTTTGTTGTTCCATTCACAGAGTGTAGGCAGAGTAGATTTAGCGTAATTCTAAAGAGCCCTAGGATTTTCAGAATTGTAAGTGAGTACTGGCTTCAACTTAAAGTCACCAGCTGCATTAGCCCCTAACAAGAGAGTCTGCCTGAACTTTGAAGCTTTGAAGACAGGCACTGACCTCCTCTCTAGCTATGAAAGTCCTAGATGTCATCTACTAATAGAGGGATGTTTTGTCTGCATTGAAAGTCTGTTGTTTCGTGCAGCCACCTTCATGAGTTATCTCAGCTAGATCTTCTGGAGAACTTGCTGCAGCTCCTACACCAGCACTTGCTGCTTCACTTTGTGCTTCTGTGTTATAGAGACGGCTTCTTTCCTTCAGCCTCATGAACCAGCCTCTGCCAGCTTCAAACTTTCCTTCTGCAGCTTCCTCACCTCCCTCAGCCTTCACAGAATTAAAGAGTTAGGGCTTTGCTCTGGTTAGGCTTTGGCTTAAGGGAATGTTGTGGCTGGTTTGACCTTCTCTCCAGAACACTCAGACTTTCCGTATCAGCAGTAAGACTGTATTGCTTTCCTACCATTCACGTGTACACTGAAGTAGCACTTTTAATTTCCTTCCAGAACTTTCCTTTGCCTTCAGAGCTTGGCTAACTGTTTGGCACAAGAGGCCCAGCTTTCAGCTTATCTCAGCTTTCAACAGGCCTTCCTCACTCAGCTTAATCATTTCTAGCTTTTGATGTAAAGTGAGAGATGTGCGACTCTTCCTTTCACTTGACCACTTAGAAGCCATTGTAGGGTTATTAATTGGCCTAATTTCAGTATTCTCGTGTCTCGGAATAGGGAGGCCTGAGGAGAGGGAGAGGGCAGGGGGAGCAGTGAGAACACACACCACGTTTGTCCGTTATGTTTGCCATCTTATACGGGCACGATTCTTGGTGTCCCAAAACAATTACAATAGTAACATCAGAGATCACTGATCGCGGATCACCATAACACTGATAATCATAGTGAAAAGTTTGAAATATTGAAAGAATAACCAAAATGTGACAGAGAGACATGAAGTGAGCAAATGATGTTGGAAAAATGATACCCATAGACTTACTCCATGCAGGCTTGCAACAAAGCCTTCTATTTGTGAAAAACACAATACCTGTGAAGGACAATAAAACAAGCACAATAAAACAAGGTGTGCCTTTGTGTCTTTATAATCAAAGTGAGTTTCATGTAGACAATACATACTTGAGTCTTGTTTTTTTATCCACTCTGATAATCTCTGTCATTTAATTGGGTGCCTTTAGCCATTGACGTACAAAGTGATTATTGATATAATTGGATTATTAATTAATATATTCTTTACTGTTTTGTTGCTCTTGTTTTTGTTCCTATTTTTGTCTTCCATACTTTTTCTACTTATTGTGGTTTTGAATACTTTATATGATTCCATTTTCCCTCCTTTCTTAACATGTCAGTTATACTTCTTTAATTTTTTTTAGTGATTGTGACTAAAAAAGTGACTAAAAAAAGTGACTTTAATTTTTTTAATGATTTTAGAGTTTGCAGTGTATATTTACCACTAATCCAAGTCCACTTTCTATTTCAAATATATTATACCAGTTCATGAGTAATGCAAGTACCTTAAAACAAAAAAAAAATCTTAATTGCTCCCTCTCATATCTTGTATCAATGCCATCATTCATTTTACTTATATATAAGTATATATAAGTTACATTTTACTTACTTATACTTTATATATGAGCATACGTAAGCACATGTATATACTTATAAGTGTACATATATATGTATAAATATATATACATAGGTATATACATAAGCATAAACAATCAGGTACATTGTTACTATTATTTTAAACAAACAGTTATCTGTTAGATCAACTAAGAGTAAAAAATAAAAGTTTTTATTTTATCTTCACTTATTCCTTCTTCAGTGCTCCCTTTCTTTATGTAGATATAAGTTTCTCACCTATGCCACCCTCTCTCTTTCTAAAAACTTCCCTCAACATTTCTTGCAAGGCAGGTCTACTGGCAACAAGTTTCCTCAATTTTTGTTTGTTTGAGAAAGTCTTTATTTTCTCTTCACTTTTGAAGGATACTTTCACAGGTACAGATTTCTGGGTTGTTGTTGTTTTTCTCTGATCATTTAAAACATTTCACTGCACTCTCTTCTTGCTTATAAGCAGAGAAGAATTTGGATGAAATTCTTACCTTTGTTCTTCTATAAGTAATAAGCTTTTTTCTTCTGGCAGCTTTCAGCATTTTTTTTTTAAACTTCAATTTTCTGTAGTTTGGAGATGATATACAGAGGTGTACATTTTTTTTTTGTCATTTATCATTAGTGTTCTCTAAACTGCCTGTATATGTGGTTTGGTGAATGACATTAATTTGAGGACATTCTCAGTCATTATTGTTTTTTTTTTTTTTTTGGTTTCTTTCTTTTTTCTCTTTCTGGTATTTCCATTACAGGCATGTTATATCTTTTGTAGATGTCTTGCTGTTCTTGGATATTCTGCTCTATTTTCTTTCTTCTCTTTGTTTTTCAGTTTCTGTTTTCATATTTTTTTGGCTGTGCTGGCAGCTTGCAGGATCTCAGTTCCCTGACCAGGGATTGAACCTGGGCCACAGCAGTGAAAGCCTGGAATCCTAACCACCAGGTTACCAGGGAACTCCCTGTTTTCCAGTTTTTGATGTTTCTATTGATTTATCTTCAAGTACAGAGAGCCTTTCTTCCACCGTGTCCAGTCTACTAAGAAGTCCCTCAAAGGCGTTCTTCATTTCTGTAATGGTGTTTTTGATCTCTAGTATTTCTTGTTGATTCTTTCTTTGTACTTCCATCTTTCTGCTTCCATTGCCCATTTATTCTTTCCTGCTGTCTACTTTATCCAGTGGAGCCCTCAGCATATTAGTCATAGTTGTTTTAAATCCCCAGGCTGACCATTCCAACATCCTTGCCGTGTTGAGCATCCCTGGTTCTGATGCTTGCTCCATCTCTTCAAATTGTGTTTTTTTGCCCTTTAGTGTGTCTTGTAATTTTTCTTCTTGATAAACATCATGTACTGGATGAAAGGAACTGCTGTGTTTCTATGTGGTGGAAAGAGTGGGTGGAGGGGAAAGTTCTCTGGTCCTCTGATTAGGTCTTAGTGCTGTAGTGAGCTTGCACCTCTGGTCTGTGAGTTCCACACACATTGCTCAGTTTTTCTCCCTCATTAGATCAGACAGGATGGCTGGAGTGGGTTGTATTTGGATTTTTCCCTTCT
This sequence comes from Eubalaena glacialis, assembly GCF_028564815.1. NCBI lineage: Eukaryota > Metazoa > Chordata > Mammalia > Artiodactyla > Balaenidae > Eubalaena > Eubalaena glacialis. The sequence goes on along the minus strand of NC_083719.1, from coordinate 1,770,288 downwards.
CCCACTTGGAAAGCTAAAGGTGGCTGGAGGGGGGCACTTCTCTTCACCCACATCATCAGGCTCTGGTCCTCCTCCAGCAAGTGAGGCTCAGGTTGACTGGTTTCTCCTAGTCAGGTCTTGCTAAGGAGAACGGAGGGCTCTGGCTCCTTTTGCACTTCCCCTGTTGGAAGCATGAGGGGACTTTCCTCCAACACTTGCTGTGGGGGTTCCTGGTAATTCCCACAATATTATGAGGATCCCCCTGTGATCAGGTCCCTTTGGACATTTTAGCTCTCAGAATTGTCCATACCAAGCCCCCAGCAATTCTTCAATTACAGTCCAGGTTTTCCTACCTCGGCATTTGTTCCTGGGATGGTCTTGTGAGTCTCCTCCAGTAAAGCCATGACTCTCTGTTTCACCAGTTTGTCTCACCAACCTTTCAGGCAGCGTTTTCTCCTGTGTCTTCATCTCTCATAAGATGGATCTATAAAGATCCAAGAAGAATTGGTGATTGTTCAGTCTGTTCAGCGTTTTACTTGTTGTTAGGTTGGATTGGCAACCTCCAAGCTCCTTACCAAGAGGTTCTTAAACCAACAAAAATAATTTGCCTAACAACACATATAAATGTGGGATTGATAATATATTAATGAAAGAAGAGAAGAAAATAATGTTGAAACTGTAATTATTTTCTCATACATAGATTATACCTCAAACTACGTCTACTTGACAGTAAGTAAAGTGAAGATTCAGTAAATATCTTGTTATTCAGTCAAGAAGAGTCAACTCGATTGTATCAAGCCAAGCAATTTAACTCTAAGAACATAATGACCTGAATCAGTTATCTACCAGGAATAAATTAACCAGCTAATCATTAAATTTTTAGTTAATTTCCTCTTGTTGCAGCTTTAGATTAGATAATACAAACCTGTTACTTCCTGAAACTCACAAAACATTTATGTTTATTCCAAAGGCTCATTTGTCACAATAAAATTATTAGATTAGATTTGAACATTGAGCCACAATTGAGTAATTGATATTAGAGCAGTCTTTCCACCATGACCAGCCATAAAACTTGACAAAATACAGGAGGCAGTGGTTTTCAGTCCATGTACAAGAAGCCAGGCAAGAGGAGCAGGTAAGTCCCATGATCCAGGTCTCACCTGGGGACAATCCACTTCCCACCTCAAAAATGTAACAAGTTTGATGCATGTAGTGGAAATCATTAGGCATAAAGTGAGAAGTCAGGAGTGTGAAGATGTACAATATTGAATCTAAATAGCCTTTGAGTAACCACTAAAGAACAATAATAAAGAGTTGTAAGTAAGACGGTAATAGAAGAAATAAAAAGAAAACTAAAACTTTTAACCCAAACAAAATAACAATAGAATAACAAAAGAACAAAAAGCAGGATGGATACATGAGAACTGAAATGATAGTAAAATTGTAGACTTTACCCAAATGTAATATAAGTACATTAAATCTAAGTGAACTAAACATGTACATTATAAGGCAGAGATTTTAGGCTGGCCAGACCCAACTAAATTTTGTCTGTAAGAGGTGTGTTTTACATATAGAGATAAATAAATACTGAAAGTAAAAGGATAGCTTTTACTGAAAGTAAAAACAAACAAGAAAGCTCATGTGCTTGTACCAACATCAGACAGAATGATAAACTGGACTCCGTCAGCTTAAAAATGTTATTTATGCTCCTCAAAACACAATGCCAAGAGCATGAAGAAGCAAGCCACAGCCTGGGAGAAAAGAGTTACAACACATACATATGACAAAAGACTTGTATCCAGAATTTTTATACATGGATAAAATCTGGGTACATATATGAGTACATATATCCACATATGCATATATTTCACAAATGTATGTGTACCTATATATATATATATATATATATATATACATACACACACATATGTATGTATATATTTGTGGAATATATAGGCATAGACATACATACCCACATGTATGTATACAAGCAAAAACAATGATGAAAAATAATTTTTCAAAGACAAATACCATATTATCTTATATGTGGAATCTAAAGAAACAAGAAACAAACAAACAAAAAACCAAACTTGTAGATACAGAGAGCAGATTGGTGACTGCCAGAGGCAGGAGGGAGGTGGGCAAAAATGGGTAAGGGGGTCAAAAGGTACAAAATTCTAGTTATAAAACAAATGAGTCCTGGGGACTATAGTTAATAATACTGTATTGTGTAAAAAACTTCTTGTAAAAGTACAAACATTCTAATTAAAGAACAGGCAAACTATTTGCATAGATATTTCTCAAAAGAAGATACATAAATGCTGATCAGCTTGTAAAAGATGCTCCTCATCATGAGTTGTCAGGTATAAGCATATTAAATTTGTAATGATCCCACATCTCACTAAAATTTAAAAGATTAAATGTGTGCAATGTTGAAGAGGGCAGAGCAAATGGAACTCTTATACTCTACTTATGGGCGTGTAAAATGGTACATTTTGTAAAGCAAAGATTTTTAAAGTTAACTTTATAAAGTTAAACATACATTCAGTAGATGGCCCACTCCTAACTATCTACTTCAGAGAAATGAAAAGTTTTGTCCATAAATCTGGCGTGTACAAGAATGTTCACAGCAGCTTTATTCAGAACAGCCCCAGACTAGAAACAGCCCACTTGTCTATCAGTAGATGGATGGATAAACACATGGCAGTATTCATACCATGGAAGAATATTCAGCTATAAAAACAAATGAGTTACTGATCACACACAGGTGTACACCTCACGGCCATGATGTTGAGCAAACCAGCCCAGACACAAGGGAGTAAATACTGTATAATTCCATTCATGAGAAATTCTATGGCAGGAAAAATGATTCTGAATGGGGAGAAATCAGACCAACATTGGCCTGAGGAGGGGTCTATTGGTGGGAGGAGACACAAGACAACTTCCTGGAGATATTAAAATGTTCTACATTTTGATGGAAGTAATTTCTCAGGAGTCTATCAAAACCCATCAAATCGTATAGTTCAAATGTGTGAATTTTATTATAGGTAAATCACACTTCAAGAAAGTTTTTTTAAAAATCATTAGACCAAGTGAGAGTTCCCCAAACCACCTAGCTTCTCTCTGCCGTGATTTCTGCAAACGCGGGCACTATCCTGCGTAAAACACAACCAGGTAGAGCAACAAAATTGAGGGCAGGTGATCACCCGCCTTGACTGTGTTTGGTCAGATCTGAAGACTTGTGGTCATGTGTCTCAGAAAGGTGGCAATCAAGGGCTAATCAGATTCTAATAGAATCAAAACTTCCACCAGGCTCTCCCCGCTGCCAAGCTGGGAAGTGCATTGAGAGTAGACCTATTGTTTGGAAGATCCAAAAAGTAAAATTCTTCCATCCAAGACTGACTTATCTACAGGATGTGACTGTATTAATATGTTCTAACATTCTGTGAATCTTCGCTGATGGTCACACATGACCGGGCACCATGGACTCCCTATTTGGAAATTTCTAAATTTTCCTTAGGGATGTAATTTTCTTGTAGTTACCTGAAGCATCAGTTATTAAGGCTCAATGACATTTTGCCCAATTATGCTTTTGATTTACTGTTTAAAGCACCCTGCATTATCTAGAATATATTTGTTAACCTCACTGACAATTTACGTTGTCTATAGTTTACTGGCTTCATAAATTCAGAGGTGTCACTAATTTTGCTTCTTTATTTTTTTCCAAAGCCCACAGAGCCCAATGTTTCTACCTTGCTTAGATTATTGTTTTGTCATTAAAATTTGTTTTGGCTCCTTCCCAGCTCTTCCATCAGTATGTTATAATCTCACAATTAAAATGTCTAATTTATTTCCTCATGTTCCTGATGTTATTGAAATTGGCTAGCGCTCTCTAGAAAGGATGCCAAAGTCTTAATAGGCACTAAGGTAACAAAATGTTTTGTCTCCTTTTATTTTTCTGTTTTCATCATACTAACAAAATAAAATATTTAACTTAGAGTCAGATGGAAATCCATTTACCTTTATTTATTTTAGAGAGAAATTACATTGAGACTTTAAATAACGTTGCTTTTATGATTTTCCATTGAGGAAGGAAGTGTTGCTATAAAATGCAATGTTAAGATGTTAATTTTAATAAAGCAGTAACTTTAAAAGATAGTTCATGGCTATCGATAATGCTTGAAAGGAAGGGAGCAGTTTATCTTCATTGTATCTTTTGGCTGATATGTCTATCAATTATTAACCTGTTTAGCAGAATAACAATTTTGAAATTTAAAAAATGGAACCTGAAATTGAATTGTGTTGCCTTGGTACTTAAGGGTGACTTAGTGAAGTTTTATTCATTCCTGATGTAAACTTTTAAAATTAATTGAAATAATGGTTAAATTCCTCCCAAGAAAAGCTGGGTCTAAACACGCGGGGCAGAGCAGAGCCACTCGTGGATGTGGAGGCTCTGTGTCTTGCGTGGCTGGCGAGGCTGGCAGCTGGTGAGGCTCCCAGAATCAGGTCTCAGGCTTCCTACATACCACGGCTCACAGGTACCATCCTGTGGGTAAGGAGGGGAGGTGGTGTCATAGAAAATTAGAACCAAGCATTTCTACATTCATTTATTCTGCAAACGTTTACTGAGATCCTGCCAGGCTCTGGGCTACATCCAGTGCTGAGAGCAAAGCAACTGGCCCTGCCTTCGGGGAGACTCCAGTCTAGAGGGAACATAACTGGGCAGTGCTGGAGGAGACAGTGGGGACGAGAGAAGGCCATCTCATCAACCACTAAGTTTGGGTTGACTTGTTACACAGCAGTCACGGGCATCTGTTCTGGCTGCCATGTAACGAGTCAACCCAAAATTAGTGGCTTCAGACTTCAGTGCCATTGAAGCTCTCGAGTTCTGTGGGCTCCTGGGGCTCAGCCAGGCGGTCAGGGCTTGCTGAGGTCAGAAGTTGCTGGGGCTGGAGCCACCTGAAGGCTCCCGGCCAGGTGTCCAAGACAGTGGCCTCACACGCCTGGCGTTGATTCTGGCCGTGGACTGGGGGCTCAGCTGTCCATGAGAGCCGGCAGGATGGCCACTCCCTATGCTGGGCCTTCTCATAGCATAGACATTGCCAGAGGGAACATCCCAAGAGTAAACATTCCAAGAGGAAGCTGCCAGGCTAGCAAAGGCGATATCCAGGTTGTTACAGTGTTACCTAGGCTGAGCTGGGTTGGTCAAGCGGTCATGGGACCCTCCCCATTCAATGGGGTTAAAAAAAAACAAAACCCTCATCTCATGATGGGAGAGGGGTAAGGTCCCATTGCAGAAGGAGATAGTGGGGCCGTCCACTCTGGAAAATAAAATTATCACTGGATCTAAGAAAGCTCCTGTGAATGAGTGAGGTTTATTCTGAGACCATCAAGTTAATAAGAGGTAAATTAAACACTGTCATGTTAGTCTGCAAAAGATCCACACACCTTTACATATATTAGCCCATCTAGTCCTTATAACCTCCCTGAGAGGTGGCTAATGCTATTATTTTCATGTTACAGGAAAGGAAACTGACACAAGACATGAAGCAACTGCTAAGTTCACGTGACTATTAAGAGTCCAGAACTCCCTACGTGCTGATGGGTTACACTGCTAGGTTTATCTTTACTGTGTGGCCAAGTGGACACCACTGAGGCTGCTGTGAACCAGAGGAGCAGGCAGATGAGGGCTCCAGGACTGTAAACAGTCAACGAGGACCTCAGCACGGAACTGGTCAGGTGAGGAGGAAGCAGGGAAAGAAGCCTTGAGTAACTGAAGGATGGTGGGGGGCACAGGGGAAATCATAGGGGCGGGCATGTCCTGGGAGGCTCTGGAAGCATCTCTGGGAGTTTAGATGTTCTTCTTGATGAGAAGGAAACTGAAATATTTTATGCAGGGGAATTCTGTGACCAGACGCGCGGTTTCCAAAGATCAGCCTGGCTGCCGTGTGGAGGATGGATTGAAGGGGGAATGGGTATCGAGAAAGAGGAAGACCAAGGGTGAGGCTAGGGTGGCATCAGGAAAGATAAGGCCAAGTGGATGTGTTTAGTGTCTGTATCTGCAGGACATGTGGACGGATGCTGGAGGGGGATGCCCTGTGTTCTGTGGTCTCAGGCTTCCATAATGAAACTTGGGTTGATGGTTGTTTCTAAGATGGGGAACACTGTATAAGAGGCAGATTTGGAGAGAAAACCAAGAGCTTTTTGGTCTACTTTCTCCCTTCACTCCACAGAAAGTCTGTGCTGAAGGCAGGAGGACATTATGAGCTTTTCCACGGTACATTAGACTACATGCTTTGAGCTCCCGTGCTCAGGCGCACCTCCCTCTCTAGGGGCTGATGTCTCCAGTCTTGGATAACATGGCCAAAACTCAATCACACTTTGGCTTGGGCAGGAGTCGGTTTTGCAGGTAACATGGGGCTGAAGACGTGGTCATCACGCAATTCTTCAGGACACTGGCCCTGAAGACCTGGAGCACCCTTTTGTAGGTGTCACATGATCCAGCCAGCTGGAAGCTGGGTCTCAGCAGAGATGGTCAGGTGGGGTGGAGGAAGGGAGGGAAACTTGTGTGGTTAGAACGCTGTGAGAGAGGGCGGGGGGCGTGGGGGGTACAGGAAAGGAGCAGGGGTAGCGTTCATTACTGTCCTTCCTATGTTGAGATTCTCTTCAACAGTGTGTCTTTCTGGCGATTAAAAAAAAGGCTAAAGAAAACACTGACCCTGTCATTAAGTTGTGGATGAAGCCAACTCCGTGTAAGTACAAGCGGTGCTCTTCAGCTGTCCCGAGAGAGGGGCCGGGGCTGTCAGCGAGGTGGGTTGGAGAGGGATTTTGCTGGGTTGCTAGTTAAAGAAGAGATGTCTCATCCTTATAAATCCACCAGTTTCCTGGAGGTAACAACTCTATAACTGTGGGCAGAACAATACTTTGTGTTCCAAGATCTTGGGAAAAACAATCTAACATCCTTTAAATTGGGTTTGTAGATTGCCATTTCCTCTTTGAGGCTGACATTCTAGACGGCTTCAAAGTAGCTCTTTCAGTTTTGAAACAGGCCAGATAGGTGCATTCCATTGACTTTCTTTCAGATCTTGATGCTGGGAGAATAATTTCTTATTGGTGTTTATTTTGCTCTAAATTAGCTATTTGCTTATTGACCCAAAATAGTTATCATCTCAGCTGGAGATATATTGGAACTCTGGTTGCCAAACAAATATTCAGCAAAAGATGAATAAAAGCATATGGGGAGGAAAGCCCTACCAAGTCTGGCCTGCCGGTGCTCTCAAGGCGTTCTGGCCGACAGCCATGTGCCCCGCTGAACACAGGCATCAGGATGACAGTGATCGATTCGACAGCAGGGAGGTGTTAATGATGCTCAGCGCTGATGGCTGAGCCACTTCACGGTCATTTGCATTTCCATTTATCATCTCTGCATTTATCATTGTGAAGAGGACGCCAGAGCTAATTAAAGTCTGGGCTAACAGGGTGACCTGGGAATCTGGTGGCCACCAACACCCAGGAAGGCCTGGGAAAGTTTCCGGCAGGAAGGACACCAACCTTACACCAAATCCAATTAACTTAATTCTTCAGGAAGACATCTGAAGCTCCTCCACTGGAGTAACCTGGAGGATTTAAAGCACATCTCAGAGTTTACGCTTAAAACGAGGGCTTGGTGACACACAGGACGGCTGTGCTCCTGCCGCGCACCTGCACCCAACCCCATTTTTGAAAATCCTTACATTTAAAAAACTCTGAAGCATAGAAACCTCATGGTTTTCATTTGTGCGGCACCGCACACTTCTCTATTGCAGTTACAGAATTTTTTTTTTTTTAATTTGCTACAAATTTAATTCAAAAGATAAATTCCGGACCGTTTATTCCCTGTTTCCATGCAAAATCCCTCGTGCCCATATTCAGAATAAAATGGGACTCATCTAAGTCAGTTGTGGTGTAAATACTGCACAAGTTGTGACTTCCGAAGTCTATTTTCACCGTGTGTGTAAAGTTTCCCCCATACATTTTCATTAGTATGTCTATTCTCCCTTAGTATCCATGACAACAAATGGCATCATTAAAGGATGGGATTTAATTTTTCCTTGATGAGTTTTAATTAGAGACTGACATTCTGATTCCTCTCCCCACTGCATACCAGATCTGCAATCGGTCGTTTTGCGGGGTTCATCTCAAGTCTTCATCCCGAGATTGATCTGGGAAATTTGAAGACAGCCTTGGAGAAAGCTCTCTGTGGAGGAAATAGAGGGGCTTGATGGGAGAAGGCTGCTCTTGACCTTTAGTAGAATTGGGGGGGACTCTCTGAGGGTCCCCCTCACCTTCTGAGTGGAAAAGGGTGACCCCACACTGCCCTGACTTGATAATGTGTGTAACACAAAGAGGGAGATCATTAGTGCCACATTTAATGATATTGATCCCAAAGGATGATTTCATCCCAATTTAAGGCAAAGCTTAAAAGAGGCTTTTCTCCCTGTGGAATGAGGGAGGGGTGTATTTCTTGGAGGAAAGTGGGAAATGGCATTTGTGCCCACCCTGTACCAGTCATGGCACTAGACCCTTGATGGGGAGCACATCGTTCTCTCTACACCATACACTTGGGAGTGACACCTCGTTGGTCATGGGGATGAGGAAACCATGGGTCACAGAAGGACCGTCAGCTCTCCTGGCAGCTTGGTGGTGTTCAGGACCAGGTCTTCTGCCCCGGACACCAGGGCTATGCCTTCATCCCCACTGTGCCCCTCAAGTCGAGGGCTTCCGTCCAGGTCATCTCACCAACTTCCCCGTGGGGTGGCTGGGTACAGGGGGAAGGTCCCACTCCTGCTTGTAGTCAGAGAAGTGGCCAAGCAGTGGCCAGGGCACATGGACCATGGGTCCATGTCACTACAGTGAGGTTGAGGACAGAATCCTCCAATTCAGTTGTGATGGAGCTGGGGGCGGCACAGGAGAGCTGCACCAAGCAGGGAGCTGTAGGTACTAGCATCCGTTATTTTTCCATTCTCAGTGGTGTGCAGCCATCCAAAGTAGTGGATCCAAGGAAGGGAAAGAGTGAGAAATAATGAAGGCATAAATAATAATTTTCAGAAATGACAATCTGCTTCTTCCTGGCATATTTTAAGCTGGCAGTGTAATCAAGGGGCTAGACATGGTCTGCTTTGCTCGGTTCTTCCCCCTCTGAACCCTGGACACCTGCAATTCATAGCAAGTGGAGCCCAGAGCTTTCTCAGCTCCTTCACTCTGGGGCTGGATCTTTCCCCCAGATGTGAGTCCCAGGAGCCAAGGGGCCACAGAGCTTCAGTCATGGCTGGCTGTGTCTCCAAGCCCTGGACAGGGTTAGGTGCACAGTAAATGTGCAGCCAGTATTTGTGGAATGAATGGTGGGTGGATGGATGGATGGATGGACAAACCTGGGGCCCTCAACCCAACTTTTACCTGACATACTCAGAACGTGCGATGGGATTGCTACCCTAAGCCAGCCTGTACCTAACTCCTGCTCTGAGTCCTCTCCCGGTTAAACAGCGCCCTGGCTCCCATGTGGTTCAAGTACCTGCTTGGGGATGGGGGTGGTCACCTGCTGTTAGCATCCCCTAGAACTAGCATAACCTTCAGACAGGGCATCTGGAATTCAGATGTGGTCCCCACCTCTGCCTCTCTCCCTGTTTCACAGCCAGGGCCCAACTGGTACCAACCGATCACGAGCCTCTAGTACTTGTGCTCTGTCATAAAGGCAGACTTCCCAATGCAGACAAGGAAAGGCTGTGTGATACAATAATCAGAAATAGATATTTCATGAAGAAGGATAAAGTTCAACAGTGGTGAAATTAGCTTCCTTTTATTAGCAACTGAATCAATGTTAATCTAAGTCTGCTATTTTGAACATTGTGTTTTCTTACTAATTTATCTTACAAATGAACTATTATTCGAGATTTACAATTAGGGGCACATAGAACTGAAGTGGTCTGGGCAGAACTAACCCCTTCTGAACCAGATGTGAACATTTAGCAGGAGGAAGACAGAACTTCACCAGGCTCACCATTAATTATCTTCCTCTTCATTAAACCACTACCCTTGCAGTTCACCAAAGATATAAAGAGACTGATTTTCCATTTCATAATTTGATTCCAGGAAGTCCAGTCCTCAAAGTACATGAACTTCTCCCGGGAGGAAGTTAAGCACCGTTGTTATCGACATGGCCGTCAGCATCATCAAGAGACATTTATTAAGGGCGTAATTGTGCAGAACGCCGAGTTAGACGGTGAAAAGAGAATTAGGTAAACTGAATTCTTTGTCTTCTATGACCATATTGGCTGTGCAAGACGGTGAATAAAATGGGAAACCAAGAGGAGAAATAAGAGAATGAAACAAACCGCCGCGGACGTCATTTTACATGGGATGAGTCGTAGGAAAGGGGAAAATCCCAGCCTGGTGGGCGGAGGGGAGCTGGAAGGGTAACTAAGCACGGTTACCTCTCACCTGAGTGGGGGCAGGGCTACCAGGCAACCTCCAAAGTTTCTGGCAGGTGCTGTACTGGCAAAGAGATCTCAAGTGCCACCAAAGTGCTGAGGAGAAGAAATCGCCCTGGAGGGGTGTGGAGGAAGTGCAGGGAGGGAGGGGGACCTCCATCACTCTCGAAAACTCCATCAGCTTTGGGCACAGGTGGCCTGTGTGGACCTTCGGAAGTACAAGTGCTGCTGGGGAAGTAGTAGCACACCTGCATTCAGATGGGCCAGTGGTGCAAAGTAATTAAGACTTTACATAATAACAACCTTTTAAATGACTTTTAGAGGTCAGGATTTTGCACTTATTTTTCACTCTAATGTAACAAGTGTTAGAGGGGCTTTATAAACAAAATGGATATCAGAGAGGCGTCAGCACCTGGAGGGAACGTGGGCCCAGGGTCAGACAATGGGCACTCCTCTTTGACACAAACGGTCGCCACCAGGGAGGCTCTTTGTCTGGATGGAAAGGGGCTGCCGTCCACCCATCTCTTCTCACCTCCAGAGCCCCATCTGGGCAGTGGATCAGCCAGGGGATGGTGCAGCTTCCCAAGACATTCGCTAGTTGCAGAAGCATCAGGTTTGAGGGCTTTGGATTCCCAGGGGTTCTTGCTGTGGGTGCGTTTCTCCACGTGAGGTGTTCTGATCTGAGTTCCAGACATGTGCAGACACCTGGGTCTGATGGCTGGATCCCCTCTGCACATTCCTGCAAGAAAACTGGACAGGGCTAGTTCTGCTCAGGATGGTCACTCCTCCTGCTGTCCCATCCCTGTACCCAGGGGCAGTCAATTGTGGTGTCCTGAGGGGCTCTCCCAGAGGGTCTGCCACAGATATTGTCAGGATCCTAGGGGTTTGGAAACCATGAACTCAGAGGAAGTTCTAATGAAATTAACCACCGTAGAAGCAGCATTTCAATCAGGTGACAACACAGACTGTTTTGCCTCTGAGACTTCTTTTTCAGTTTTACTTACTTTTTTAAAAATTTATTTTAGTCGTGCTGAATTACATTGTGTCATCATTATTTGGCTATTAATTAAATACAGTCGCATGAGTGTTCGTAATTGCATTTAGTCTGCACACAGAACGTTTCCGTCACCCCCAAATGATTCCTCCTGCCCTTTGTGGTTGACCCCCCAACCTGGCCCGAAGGAACATTGATCTGCTTTCTGTACTATACTTTGCATTTCTAGATTTTTATATCCATGGAATTATTCTGTGAGTCTTTTGAGTCTTTTTTCATTTAGCAAAATGCTTTTGAGACCCTGCGAGGTTCCACATGCACCAATGCTCATCCCTTCCCACTACCCAAGTATGCTGCCCAGCAAGGCTGGACCACAGTGGGCTTATCCACTCTTGGCAGATGACATTTGCATCCTTTCTCCTTTGGGGCTCTCGTGGACAGCGCTGTTATGAGCAACCGCATAGCAGCATGCTTGTTGCGTGGGTTTTCACTTCTCCTAGGCAGATCCTAAGCTGGAATTGCTGGGTGGCAGTGGTACTAATTTTATAACACACTGCCAGTGGCTCTACTGTTCTGTGTTCCCACCAGCAACGTGTGCGTTTTGATGGCCCCACCTCATCACCACACGTGGCGTTTCCCATTGCTTTCACTTGACCTTTCCAGTCAGTGATGCTGACGAGACATTTGATTAACACGCTTGGGTTTTCATGATGCTCTATTTTTAATTTTGTGCCAACACCTTCAATTGGGCTCACTGTTTGCGCAGTTTGATGCTTGGTTTATAGCAACCATGAAACAAGCACGCTGTTTGCTATGTCATCAGTGCCATGGTTAGTGGCCTGGCCAGTGTCCGCAGCAGAGGAGCAGTGAGAGTCATTTAGAAGCATGTGGCACTGCCCCACGGACCCTAAAACATATTACACAGTGGTTAGAACCATGCTCTCCACGTGTGTCCATTTGATAAAGGTAGACGCCCTGCCCTTTGTTCTCTCTGCTTTTGTCATCACTCCTCCAATGTTCTCGTTACTCAGCATCATGGCTGTCACTTAAACTATTAGGTTTCCTTTCTCTTGTTAGGTCCAACTGAGATCACAACATGATTACACTCTCCCAGCTGAGTCAGAGCAGTCCTAGAAATTTATATTTATTAAACAAACAGTCTGTGGCTTGGGCAGAGAAACTGCATGGTCCCCAACTCCATTTCATTGTAGCTATTTGTATCTGTCTGTTATGGACTGAATGTGTCCCTCAAAATTCACATGTCGAAGCCCTAAACCTCAATGTGTTTGGTATTTGGAAATGGGGTATTTGGGAGCTAACTGGATTAGATGAGGTCATGAGGGTGGGCAGCCTATGATGGGATTAGTACCCTTTGAAGTAGAGAGAGCAGAGGGCTCTTTCTCTCTGTCCTCCATGTGAGGACATGGTAAGACATTGTCCATGAAAGCCCCAAAGGAGAAAGGATGCAAATGTCATCTGCCAAGAGTGGACGTGGTAAGAGGGTGGGCATCTGCAAGTCCCAAAGAGAGCTCTCATGCGGGCACCCGGACCTTGGACTTTCAGACTCTAGAACTGTGAGCAAGTACATGTCTGTGGTTTAAGGCTCCCAGGCCATGGTATTTTGTTATGACAGCACAGGAAGACTAAGACACTCTCTAAGTTACACCTGGTACTTGAACCATGTTTGTCTGCTGCCTCTGTACTCTGTCCCCAAAGACTAATCTCACACGAGTCTGCTCTTTCTGCTGTCTTTTAAAAATAAGCAGCATTAAGGATTAGAAAGAAGATTAGTGGCTACTATGGAAAACAGTATGGAGGTTCCTTACAAAACTAAAAACAGAACTACCATATGACCCAACAATCCCACTACTGGGCATATATCCTGAGAAAACCATAATTCAAAAAGACATATGCACCCTAATGTTCATTGCAGCTCTATTTACAAGAGCCAGGACATGGAAGCAAAGTAAATGTCCATCGACAGACGAATGGATAAAGAAGATGTGGCACCTATATACAATGGAATATTATTCAGTCATAAAAAGGAATGAAATTGGGTCATTTGTAGAGACGTGGGTGGACCTAGAGACTGTCATACAGAGTGAAGTAAGTCAGAAAGAGAAAAACAAATATCGTATATAAACACATATATGTGGAATCTAGAAAAATGGTATAGATGATCTTATTTGCAAAGCAGAAATAGAGACACAGACATAAAGAACAAAAGTATTGATACCAAGGGAGGAAGAGGGGTATGGGAGGAATTGGGAGACTGGGATTGACACAAATACATTATTGATACCATGTATAAAATAGACAACTGATGGGAACCTACTGTATAGCACAGTGAACTTAATGCACTGAGGTGACCTAAATGGGAAGGAAATCCAAAAAAGAGGGGATATATGTACGTATAGCTGATTCATTTTTCTGTACAGTAGAAACTAACACAACATTGTAAACCAATTATACTCCAATAAAAATTAATAAAAAAATAAAGAAGATTAGTGGTGGTCAGGGACAGAAGGAAAAAGGAATGAGTTACAGAGTCTTTTTGGGGGGTGATGAAAATGTTCTAAAATTAGACAGTTGTGATTATTGTGCAACTCTGTAAATATACTAAAAGCTAGAATTGTATACATTAAAAGGGTGAATTTTATAGTATGTAACTTGTATTGTAATTAATTTGTTATAAAAAAAAAAACACACAGAAGACCAGTCTATGAGATCCCTAGTTTTGCTAAAAATGCCCATCTTTTGACTAACGTTTTGATTCATACGCCTGCACACTGGGGTGAATTTTGGTAAATGGGACAGACTTAAGGTTGTTTGCCCTTGAGATGGAGCTGGAAGGTGTCTTCAGAAACACACAGGGATTGCTGACTACAGCTGTTTAAAAAATGTAGGAAAAACTGTGTGATCATCCAGGAATATGTGGATATACAGGAACCCTTGCTTCCAATTATTATTTTATAATAGAATAATGCATAAGGAATATCTTCTATTTAATGCCTTCTCTTCAGAAAATTCCAAAGGGCCAGACAAGTGAAAGGATAAGCAGACTTTGAAGATGCTTTAGGCCTCTTGTTGAATTTTCTAATGCACTGATTATATATCCTGCTTTTGTTGATCCATTTCTAATAACTCTTCAGTTAAACCCTGGTAGTATATGATTATTAAGTGATTTAGAGCAAGTTAATTCACCAACCAATTTCAGCTGCTTTTGGAAAATCCAGGTGTGTGTAGTTAGCCTGTAAGACTACCATGGACCACCCTAGTGGAGTTTCCCTGGACTTTATCCTGCTCATGTCTCGTCCTGGGCACCCCAGCCTTATAGAGAGGGCTGTGGCAACTCTCACTGCCCACCGGGGGAGCGGGAGAATGAAGACGAACGAATGATGGAAAAAATGCATGGAAGCAACCTAGGTGTCCATCATCGGATGAATGGAGAAAGAAGATGTGGCACATATATACAATGGAATATTACTCAGCCATAAAAAGAAATGAAATGGAGGTATTTGTAATGAGGTGGATGGAGTTAGAGTCTGTCATACAGAGTGAAGTAAGTCAGAAAGAGAAAAAGAAATACAGTATGCTAACACATATACATGGAATCTAAGGAAAAAAAAAAAGGTCATGAAGAACCTAGTGGCAAGACAGGAATAAAGACACAGACATACTAGAGAATGGACTTGAGGATATGGGGAGGGGGAGGGGTGAGATGTGACAGGGTGAGAGAGTGTCATGGACATATATACACTACCAAATGTAAAATAGATAGCTAGTGGGAAGCAGCCGCATAGCACAGGGAGATCAGCTCGGTGCTTTGTGACCACCTAGAGGGGTGGGATAGGGAGGGTGGGAGGGAGGGAGATGCAAGAGGGAAGAGATATGGGAACATATGTATATGTATAACTGATTCACTTTGTTATAAAGCAGAAACTAACACACCATTGTAAAGCAATTATACTTCAATAAAGATGTTTAAAAAAAAAATGCATTTTCCCAAACATGTTTGAGATGATTTCAGGGGTCTTCACTCTGCCAGTTCATAGCTGAGCAACCCTGAAGCAGAGAGAGTGGGAGAAGTCGTCAGTTCTATAGTAGATCACGTATCTACCAGGCGGGGGGCATCTATCAGTCCCCACCCAATCTGAGTTTATTGCGTGTTTGTTTATGTGTTGTTTACCCTCAGATCCAGCTGCCTTCCTGTGGATCAGAATTGTCCAATAGAACATAATGTGAGCCACAGGGATCATTTTAAGTTGTTTAGTATCCATTTTTAAGAGAAGTAAAAGAAACAGGTGAAATTAAAAAAAAAAAAGAAAAGCTCAGTTTACCCAAAATATTATCATGCCAATGTGTAATTAATATAAACAATTATAATAAGATATTTTGTATTCATTTTTTTATTGGACTAAGTCTAAAATTTGTGATTGTTTTACATTTATGTCCCATCTGGAATCAGGTACCAAATTTTCAGTGGTTCAAGTGAAATGTTTAATCCTAGAAAAAGACCACCTTGTGTTTCATGGGAAAATAGTTTACCTTGCTTCAGTCTTAAGATCTGAATATTAACCTGTATATTATTTTTACATCAATATGTAAATTAAGATTAGAATGTCAAGTTCGTCTCCTCAGTCGCACCAGCCACGTTTCTGGTGTCCGGTGGCCCCCGTGGCTGGAAGCCCCGGCACTGGACAGTGCAGGTCTGGGTCATGCAGGGGCTGAGCTGGGCAATGGGGGCAGAGCAGTGATAGTCACATGGGTAATGCCATCAAGTGCCCTAGGCATCAGGTTACAGGGTGTGCACAGCCATCTTCCAGGTGTAACTTATCGGTACGCGGAAACACAGCTTGTAAAAAGGATTTGAACTTGACTTGTCACTTTGCAGGCTGTACAATTCATTCCACGCCCGGGAAAGTCAATGAATCAAGTATTTGAAGCAGATCAAGGGGGCTCGTGGGAGAAACATCACATTTCTGCATAGACAACAAAGTTCTGCACAGCTGTGCTGGGGTCCTGGCCGGCGGGTCACTGTGCCTGAGACTGGGGTGCAGGGGAGACACGGCCCCGTGGGGTTCTCAAGGGGTCCCCGCTGTGTGGGGAGAACGGACCCCGGGTCCCTTTTCCTCCTGCCCTGGGGGGAGCATGCTGGCTCCTCTTCTGTGACACCAACTCCCCAGGCTCTGCCAGGTGGGGGGCTCCCCGCCCTGCACCCCCAGGGCATCCTCCTCACTGTAGCTTTGCTCCAGCGACGGGTGGGGCTGCTCCTCAGGATGGGGACCCTCCCCATGATGGTCTTACCCGGCAGCTGCCCCGACCTCAGGGAGGGGAGCCGCCTGGTCCCTAGGCTTGCAGAGCGCGGGAGTGGATGACCTGATGCTGTTGTGGCACCAGGGTGAGCAGGGGCTGTGGTGGGAGCCAACCCCCCACCGTTGCCATTATTCCTGGAGCTTACATTTGAAGGGAACAGAGGTAGAAGTTACCTTATAAATAGGTCTTTCTTCTCTGAGAACACATCTGGAAGGCTGACACTGAGGGGCCCACAACTGCTTTTGTGTTGTGCTAAGGGCCGCGGTGGAACGGAAAGGGCTCGGGCCGGGGGAGCCAAACCAATCATTTTAAATTGGGCTGAAAAAAGCCATTCGGTTCCACTCCATCTGAGCTTACAAAACACGTGGTTCAAACCTCCTAAGACCCCTGGCCCCGCCCTCCTCTGGGCCAGGACCCCATAGCCAAGCTGACGAGCCTCCAGGAAAACATCTTGAAGCTTCTGGCTGGAAACAGGAATGGATCCAGGGCTGGGAGGATCCAGGGGTCCTGTCAGGTTTGCTAGTGGAGCTTCCTCCCGACACAGACAGACACACACACCAGAAATGAAGGGGAAAGACTCAGGTATCTGAACAAAGTAAGGAGAAAATGCATAAGTTTTGAAGAAGTAAAAAAAAAAAAATGTTCAGGCCAAAGTTCAACATGTCTAATGCCGGTCACAGTCGGCCGGAGTCAGCCCCGGGCGCATGGGAACAAGGGGAGAGAAGGCAGAGGGGAGATGTCCCCAGGCACGCGCACACAGGTGGCCTTTCCTGTGTGTTCCTGATGAGGGGTTGAGTCCGGGGGCAGGTGTGGCACAGGCAGGCCAGACGAAACACACGCGGGACCACGTGGGTAAGACTCTGAACTCCTGCGTCCCGGCCGCAGCCTTGTGCACCCCAGACCCGGAGCCCAGGCAGACCCGATCCCCCAGGAGAAGTGCGACAGGCAGTCCGGGGGAGGGGGGCAGAGGCTCGGGGACAACAGGTGACAGTACGGAGGTCTCAGAGCCATCGGGGTGTGGTGGCCTTGGACTGGACATGAACCGTGGTGGTTGGGACAGGACACTGGGCTTTGCAACAGGACAGGCTCTGAGGCCAGACCATGTGGTGTGTCCAGGGAACAGCGCAGATCTCGTTCTAATGTTTTCAGAGCGTCTCTGAGGTGTGCAGCAGGAAAGGAAGCCACCATTCCATCTGTATCGGGAATTCTTAGTTACTGTTATCTCACCCGCCAGCCAGTCTTTGGGAAACTGGTCAAAGCTCACAACTTGGTCCCTAGCTGGGGGGTGGTCAGACGGTAGCTGGTCTCTTGCCCTGGCTGCACGGGAGCAGACCCTGCGGACACCCTTCTCAGAACCTAGCAAATCTCCTAAAGCTTTTGCTCCTGAAAGAGGACAGAGCATTTGCCATGGACGATATGAATTCCATAATTGAAAGGGAAGTAAGGGGCTAAAAGTTATCTGGGGTAACAGTAGTGCCCCATAGTTAGTTTATTGGAAAACAGTGAATTATGTATATGTTGGAAGAAAAATGGCAATTGCCAATGGGAAAACTCATGATAGACAGATAGATGAAAAATAGGTGACAGATAGATGATAGATAGATAGATAGATATAGATAGATAGACAGATAGATGCTAAATAGATGATAGAGCTAGGTAGATGATAGGCAGTCAGGTAGATGGATAAGAGGATGGTGTGGTCTTGGGAAAACAAAAGTACTGACCACACACATGGTTCATAGGACTTATTATGACACCTAACTTCCAGCATCTTCGTGGGATGATGTGATGAGCATGAACCCCACTCTAGGAATGAACTTGTTTGGCTTGGAGATGCTCACAGCCTAAGTTTTGAAACAGAAAATCAGAAACTCAGAAGGGGCTTTGAGTTTCTCTTGTGTCCCCCCCCAGTTTCTCTTGAGTTCCCTGGGTCTGGGCTGTGAGTCCAGGGCGAGGGGTACTGACCTTCCACGCCAGGGCATGTCCCCCTAGCAGATGAGTGTGAGTGTGCGTATTTCTGAGCGGTTCCTCTCAAGGTGTTCAGCCCAGTTCAAAGACAGTCGCCCCAACTCTGGTGCCAGCGGGGGGAACTCCTGGAGGCTGCAGAGGAAAAGGCTACGTGAGAAGAGAAATGTTCACGAGGTAGTTTTTCAGATGTGATCGTGTCACATCATCTAAGCAGGCAAGGGGCCCCGAGGAGCCAGGTGTCCCGTGAGAGGCATGGGGACTCCAGCTCCACCTCTCAGGAGGCACCTCGGCCCACCTTCCCCAGGTCAGCGCTCTGCCTGGCCTTTGGCACCTCTGGTCATCCTCGGGTCTGAGTTCCAGAAGTTGAGGGAAGGTTTGGTGCAGGTTTAGTTTTCTTTGTTGGGACAGCTGTGCAGAGCTGACGGGAAGCCACACAAACACTCAGCAATGGTGGCAGGTCCCTGACCTTTGTTTTACAAGTCGCTCGGAGGTATGAGTCAGAGCTGCTACAGTTAGGGGCACGTCCTCCAGCTAGGGGTCATCCAGGTGATGTGCTTTGGCCTCAGGCACTTGAACACACACCCACCAGCACCACCTCCACCAGGTCTCTGAGGAAGGGTCTGCACCAGACCCTGCTTTAGTCACAAACGGGGTCTGAGTGGGGCATGGGGACCTGCACTCAGGTCACCAGGTCCTCTGCCAGAGGATTTCGGTGTGGGAGATAATATTGCTGTTATTCTCTACCTTCATCTCCAAACGAGCTACGCACACTCCAGCAAATGAGCAGCCACAGTCCCCTAAGGACTAAGCCAGGCAAAGCGCAGGGCCAGGAGAGGCGGGAGGAACAGGAAGACAGGTGAGGACGCGGAGAGGTGGGGAGGGCAGGTGAGCCTGTGCAGAGGTGGGCGCCTCCCCTTTTCTTTCCTGAATTCTTTGGTTAGTCGTTTTCTTTTCTCATCTCTTGCTTCCAACCTCATTCTCATTTTCTTCACCTTCGCTTAAAATTTTAAAGCCATTTCCTGTCCCATCATTTTCTCTTTCCAGTTTAAAAATAATGTTTTGGTTCCCTCTCCATCCCCCCTGCTTTTGTCCTCCTGGCTTCTTGCCACAGAATGCTTTAAACCTTTCTCTTCTCCCTGCTGTTTCTTTTTTCATGATTTTTAAAAGTCATGGAGAACCCCCGGTGGTGGCTCTCCCGCTGGGCTGGTGACAATGGGTGACAATGGCAGGCCCAGGCTGCTCAGAACCTTTCCCCGCATGGACTCGAGGGGGTGGAGCAGGGCCTGGCCGTCTGGGAGGTGACAAAGGTCCCTTGTCGTGCCCTTTCCTTATTGGAGGGGCGGGGACTGTGCTCTGGGCTTGGGCAACCTCCAGAACCCTCTGTGGCTGCCTTTTGTAGGGAAGGTTTCTCAGAAATTCGTCCCCTGCCTGGCTCCCAGAAGCTGCACCCCACCCCACCTCCCCTCTGGGCCAGGCCCGAGAGGCCACTGCCCGCCCACCCCTGCCCCCCTGGCCGCCTCCCCATCAATAAGCAGCATCCTTTCACTGCATTTCCAACAGAAGAGGGGTCGACAGCACCGCCCTCTAGAAGGTTAAAATAAAAGATTCTTTCCAATAAAAATGACCTACAATAAACACTGCAGGATAATTTGTGAAAGGATGGTTATTTTTTATTTCATCATCTTACTGAAAGGACATAAACACAGACACACAGAACTGGATTGAAACAGACCTTAAAACAACAACAGTGAGAGCACATCTTAAAATAGCTCCAGGTTTCAAATTCATCCTGCCAGGAGTCGGCTGCGGGTATAATGTTCAGATTTGCAGGGTGGTTTGCAGGATGCACGTGTGCGCCTGGGGAGGCACGGGGGGTCTGGGTCACAGCTGCGTGCCCACAGACCCGGGGTGGAAGCGCCCCTCCCCTGCGAGGTGCAACTCAGGGACGAAACAAGACCAAGGAACACAGAACGGACGAGAGGGATGCTGTTTCTGCTGCTTCGTTCTCTGTGCGCCCAAACCCCCAGGGGCTGCCCCTGGGTCCCGGGCGGCGCGGCCGTCACTAAGCGTAGCGGCCGACACCACACACAGCTACCCTCGTCCAGGTCCGAGGGGAAGGACAAGAAACAACCGTACACGAGCTGCTTTCGCGGCTGCTCTTTGCGATAAGGGACTTCTGCTTGGCGCCATATGCTGCAGGAAACCAGGGGCCCTGGAAGAAGAGCAGCTCCTGAATTATTGATCAATGATTAGCAAATGCAATCGAAATTGTAGACTTGATGTTGTGCGGAGATCCATAATTCATGAGTGGACAAAATAGGAGGTAGTCGAGGTAGCAGTAGGTGATTTCAGCCCCGTATTGATTACGTAAAACAACAGGAGGGAAGTGTACTGTGACAGATGGAACAAAGGCTGACGGCTCCCTGGCCGGCCCTCAGTGCAGCCCGGTGCTGGGAGAGCAGTGGCTGCAGAAGCAGATACATTTCTATTGTGTCTCTTTGATCATCGTGCTGTTCTACGAGGACCAAAGGACATATTTGTTTATAATTTATGTATTCTCTCACTATAAAAGATTGATGTGCCCTATTAGATACTCTAGTATCTAAATTTCCAGATAGTTTGTACTGTGACAGCCGGCGCTGAAAGCGGCCTCCGCCGTCCACAGCAGAGGGACCCCGCCCGGAGGGCTGCGCAGGGCAGAGGCCGAGCATCAGGCCCAGAGCCGCCGCGACCTGCCGGGACTCGCTCATTGGAAACTCGGCCTGGACGCAGGGCGAGATGACCTGACCTTGACCCGCGGTCAGTTCTCCTCAGGACGGGCATCAGTTGTAGGTGGACGCTCTCTCCTCCTGGGACGTTGAGAAGAAGGTGACTTCGATCCTCCACACTGATGACAACTGTAGAGTGAAAATGACATCCTTCTCATCCCAGATCCAATAAAAGCCCGTCTGGTCATTTAGAGCAGTGATACTCTCTAAAGGGGGTGGGGTGGTTTTGCCCCCAGGGGGTCCGGAGAGGTCTGGGGGCCTTGGGGTTGTCACGGCCGTGACCGGTGCTGCTGGGGAGCAGATGCCAGGGATGCTGCTCACGCCCAGGACACACAGGGGCCCACCCAACAGAGAGTCACCCCGCCCCAAGTGCCCACGGACACCCTGACTGAGAGGGTAGGGAAGCAGAGGGGAGCAGAGCATGGTCCCCCTTTCATGGAGATGTGGGGCGTCGCAGCTCAGTGGCTCGGACCACCAGGCAGCCCCAGACTCGGTCCGATCCCAGCTGCTCCACGTACTGGCCGAGTGAGGGCAGTCTCAGAACCTCGGAGTTACAGTATCCTCTCCTGTAATGTGGGGAGGACCGCCGTGTCTCCCCACAGTGTCGGGGGAGGGAGCTCAGACGGGCGCAGGGCCTGGCATCCAGGATGCACTTACACGCGTCATTCTTTATTCAATTTATTATGTTAACTGTACAAACCCCACGTCCTTCATGTGAAGAATTTTGCTGTGCAGGACCTCAGCTCTGCTTATTTTTCAATCTATCTATTCACCATCTATTCACCATCTATTTATCATCTATATCTATCCATCTATTATCTATCTATCTATCTATCTATCATCTATCTATCAAGATGGGTGAAAATAGCTCAGGCACCTTTCCTAAATCCGAGTGAAAAAAAACCAAAATGTGTTGAGAATTGAGACTAAGAAGGATGTGTTTAAATAACTCACTTGTTAAGATTTACAAAATGCTGTAAAATAGTGCATCCTAATGTTATAAATGACAAAGGGGATGCCCCTGCTAGCTGTGCTTTTGAAAGTCACTGCAAAAGGTATGACTGATGGCAAAATATTTCTAGACTGGGGGGAAATGAACACAGAGGGTTTTGAAATCAGTTTGAAACTCCTGCCCTCTATTGTTTTAAAAATGTAAAACCAAACAAAATGGAATTTGCTCACGAGAGCTTTCAGGGTTCTGCTTCATCTTTTTTAGTTTCTAACGCAAGTGGATTTTGGAGAGGTTGCTGACAAAAAGCTGTTGGCATTCCAGTTTTTCTAATTATTTTATGGTTAAGATCTAGGAAATCATCAAACAATCCACATAGCCAATGGCTCTTAATCTTTTAAGGAACGTTTACTGCTTTGAAAAATGGAAGTGAGCCCCACACCTGGGTCCAGCGCCATGCACAGCGCTTCAGGGCCCCTGGACTCTCTGGAGCCCAGACCTGGACCCCTGTGATTTAGGGCACCTGCTGAAACCAAGATGCGGAATCAGGGTGTGGCCAGACATTGTGCTTCCTCCACAAAGTTCTGCTTGGTGATCTGAGATGCATGACTCATGACACTTGTCTCATAAATTCATCAACTAGTGCACTTATCAGTTCAGAAGCAGGCTTTTTCTGGTCACTGAAAATAATTCAAGTCAGTGTTCTCTGAATTTGCAACTAAAAATTCAGAACTAAAAAGTTGTCTGCTTCGCCCAGAAAACTTTGATCATCGGCTCTCAGCTACAGCTCACCCACGCAGGTGCCGGCAATAGAATAGCCAATGTCACCAGGAGTTTTGGTCACCCTAAGAAGTCGCACAATGGCGGCCAGGTGTGGCTGTTCTGAAACAGGGCCGCAAATTCCTGTTGAGAGACGTGGTCCACGCAGGCCCACCCCTTGAATCTAGGTGGGATTTTTTTTTTTTTTTTTTTTCTTGACTGCTTCGACCAGCAGAGAAAGGCAGACGTGATGCTATGGGACTTCTGAGGCTGGGTCACACAGGCCACCCAGCCTGCCTGCTGTGGTCCCTGGCAGGAAGTTGGTTACCTTGAGTCCACCGTGCCTGAAGGCCACCATGGATGCTCAAGTCAAGAGTCCCAGCTGAGCCCTGGCTTCCAGCCAGATCAGAGGTGAAGGGTGCTTCCCTGAGAGCCCTGGCCCAGCCATCTGCCGGCTGAACACTCAGAGCTTCAGTGCCCCAGGGAACAGAGAAACTTCCAGCTCAGCCCCCCGCTTCCCAAACCTCAAAATCGTGCAGCGTGATGGAAGGATTGTTGTTTTGCACCACCAAGCTTTAGGGTAGCTTGTCACACAGCAAGAGACCACTGGCGTACCAGCCAACCCAAAACATCAGTGGGAAGGATTCTGCCATCAAAGAAAGCTTGGAGAGGATTTATTTCAAAGACAACATTTTATCATTTTGGTGGCTTCTAGACCCGAGGGGACAGCACACAATCAGACATGGTACACACACGTAACACAAGCAAGTGTCCTACATACTTAGCTTTGCCACCTCCAATAAAGCCTGGTGTTTTCTGTTCTCTTCAGTTTTATTTTGATTTCATCATTAAAATGCTGGCAGAGGCCAACACTACTTTCGTGCCCATGGTGGGGAAAACCAGCCTTGTGCAATCTCTGTTCCACAGCTGCAGCTGTGAACTACTTTATTATTTTGTTTGGGTATAAATACTTTATTTCTCCAATACCTGTTTGGCAAGTTTAATTTCTTTAAATGCTAGTTTTATTTGCTCCTGGAAATGTTGAAAATGATTGCAAGGTTTCCAAACTGCTGTGAGTCTGGCCCTTCTCAGAACCCTGGGGGGAGACCTGTGCCTGGAGGCAGGGGTGACTGGGGAAGGCTCTATAGCAGGGGCACCAGCCTCGCAGACAGGCCAGCTTCGGCGACGGAGCTTTCCATGTTTGTCATTCATTGACTCGGTGTTTTCTGATGTCTATTTCTACTTAGTGGGAAAAAAGTGGCCTAATTTCTATTTTACAGGTAAATTCATCAAATTCAGGGATTTCTCAGTCAGACCCCGTCCTCCCCAAAGCTGCAAGCATCCTGTCCCGTGGGAGTTGTCATCTCGGCAGCTTCCCTCGGCACAGCCCTGGAGCCCGTGGTCACTGTCAAAAGCCCTTCCCTAGGTCACCTTCCATCCAAGTCCCCAGCCCTGCCAGGGCCCCAGCCACACCACGGGGTGCCCTTGTCTCAACAGGCGGCTCCCCTGGGTCTGACCGCTCTAGGCTTTGTGGGCATCCCTCTGAGGGCAGGAAGCTTTGCAGGGCTCCCTCCCACACAGACAGACAGACAGACAGACGGCCCTTCTCGGGCCCCACGTGGAAGGGGCTTTGGCACTGCTTCCGTCTGTCCCGCTCCGTCTGTAGATGAGGCATGTAGGGACACAGCACCCTGGCTCTAGCAGTTCTGCTCTGATTCCTGTGGTGTTACTTTCCTCGGAGCCCAGAAGGGTGGTTTCTAATCCCGTCTCACTGGCTAGGCAGGTTCTTTCCTCCTCTTCTGTTCTTGGACTAACTCTGTGTTCAAGACCCAGGGTCTGTGTAACCAGCTAACGTGAAAAACAACACACGTATCTGCTCCTTTCCAAAAACATCCTTCTGTTTTGGAAAAAACCTGGTTCTTAAAGACCAAGAAGCCTTATCTTTCAAGAGGACAGAGATTCTGTGTTGCTTTTAAAGAAAAAACAAAGCAAAAAGGCACACAACCAACCCGACTGTGAAACACCTGTCTACAAACCCAGTGGATCTCTTTTCCTCCTTAGATTCTGGTGTATTCTTTCCCTGGGGCATGGGTAAGAGCGTGTGCGTGTGTGCGCATGTGTGTGCGTGCGTGCGTGTGTGTGTGCACGCCTGTGCGTGAGTGGGTTGGAGGGAGACATTAACTGTAGACATTTATGAAATACAATACCATCTCTTTCCTCAAAATCCTGGGAGTATAAAACAAAATAAAAAAATTCTCATAGAGATAAAGGTGCTAATTTTATATTAGAACCTTAGGTAAGTTGACCTGAAACAAAGTTAATCATATTATACTTTACAGGACATCACCAGGTCCGCGAACTTGGGGGAAGAGTTAGGAAGGGCTGGCGTGGTCCCCAGTGCCTTCCTCCCTGACCTGAGGAAACGTTTAGCTGTGCGACCTTGCATCTCGCCTTGGCAGAGAGAGGATGGACACGGCCACTCCCCAGAACTCGTCCTTTCGCTGAAGTTGGTGCCCCATCGTTGTCTGCAGGTTGTCCACGTGTCCATGCATGGTCTCTCTCTGAGATGAGCAGATCCCTGAGGCCTGAGCTGGTTTGGGGAGAACACACCTGTCCCCAGTGCATGGAAAGGCTGGTGGTGGACCCTTTGGGTCCCTTGGCTGAATGACAACAGTGAGCATTCTGGTTGGAAAAGGGTCTGGGTGATGGAGCTGTGGTTCCTTGTTTGCTTTCTCACCATTTTGTTTCTCTCCAGGTGGCATGGCTGAAATGTCGCCAGATGCCTGGGTCCTAGAGCTGAGGCTGCCCTGCCTCCCCCACTTGTTTCCCTGGCACTGCTCATGGCAGTTTATTAGGTAAACGCTGCCTTTTAAAGATTAATTGATGCTTAAACTTAAATAGAGTGCAGTGCTTGTTGGAGGACTTTTCCCTTTGTAATGTTATTTAATGATTCAAAGGGTCTCATCATGTCAGCATGGCCACACCGCTCTCCAGCTGCCACCACCATATGCCGCGCCCGCCTGTGGACCATGGCGCACGGCACCGGACCCCTGCCCGAGGAAGGGACTGCAGCCACAACTCAGGGCTTCTCTCCCTGGGACACTGGTTTGGCCATAGCTATTCAACACCTGAGGAGTGAAATCATTTCTACATGCAAGTAAATGAACTAAAGACACATTGTAAAAGGAAACCAATCACAGGACTTGAAATCGTGTTGTGTTTTATGTTGGAATCTTGTTAGGATGCTTTCATGGCATGAGGCTGCTTCAAGTCCAGCTATTTTAAACCGAGCTCCCTTTGGTAAATCAGTAGCTAAACTCCTTGGATGAGAACTTGGATGAACACATTTGACAATAAATTTGGTTTCTTAGCAAATATTATTATAGCCAACATTTATATCAGTTTCAGCTCAGCACGCCACAGAGGGCGGTCCTTCTAGAACCGTTGGAAGGAGGTGAGGAGCCTCCCTTGGCAAGAGGGGTTTGGGAGGCCACCAGCCCTGGGACTGGGAATGCTACATGTCTAGGGTGTAGAGGCTGTGACGTGAGGCCACCGAGCATCTCCCTGAGCCTTCAGGAAGTTGGGTGCCTGGGAGATTGGGGTCCTGCAGGAACTGTGTTCTTCCTGGGCAGACATCTACTGAGACACCCCTCTCCTCCCGGGCCTCAGCCACCTCTCCACCTGAGACTAAGCAGAAGAAAACTCCGGAGAAAATAAATTTAACATATACTGTATAGACTTCCATGCTTCCCTGGGAATGTTATCATTTATTTTTTGGCATTTTATTATAAGAACACCTTTATAGAGCATTTGGTCCCTGGTCATCTAGGTTGGGCAGGAATAATAGACATAATTTGGGGTGGAAAATAGACTAGGAGCTATTTCTACCTTGACCCACCAAGGTCAAGGATCTGCTTGGCCAAGGTGTAGGTCCTGTCCATTTCCAGCTCTGGACGGTGCAGGAGAAGCCCTCTCATTCTGGGGTCACACAGAGAAGCCCGTGGTCACAGCCTGCCTCGCCCACACCTTTCTTATCATCTGTGTCAGCCAAACTGGATATTTCAATCTCCACTTGTCTACTCCTCTTTCTCCGTTGGTCCAAACTTGGGCAAAGAGAACAGGGTACCAATATTCTCAGCTCCTAAAAATTTAGTAAAGACATGCCAGGCCGGGACTAACCAGGTCCTGTGCCATTGCTCTTTTTATCTCAAAAGGATTTTATGGACGGTGAACTGTTATCACCTCCAGGCTCTAGGTGAGGAAACCTGAGGCTCAGGGATGCTTACCTGGTCTCCTATGATCATACCACCTGTAAGAGGTTCTGATGGTTAAGTTTATGTGTCTGCCCGATTGCATCATGAGGTGCCCAGACATTAGGTTAGCATTATTTCTGGGTGTGTCTGTGAGGGTGTTTCTGGATGAGATCAGCATTTGACTCAGCGAGCTGAGGAAAGCAGACGGCCCTCCCCAGGGTAGGTGGGCTGTGTCCAATCCATCGAGGGTGCCAATAAACCATCATGTGGCGGGAGGTTGAATTACTCCTTCTGCCCAAGGGTTGGGCTGGGACGCTGCTCTTGGGCTTTACATGATGCCGGTTCTCAGGCCTTCAGACCCAGCTCAGAATCTACACCATCCTGGGTCTCCAGCTTATAGAAGGTGGATTGTGGGACCTCTCGGCCTCCATGATCATGTGAGTCAACACCCTATACTAAATCTCATTATATATGTAAATATTTATCCTATTGGTCTGTTTCTCTGGAGAACCCTGATTCATGGTTTGAATCTGCAGGTAGGGCTTGAATCTCCAATGCCAGGCCCAGAGGCCAAGCTGTGACCACAGCGCCACACTGCAGGATTGCTGCATGAAATCACGGCGAGGGTGGCACCTTCCATAAAGGGTTTTTTTTTTTTTTTTGAATTTTTGAATTTTATTTTATTTATTTTTTATACAGCAGGTTCTTATTAGTCATCCATTTTATACATGTTAGTATATATATGTCAATCCCATATATAATCCATAAAGGGATATGGATTATAATCCATAAAGGATTTTGAAAGCAGCCTGGATGTATACAGCGTGTGGAGAAAGCCCACCAGCACCTGTGAGCTTCTGTGACTCAAGTGGGGGCTTTTGTCCACTTGTAGGGCCACTGGTTTTGGTTGTGTTTGTTTATGGGAAAATATCCCACCTGGTCTCTCGGATACACTAGAGATTTCCAACTCTGGCTACATGTTAGAATCATCGGGGTCTCTGAAAAATACTGATGTCCAGTCCCCTGACCAATCTGATTAAAACAGGATCTCCAAGTGGGAGGGGGGTTTATCCCAGCGGGTGTGCATGGTGTTGTCTTTTTTAAGATTCACAGATGATTTAATGTGCAACCAAGTTTGAGAACAAATGTACATCATGTAATCGTTCATCACAAATCTGGGGGACTCTGCTGTCACTAAGAGACCAGGTGCAGGTGATAATTACAGCTGACTCTCGATGTTCATGGTGGTTGTGTCCTGCAAAGTCACTGAGAAACTGAGCTAGTGGACACCAAGCCATGGCTCCTGGAGGGAACACAGGGTGAGGTTCTCGTGGGCCTCTGGTCACAGCATTTCCTGGTCAGCCCATCAGGACATAACCTTGTTCTGTGTGTGTTTCCGTTTAAAGACACCTCATTGAATATATACTGTTGATTCATTAGCATTGAATCCTTGGTCAACAGCCCTATAACTCAGGTCAGAATGAGGCTCACGCAGCAGAGGCGTTTTCTGTGTGAGGCATGGCAGCGCCACATTGGAGGCCCTTTAAACAGCAAAATCATCAAGAGTAAGCACAAAATTTCAGAACGCCTGGCCGTGACTAGGCTGCAGGAAAGACTGAACAGAGAAGGCAGAGGTCTCCTCCCTCGGGGAAGGTTCTCCCAGAGACCCGAACCCTGCACCACTCTGAACGGGTCCGTGAATGATCCAGGAAGCTCTGCGGGCCTTGATCGGGGGATTTGGGGTCACAAATAGGTCTTAGCAAATAGAAGAGTTAGCACATGTGGAATCTGCGAAGGAGGAGGATGGACTGTTTTTGGATTTGGAATGTGGGTGAGTTGTCAGTGTGTTTGAGCTTCGTGTCTCAGGGGGAGAGGGGTGGGGCGAGGGGTGGGGGAGAGGGGTGGGGGAGAGGGGTTGGGGGATAGGGGTGGGGGAGAGGGGTTGGGGGAGAGGGGTGGGGGAGAGGGGTTGGGAGAGAGGGGTGGGGAAGAGGTCTTACCGGTCAGCCTGTAGGTGACTGTGGGAGACCAGGTCTGAACTACCTCGTTCGGACCGGGCAGCTTGATGTGCTGCTTTCCCAGGAAACAGAGGCTTGCATACCACCATGGCTCACGGTTGTACAAACCTGGCTTGTTTTGCTCTCGGAGCTTGGCTGGGGCCTCCCGGGGCCTCCCGAGGGCTGAGTCGGGGATGGATGCCGAGGTCCATCCTTCATGACGAAAAGTGCTCAGAGCCACTGTGACCTGGGGCTGTCACATCTGTACTTGAGTGAGGGAAAGCCAGTGTGTGTGTGTGTGTGTCTGTGTGTGTGTGTATGAGAGAGAGAGAGGGAAAGAGGGTGGTTAATGCTAATTTTCACAAGGTGACTCTTTGGGAGTTTGAGGTAGGTTTACACTCTTGTTTTCAGAAGGGCTGGTGTGACACGTGGAGACTGGCCGTGACTCTGGGGCACAGGCAGCCTCACGAAGCCTGGAATCAAGTGCTCATGGGAGCCGGGCTCTCTCTGGCAGGACGTAGTTCTCTTAAGGCAGCCCCACCCTCAGCCCCGTGGTGGGCCAAGCGACCTTGGAGGTGAGAACCTGTGGCCCAGGGGCGGCTGTCACATGCCAAGTCCCCGGGCCCACCTGCCCTCCCTCCTAAGTCTGCAAGGTGAGAGGGAGACTGAGGCACCGCCCGGAGCCTGTCTGCCCCCCAGCCCTCTGCTACCTGGGAGCGGGGCCTCTCGTGTGGGTCCTGAAGACTCAGCCGCATCTCCGAGCTTGTGTCCCCTGCCGGCACACGGCCCGTCCCCGAGACAGAAAGCAGACACGAGGGCCCCTCACTGCTTGAGATCAAGCAGGCAACACGGAGATGAACTTGATTTGCAGATGGTAGGATGTGGAAGGCTGGGATAACACACAATGTCAACAGCAACGGTCCTGACAGCCTGAGGGCCAGTCACCGTGAATCAGCTGCCTTCAAAAAACGGTCTATTTGATGAACTAGAATCTAGTGTAGAGCTGGTTCACGCTCTCTCCCTCTCTCTCCCTCTCTCCACACACACGTGGGCACACCCACAGACCATCGTGGCGACCCCTCCCGCGTCCCTGGCTGGCCGCATGTGCTGACGCCCAGGCCAGTTCTCACGGCAGACTCCCTGAACAAAGCTATCAACATCACACAGTAATTTTCTGTAAAGCCTCTAGGCTCGTCTCCAGAGCGAACCTCACATTTTCCCCTCATGTTTCAAGAAGTGAAACGAGATTGATTTCAGCGTCTTCATATACGTGTTACCAATCCAGTGTAACATTCCTGCGGGCGCCCGTTCACCAGCTCGGCACCACCAAGGGCCTCTGTGCACCCGGCTCTGCACAAGTCATGTGGCGCGTGATGTAGCAGCGGCTGGAAAGAGGGATAAACAGGCTGGCTTCTGTCCCTGAGCAGCTTCCTTCCTTCTTTCACTCTTAGCTGTATTTTGAATACCCTAAATATTGTTAGAGATAAAAGATGAATCAGAGGGAATTCCTGTTTCTCAGGAACTTAGACTGAGTGACCTATCAGGACGCCTCTGTGTTAGGTGTTTGAAGCAAAATCGGCTTTGAGGACACCTCTCCACACCGGGGGTGCTCAGTGCCCAGGAACACGTTCAAGGCTCTCGTCTGCAGCAAATCAGCTTATTTCATTGGAACTTAGCGTCCCCAAACTTATTATCCAATGAACTCTGGGAACACTGATGGCACCTGGGGACCCGAGTCCGAGATGCAGACTGGGCTGCCTTGACCATGTCTTGGTGGCTGAGGCAGTCTTGCAGTGTAACCGGAAGTGGGGTCTGGCTGCTTGTGTATAAAAGCCAATACAGAGGCAAGGTTGGTGGAAAAGGAAGTTTGCTTCATTTTGGATGCCGGCAGCCAGGGGAAGGGCAGCCTCCTGTCCAAAAGCAGACTCCCAGCTCCCCCCCCCACACCCCCGACAACCAATGGGCAAGGGCTCTTATAGGTGGAGGGAGGGGGCTTCATGTAGAAACAGCACAGTCAGCTCTGACCGTCATCTTGAAATTGGTCCTGCGGTGGTCAGATCAACATCATCTTGATTGTTTTAAGTACTGTTAATTTCCAGTTCCAGGGTTGGTTTTCCCATTTGCTTGAGGCCAGTTCTCAGAATCGTGGCAGCTTATGTCATGGCTACAGTCTGGTCGTCATGTAGTTCAATTCTTCTACCTGGTGGAGGTTTCAGTATTTGTAACACAGCTCACAAGATAGGGCTCAGAATATTCTCTCTAGCCCGTGAGGAGGAACTAAAGGTCCTTGACTTTGTTTACTGACTAAACTACTATTGTTTTGTCCTGTTTGCTTTCCTGTGCTTCTGTATTCTCTCACTTCTCTGATTAAACTTATTCTTCGGCTAAAGTCTTTCCAAAGACAAAAGGCAGGCTGAGGACATGGGGGGCAAGGACCATAGGGCCCTGCTCCATTTCAACAGGTAGGACCCAGTGTGGGTCAAGTTCAGGGGCCTGGCACAAAGGGTGGGTGAGAGGATGCCTCCAGACAGAGAGGTACTGGCTGGGTTGGGCTCTGGAGGTGTAGTCAGGAGGCCAGAGGAGCTGACTAGGAACTGAAAAGGTCGGGGCAGGATTGCGTGGCCCACCCAGGAGCACCGAGCTTCCCAGAAAACTTGCGCAGAAGGTGGAGGTGAGCCGTGTGTGGGGCACAGCCCCGAGACCCAGCAGGGCCTCCTGTGGCCTCTCTGGTGCTCAGCAAACAGGGGTGGAAGGTTGTGAAATGAACAGTCAGGGAAGTAGCAGCGAGGCGGCTGAAGAGCTGGCCTGGGTCTTCCCTCTCAGGACGCACCCGGCAGCCCCCGATCGATGTCTGGGCCTGGACCCCCTGCAGGGCAGGGAGCCTGGGAGCCGCACATCACAGGGCATCTGCATCGGGGCCGGAGCCCAGTAGCCGGGCTTGAAAATGGTCAGGGGGCCAGGTACCTACTGCTCCAGAAGGGTTAGGGCGTCTTCCTCCTGTGGGACATCATGCTGAATGGTCTCATTTCTCTATGCTGGGCTCTGTGGAATCCACGGCCTGAGACTCCAGGGCCTCCAGGGACGGCTGGCTGCACACCTGGCCCCCACATCTGGGATGCAGAAGGGCTGCTGTCATCTTAGGCATTGTATGGTCAACCGCTGGGGCAGGTGTGTGGCCCTCTTGGTCATTTGGTTAATTTCTAAAGAAATAGGCATAATTAATCAGGAAATTAATGTTATCAATACTATTTCAAAGCTACAACCATATTTTGATTTTTATAATAGATGTGTTTAAGGAAAATGAGTCTTCTTTATTACTGATTACTTTGTAAACCTGAAGGTATATGACTCTCCGTATTTCTCGCTCATATATATAATGTGTAAAATATCTGGGCAACAGTATTTTTAACAATTGTTATTACCTCCTAACCTAAGACATAGAATTTTTAAGCACAAAGGGATCCTGAATATGGCTGACCCAGCATTCCCTGAGCAGGGCTTCCATGGCATCTTCCATGGTGTCTTCCATGGCACTCTGTTGGGTGTTCACAGGTGCTTTGGGAAAGAGGTAAAAAAGACAGATCACCTCCAATGCCACCAGCTCTGGACACACCACCACATCACAACTTGTGCTTTAACTGAATGTTTTGCAGAAGAATTTGACCATGGAAAGACCCTTCTTTTCTTTCTTTCTTATATTGTTTCTCTATTTATAATTTTTATCTAATCAATCTATCTATCTAGTCTGCCAAGCTTGAGGAACTCCAGCCTAACTTCAGAATTTCATTTTCCAGAGCAGGATCTGCAGTCCAAAGGTCCATACTCTTAAAGCAGTATTGGCTCACCTTGAGACACCCCTTGAATTTTGGCAATGCCTATTTCATTAATTGTGTTAGAAATTCCACAAGTGAGGTTGAATAGTGAATAACCATATTCTGTTGGACAGTCTTTATTTCTACAGATAAACGCTCACCTTCTAGTTGTAATACGCTGTGTTTTTATAGGGAGCATGTACACACATTTCCGATAGAATTTTAAAATAAACAGCAAAAGCACCTTGACATCTGTTAAAGCCCGTGTTGAGTGCCATTCTGCATGCATCCATGCTTCTTCTGGTTTGTAAGTAGATCTGAACACACACAAATACCTCAAAGTGGTAGGGACCGGGATGGGGAAGGGGGTGGGGGAGAGGTGGGCGGAGGAAGGCAGAGCGGAGCCCCTGCCAGGACAGCGCCATCCTGGTGTCACAGAGCCTTCGGGGACTCCTAGGTGGGGATTCCAGAGGGTGTGTGCAGCCTGGTGTCTCTGTAACTCATTCCCAGGGACATTCACACCCGCTCTGGGGTCACGTCAGCAAGGCCTCGCTTTACAATTTGCTTATAATCTCACTCGCCAAGTCTTCCACGCAACCCTGGTCACTGAGATGAGAATTTCATCCACAATTGTTTCTCTTTTCCCGAAAAATGGTATAAATAGGGTTATAACACAAATGCCCCCTTTCATCAGGTATTCTGAAGGGACAATTCTACGTTCCCGGCCTTTTTGGAAGATATATTGGACTTTAATAAAATTTGATCAATGCATTTAAGTCAAATTGAATTATATGTAAGTGGATAGGGTTGACATATGTTTCAATATCTGCGAGTGATACATTATTCTCCAGTGAGCATAAAATTTAATGAAATATAAATACCCATTAATCCTCATGTTTCAACCAATCAGTCACTGTTGCTCCTGCCTGCTGTGAGCAGAAGCGGGCCCAGAAAGTCATCTGTTTCATCTAAGCAGGAGCTCCAACCTGGAAAGACGTCAGAAGGGGAGAGGAGAGGGAGCCCGGGATGGGAAGCCTGCCAGCGCCTTCGCGGGGCGCACGCCGCAAGACAGAGCAGCGGCTGGCGCTCCCTTCCAGCCCGAGTCTGCGGAGGAGTTTGCTGCCTTTGAAACCGTCAGGAGAAAGGAGAATGAGAGAAGAAGGACGACTCCTTTGTTCCTCAAACATATGACTTCCTCCTTGTTTCATGGTGACTCTGGCGTTAGCATCGTGCACGGTGCTGGGCAAGGATGCTCCAGCTTCAGAGAATGACACCAAGGCCTCAGGCTGCAGGACAGAGCCTAGATGGTCCCACCGTCCCGGGGGTGGGAGGGAGAGGGGGCGGTCACCAACACATTTCCCTTAAAATATACACACGGAAATATAAGAATATGAAAATAGACGTGGTAAAGCAGTCAGCTTAATTCACCATCAGCCGAGCATCTGAGTACACTGATGAATACAGCTTTTTCCCTTTGCGTCTAAGAAAGTCTCAAAATCACCTTCTCCGACACTAGGGCACCGGCAGCCGGGCACTCAGCCTCCGGACCCACCTCCTGTCCGAGGAGGCTTCCTTCCCCGCTCTGGGCCTGCTGTCCGCCCACCGGCCACAGGGATTAAGGTTGTCCTGGGATGAGTTCCAACCCTTCTGGAGGACGGCTGTCCTCAGTGAGCGGAGAGAGAAACATGCATCCAGGAGAGATGCTGAGCCATCCGAGGCCCTGCTGACCTCACCTCCGCACAGGGGGCCGGTGTCAGTGCTGCAGAAACTGGGATCGGCGGGTGATGAATCATTTGTTACATGACAGACCTTGTTTCTAAGGGGTCACAGTGTCCCCAGCCAGGAGTCTCAGCCAGTCTAACAGGGTTAGACAGTTCAAGATGAGACCCAGTGGCCGGTCCCCTGGTGGGTTAGATTCAGATCAAAACGCATCGCTGCCCGATGCCCCGGGAGCACTGGGCTTGGTGCTGGGATCCCCGGGGAAGAGCAAGGCCTGCCCGGCTCTATGGACCGTGCTGCTCCTTAAGGAGACGGGTTGGACCCTAGGAAAGCCCGTTAAATTCCGAGGGTGTAAAGGCAACGCAGGCAAAGGATTTCAGGGGACGAGAGGGCAGGTCCTTGGGAGGTGGCAGCCCATGCTGAGGGGAGTAGAGGGTCTTGCGTCCCCAGAGAGGAGCAGGAGCCCTGCCGGCAGAGGGGACGGGTGAGCAGGGTGTGGACTGGAGCGGAACCAAGCCTGCAGACACCGCGGGGCACAGCGGAGAGGAAGGAGGAGCTGGGAGCTCTTGGAACCCCGTTTTCCTGAAGGCATGAGAGCCACACGGCACAGAGCTGAGGATGGGAAACCGGCTGGAGGTGACTCCCCCCATCCAGGCCGATGTTGTCCCAAGCTGTACGAATGCACATAACACTTTTTCGACGAACATCTAACAGCCACTGTTCAGCTGAACAGGGAGAAGGGGTGGCAGCCATTTCAGGAGGAAGACCGAGGGGAGCCTGCAGAAAGTATGTGCTTTCTGGGGGCAGAGGTTCCGCTCTGGGGGCCCCGCGGGGGCTCAGTGGGGATCCGGCCAAGATGCCTGTGGGTGGGAAACAGATCTGAGGAACAGAAATCCTGCCCTCCTCCTCTGCTTATGGCTGGTAGGCAGTTGGATTCACTACAGAGTTTTCATTTTAAACCCAGGGAAAAAAACACTCACTTACAAGAAACATTCGTGAACTGGTGAGAGAGGGTAAACCCCCAAAGTCTAACTAAGTCTCTCTGGAGATGGAGTTTTTGTTAATTGGATGGGAATTTATGATACCACTAATGTATTTATTGACATTTTTATTTTTCCCTATGCACAACTCCTAGTTAATTAATTTACATAGCAATACACTGAAGAAGGATGCTCTTCCCGTTTTTATTTCGCAGATGAGAGCCATAAAATTAGCTAAATTTAAATGGCCCACATCACAGGAGGCTCACATATCTGCCTGCCATCCAGAGCACAAAAACTAAATGCTGTCTCCATCTACGAACCAAGAACCTTACAGCAAATTTTACTTAGTGACAAATTTCATGCACATCTTGGAATCTAAACTGTGTGTAGTCACAAATGCCAGTGTACTTTTAAAAAGCTGTTCCCTGGTCAGGAAGGTGAGTGGGAAACTGATTCCAGGAACCCGGTGGGAGGTGCCTGGGGACCCTCTGCTCCTCCAGGGCCCGGCAGACCCAGGATTCTCGTCGGGAGGATTTGGAGTCACAGCTGAATATGAGACTCCCTGTTAAATGTGCATTTAAACCAGAACTGTTTTCATGTCACTCTGGATTTTAAGGCTACAACAGGGAACCTGAGTGTGACCTTATTTAGCTTGAAGCAGAATTCAAATCACTTGAGGTAAGATTTACACCTGTCCTTTGACTTCCTGATGGAAGGCTCCCCAGTCCAGGCTGCTCAGCACCACGCCCGACTCAGCACGAATGTCAGGCACCCCCAAGACCTCAGTCTTTATCGTCACCATCATGCTTGGATGGCAACCGACACCGGTTTCTGTGCGGATATAAGTTTGTGAGAAATTGCATCAAGTAATTGGAGGCCGTCTGTGGCCACCGTGATGGGGAGAATTTCAGTGGTGGTTGTCCATGGCAGGGAGCTTGCCCTCAGGCAACACTGCTTCCTTCGGGGTGTGACACCCTCCCATAGAGCCCCTCCTCCAACCAGAGAAAGACGCGCTGAAGCCCTCAGGTCACGACTTTGTTTCCGAGGCGCTGATCCGAGGGGAGGGTAAGTCTGTGGGGCGCCCACGGCTCAGAGGTCAGCACTTTGCCTTCCTTTCAGGGCAGGACATCAGTCCAGTGGCTCTTGCTGTCACAGTACAAAGGATGACGATCAAAAATGAGTTATAACAAACTTAGAACATAATTCATAATTTTAAAAGTTATTATTGTCACAGAAATTAAGATCTATACAGCATTAAGGAGAAACCTAAAAAGTGACCGACATACAATGTGCAGCAGAATGTCTGAACTTAAAGCCACATCGTGAAGTTCACCTTCTAATAATATGAATATCTGGATTCAAAACCAGGAAAATTAAGTGATTTTGCCACTTTTAAAAAGTTTTTAACTGATACTGATCTGATCAGTATTCGAATAACACGTAACTACCAGTGCCCTGAAAATGTAATTCAACTTACAAAAAAAAAAAAAAGAGTTGTAACAGAAAGGGAAATAACAGCAGGCCCTGAATTTTCTTCAGTTATCTGTGTAATTGAGGGATGGGCGAGGAGGTCCTGTCCTTAGAAGGGGGGGGGGCGGTTTAGGAGACACACTCAGCCCCTCTTGGTACACTTGCAGGTCAGTTACAGGTCTGCACATGGGGCCCCTGGTGAAGGACAGCCTGGGGCAGGTGGCCCATGGGGGAGGCGGGTGGGGTCCACGTCCAGGACAGCATCGTTCCTGGACTTCTCGTCTCCTGGAGAAGTGGGGAGACAAAAGGCGGGCTGGAGTTTTCTCAGTTTTCTGTCGCTTTTGTGATGATGTGTGAATAAGTCCATTCTCTGTCCTCCAGTTTCCTCATCTCCAAAACGAATTAACTCTTCCCTTCCTGGCTTCCCATCCCAAGTGAGGTTGCAGAGCAGGAGAGCAGGGCGCCAGCAGGGAAAGACCAGATGAATGAAACATCATCAAGGAGGGCAGGTCCCCCTGTACGCACACCCTGGGATAGAGCCCACACAGAGCAATTCCGCACAGAGGGTCTGTTCTAATAGAAACGTCACTGCTACAAAATATATAAAATCACAAGGATCGACCTGCAGGGATGTGGCCCCCTCCTCAGCAGGACACATGGTACTCCAGACCACCGTGTGTGCTGGGGGATGCCGTTTCCCACTTTGCTGGGCCGGTGGCAGAAGATGGGTCTCAGATGAAGACCTTGAGCTGTAGTTGGTCGTGTCTGGTGCGTTTCATAGTTACCTTTTCCAGTCAGGACATTTCAGGAAAACTCAGTGTGGCTTTAAGCTGCTTGGGACTAAAGGGGAAATAATATACTAGGAATTATCTGGACGTCGGACCACACGGTCCTTAAATCTTCCTGATAACTGATGGGGAAAGGGTGACGCAGGCGTCAGTAGTCACGGCAACCAGCGCCAGCAGCTTCCATGGCCCACCAGCACCACCACCCCCTACCTCTGAGTCGCACCTGGAATCTTCCAGTAAGTCGCCCTGAGCACAGGGTTTCAGACGGTCTTGTGAGGCTGCTCAAAAGGGATGGAAGAGTGAGACCAGCAGGAACATCATTAAACCAAAGTGGGCTTTTACTTTAATTTTTAAGAATCTCTGTTTTCAGATGATTTACTTCTCTCCATTTCCCATTGGTAGGAAAGAAAATCAGATTCTGGTGCCCATTTGCTCAGGGGCAACCCGTCTTTGGGGTCAACATGACGTGTGTGTCAAGGAAACCCTCTCAGTCTCCAGCAAGACATGCAGAAAAACTGCAGAGGATTTATTGGCTGGAGTTTGGAGTTAACATTATTCAACCAGACACCTACAGTTCAAGAATCGAATGACCCAGCACGGCCAGCGGGAATGTCATCAAGCCACCACACGATGTATTCTGGTGTTTGGATGCTACAGATTGGGAGGCCACTTTAAGCCACCAATTCCAGCTCCCCGTGCTGAAGAGAGCAGCGCGATTTGCGTGACCTCAATTCCACCGCAGTCAAGCCTTCGTGTCCTTTACTAGTTAGGGTGTCTCAACTCCAAACTCGCCCTCTGGTACTGAACTCGCTTGCTGTGCGGCCCGATTCTGCAGGCGGCACCTCTCCTCTGCCAGCTGCATCCCTCCAGGCCCCTCCAGCAGGGGCACCACAGAGACTGCGGGGCCGGGGAGGACGGAGAGCCTCGGTCCTCCCACGTTGCTGCTGCCCAACAGTGTCCTGCTTCTGAAGTCCCCACACTCCCAGGAGCAGCCTCCCCTGCAGACACGAGCGGGGACAAGCACCACCCTTCCTCTCGCGGGTCTGGGTCCAGCTCCGGGGGTCGTGCTCTGAGCTCTCAGCCTCAAGGCCCTGCCTTCTCTGTTCCTCCCCCAGCTCAAGGCTGGGAGCCACAACCGCAGTTCCAAAGGTTCTGTCGCCTCAGGGATCCTGTATGTCATTTCCAGTGCTCCAGTGTCTGTTTAAGCAATTTCCTATATTAAATTCTTTCTCTTAAAATAGTACATGTCATCTCTGAGTTCCAGACTGGACGTTTGACTCATCCCTCACAAATCCAGAACAGGAAAAGAAGCTAGAATGTGAGAAAAAATAGTATTCTGAGCAAAACTGATGTCACCCAGTCTGTGTGTCCCCAGGTGTATCTGTCTGTGGGTTGTCAGTGCAAAGCAGCATGGTGAGTGCCGTAGCACCAAAGCCGAGCGAATCCTGCCCCACAGGGAGGTCGGCCCCCGAGAGCCATGCTCAGCCCCAGCCCCAGGTCAGGACCCTAGTGGGGAGAGGCCAGGCCATTCCGCGGGGATCAGCAGAGACCGATTCATTGCAGGGCTGCTGGTTTCACAGGGGAGGTAAGAGCTGCCCAGGACATGGAGGGATGAGGAGTCGGGCCGGCCCAGTGGGGACGGGATATTCTGTAGTGAGAACACGGCACGGAGCAGAACAATCCCACCCCTCGAAGGAGCCTTCTGACCTCATCCAGAGCCTTCAAACTCACTCAGTAAAAAGAAACCCAGCGTCACTGGAAGAAGAAACTGGGAAAAATGTGGGGGTCCCCACCTGTAGTCCTCAAGGTATTCCTACT
This sequence comes from Eubalaena glacialis, assembly GCF_028564815.1. Taxonomy (NCBI): domain Eukaryota; kingdom Metazoa; phylum Chordata; class Mammalia; order Artiodactyla; family Balaenidae; genus Eubalaena; species Eubalaena glacialis. The sequence continues at coordinate 1,730,249 of NC_083719.1, read as the reverse complement.
GAAAGGAGTAGGTCAGATAGTCTATTAGCAAAGGAGACACAGACCATATAACACAGATATAAACATTATTAAAAAGAGTTCGGGGCCATCCTCTCTAAATTCCTCATTGGGTCTTGAGGCATCGCAGAGCAAGACCGGATGGCAAAGTGATGACTGAATCATCCAGAGCTAATTAAATTGCACTGAGCAGAGTCTGAGAAGGATGAGAATGTGTAACAATTTCGGGACTATTTCACTCCTAAAATAATTTAAACACACACAGTTCTGTGTTTCAAGGGGAATTCGGCTGAGAAACGGGATTCAGCATCCCCCCAGCAACCTGGCTAGAATGGGAATTCGCTGGGGCTCCTCCTGCCCTCAGCCTGCCTGGGGCTCTGTGTTTGGGGAGCGTCAAACCATCTCTGTCCACTGGGAAGACTACAGGCCATTCAGTGCTCACCTCTCGGTGGGGACACCGGGACATCGGTGGAGACTTGGCTCAGACACCCCCAGCAACAGGACCAGCCACACCTGACACACAGAGGCGCCAGGGGGCAGGTGCCCACTGACAGCAGTGCCTGAGGCCCATGGCAGGGATTTTAAAGCGAAGTGCCCATCTCCCCTTATTCATCTTCCCATTCCCTCTTTTCCCACAAGGCCCCCGCCTCCCTCCCTCCATCCCACGACTTGAAGACGGGCCTTTCATTCTGGGGCTGCTGTGCGTCCACCCTCCTGGCTCGGCCACTGTGCTGCACATCCTCTGCGGTTCTGCCCGAGATCCTGGTCTTTATGTTCTGTCAAAGGCTTCTCCATTTTCCTGAATTCTCCCTGAAAGGCGCCTGTGGTGCGGCTAATGCCAGGTCTCATCGGGGACTATCCTTCACTTAACCTCCGGGAGGCACGAAAGCCACCTCCAGCTGCGAGGGGAGGCCGCCACAGAGGAGTTCCTCAAACTCATGAGTTCCTCAGAGCCCCAGGGCTTCAGCAAGCCCACCATCTAGCCGCTCGGGAAGAAAACGGGGAGGCTCTGGGCAAAGATCAAATCTGAAAGAAGGTGTGGCACATCTATACAATGGAATATTACTGAGCCATAAAAAGGAATGAAATTGAGTTATTTGTAGTGAGGTGGATGGACCTAGAGTCTGTCATACAGAGTGAAGTAAGTCAGAAAGAGAAAAACAAATACCGTATGCTAACGCATATATAGGGAATCTAAAATTTTAAAAAAATGGTTCTGAAGAACCTAAGGGCAGGACAGGAATAAAGATGCAGACGTACAGAATGGACTTGAGGACACGGGAAGGAGGAAGGGTAATCTGGGACAAAGTGAGGGAGTGGCATGGACATATATACACTACCAAATGTAAAATAGACAGCTAGCAGGAAGTAGTCGCATAGCACAGGGAGATCAGCTCGGTGCTTTGTGACCACCTAGAGGGGTGGGATAGGGAGGGTGGGAGGGAGATGCAAGAGGGAGGGGATATGGGGACATATGTATATGTATAGCTGATTCACTTTGTTATAAAGCAGAAACTAACACACTATTGTAAAGCAATTATACTCCAATAAAGAGGTTAAAAAAAAAAAGAATATAGGATTTTTGATAGCTAGATATTCTCGATTTCAATTCCAGCTCATTATTATTTAACTCTCTGGCCTCAGTTTCTCCATCTTCATTGAGGATAATGTTAATATACGTAAAGGGCTAGTGAGAGTGCATGGCATTTAAATAAATATTACTTCTATCAGTGACACTGAGCTCCAAGGAGGTTAAATGGCATCTCCAATTTCACAAAACTGAGGTTCAAATCCAAGTTTTATAATGGTAGTGCAGTATGTTTGGAACCACTTTCTCAAACACATATTTAAATAATATACTTTCTACTTTAGAAGTCTAATATCACTGCTGCATGTTGTCTAATTCAGGGTCTTAAAAATCAATTTAATACAATAATTATTAACTGAAGACACATTTCTTAAGGAGATGGCTCTTCTCCTGAAAAAGGATTCCAGTTAATCTAATAAAACTATTTTACAATACATCCTAACTTTTGACACTTTTGACACTGCAATTATAGTTGAGGTAAGTTCATTAAAAATGTTAAATGATATTATCTATCATTGAAACCTCATTCTTCTTTCATTTATATTGTAGTATACATTGTAACACCTTTGATTTTCTTTTTTCCTACTGAAGTTTTAGTTCCAGATATCTGAGAAGCCCAGGAGGGATTAGCAAGTAACATTTTTACAGTGTTACTTAGACTGTAAGCTTCTAGACTGATTATAGCTGCCTTAATTATCAGTACATTGCCCAGCAAACTTAACAGTGCTGACTCACTGCTGGTGTTCAAAAATAATGTGGATAAATTAATGCATTAAAAACGACTATGTTATCAAAAAAAAAAAAAAAGAGCAAATCTGGACGGAATCAGTGCTGTGATGCTTTGAAGAGGGGACTTCGGCCCAGGGGTCACGCAGTTTGGGCAGCCCGTTCCTGGGGGTGGACGAGTGACATCTGGGCAGGCGGCCTCCGGGAGCTCAAAGACCTGACGTCAGGTGCCCTGGAGGCTCCGACCTGTCCCAACGCTCGGCTTGACTAGTTTCTAGAAATCCTGAAAGTGGCCTGAGCCGCATGTTTTATTTTTTTTAATTTTTATTTTATACTCGAATAGAGTTGATTAACAATGTTGTGTCGGTTTCTGGTGTACAGCAAAGTGATTCAGTTATACATATACATGTATCTATTCTTTTTCAGATTCTTCTCCCATTTAGGTCATTATAGATTATTGAGCAGAGTTCCCTGTGCTCTACAGCAGGTCCTTGCTGGTTATCCATCTCATATACAGTGATGTGTACATGTGAATCCCAAACATGTTCCAAAAACAACCAAACCAAACGCGCACTTTGAGGAGGGCAGTCACCATCCTTTCTCTGGGGCTCAGGCCACGACCAGGGACACCTGACGAATAGACCCCTGCTGGGTGCGGGTTTCCCCACTTGGTCCCCTCAAACTCCCAAACGGGGTGCTGTATGATTCCCTTTAACCAAGAAGGAAACTAAGCTCTTTAGGGAACAGGTGAGTCAAGCAAGGTAACAAATCAGCAAACTCTCGAGCTGGGCTTCCAGCCCAGGCGGCTAACTCCAGAGGCTGCCCCGGGACCCACTCCCACCCCCGGGACCCACTCCCGCCCCCGGGACCCAGGCCCTGTGAGCTGGCCAGGCTGGGGGCCCACGTCCTGCTCCACACACGTCCTGTCAAGGGAGCTGCTTGACAACATGCAGGAGGGCCTGAGGAGCAATGGACAAGCCTACCCTGGCCTTCCAGGAGTCCTCACGTCGGAAAGGAGAGGCGCACTTCGAATGTGCTGTGTGTGTGGGGAGCGGAGAGGTACAAGAGAACTCTTCTCTGGGAATTATTTTAGTTGAATATATTTAAATGTTTAAATATAAACATTCATGTCATATTATATACCTATATCTAGACGGACCTAGATATAATATTTTTGGTGTTTTCTCTATCAGTCTTCAATCGCACTCAGAACGTCTGCCGTAAGTAAAAAAAAAATCCTGTTTCCTGCCTGGAAGAACAGAGAAAGACAAAGGTGGGCAAGGCTTTTCAGGTACGGCTGAAATCTAAACAAGACCCTGTATTGCTTAAGCAGAGATACTGGTTTTTAAACTGCCAATAAGAATTTTTGCTGCTGTTTCGAACACCCCTAAAAAAGTCCAATACGGTAAATCAAAACCGCATTTTCGGTTTAGCCAGTCTCCCTAAATTGAAAGTTAATTTGAAGCTCCCTGTAACTTCTGACTGGGCATGGGAGCCAGTTTTTTTTTTTTTTTTTCAGTTTTGAGTCATTCAGCTGGATCCTATCAGAAGCTATACAAATAAGAAAATAACATTTAAAGTTGCTCAGTGCCATGTGGCTGAAAGGCAGCGTCCCCCTACTAGATTCTGCTTCGTAGAATAAAACGTGTCTCGATGTTGTCCATAGTACAGGTTTCAATTACATTTGTCGTCGTACCCTGAAGTGGCAGAGGGTGATGCAGAGACACAGGGCGTGTGACCCTTGGGACACACCTGCCTTGCTCTAAGGGGCTGGGGCTCCATCCCCCCAGCTTCTCAGTAAAATGAAATGGAAAACATTTAAACAAATTCTCTGAATTTGTGCTATAACGCTCAAGCCATAGCAACCACAAAGCTATGTGCCAACTACGACTTAAAAATTTCCTTCTATTCTTTTCTTACTAAATAGGAAAAAAGATCTTCACAGACAGAGACCTCAGTGCCAGGAACTACAGACATATAAGCTGGGGAATTTTCTCCATTTTTGAAGAGCAGTTGAGCAGTGGTTTGCAGGTCGGCTTACATCTCTCTGTTCTGTCCCTCTGCCACCTCTCTGGCTGCTCTGGATGTGGCCCAAAGCCAGCAGCCCATCTATCTGGCCAGAAACTTAGGGACATTTCTGCCCCCTAAGTAAATACAGCTCCCCGAATGCACGAGGCAGCAGGGCATCTGCACACACCTGGCAGTCCCCCACCGCGCTCACCGGCTGGTATGGGCTGGGCCGAGGCACCACGCTTTCCCAAGCTCCCTGAGGGGTCTCTTGTGGTCCAGAGGTCAAGGTTGGGAAGGGCCTTTGCAGGAGCTGGAAAACTGCCCCTCAGGAGGCCTGCCTGAGTTCTGGCCTCCACCTGTGCTGGCCCCCAGCCTCTCACCTCCACTTGCTTTCTAATAAATCCTCCAGGTGTGGCCACGGTTCCAGGGACCCAGGTCTATGTCCATGAAGACTTTTTCTCATTTTAATAAGAAAAGACTGGAAGGTTTTGAACGCTGCTTCTTCTGGAGCATCGTGGTCTGTACAAGTAATTGTACAGGTGATCCATGTTCACCTGTGGCAGAGTGAGAAATCCAGATGAGCGAAAAGAAGAAACCACATGTTTGGGAGGTACACGCCTCTTGTCTGCCTCCTTCCTCCCCTGGGACCACCTGCAGAAGGCCTCCAGCTACCCCTGAGCACTTGCCCTTCCCTGACCACGCAGACCTGGATGTGCATTTGAATTGCCCTGTTGCAACCCAACCCACACATCCATGCCCTGGAAATTCCAGCTGCACACCTACCTGCTAACCAGGTGCAAAACTAGCTGGACATGCTTCCATGTGCTAAGAAGTGGAGAAATGAAGATGCACGTTCTAAGAGCCACCCCCCTCCTCAGGGCTGAGCTCAGCCTCGGACAGACCTGTGTTTCTGCGGGGATGGGGGAGGGCTTGGAATATTGTTGAGGGGAACAGAAGAGAGTTACCCTATGCACACAGGACTCCAGAGGCAGTGGGGCTGGAGCACGTGTCCTTCGAGGCTTCCGTGTGGCATCACCTCCTCCAGGAAACCCCCCGCTCCATCTCTTCGACTGGGATGGTGCTGTGAGTGCCTATCTGTGGGAGTGCAGGGGGGCGAGATGTCCATGTCTGACCTTCCAGTGGGGTGTGCCTGCCTCCAAGAGGGGGCTATGTGTTGTTTCTGCACCAAGCACAAGGCTGCCCACACTCATCCCTTGTAGGGGGGTCACATTCCCGTTAGGGGGCTCAGCAATTAATGTGTCACTGCCAGGGTCTGCTTGGGATGGTGGGGCTGTTCTACCCCTGCCTGGATCTTTGGCCTGAATATGAACAGTGGTCCTTTCACACTGTGATGGTTGAAGGTGACATCAGCAGACATTAGGGCAGCATCCTCGTCGGGAGACATTCCCCAAGCTGCATTCCGTGGGACGTCAGGCTTTATGGGATGCTGACAGCTCTCCTCAAAGAAAGGATTGCATGGCCCCATTTAAGACTCCAGGGAAAGACTGAGGAAAACAAGGTAACAGGTTTGTTTTTGTTTCGACAAAGGGCTTTTCAGGACCCCTCCTGTGCTCCTATCAATTCAGGAGCCACAGTACACCGGGTCTTATTTGACCAAGTGTCCTTTTATCAGGGAGGCACCTATTGTATCTCCACGGGGCCGTTTTTCATCTCCACGAGGGCACTAGAATTCCGCTGGACAAATATGAAATTGCCGGGGCTGAGGGTCAGTCACACAGGAGAAGGAGCTGGGAAGACATGGCTAGAAGCTTGAGTACTTTCCAGAATGTCCGGCCTTAGCACATCAGCCAGGGACACCGGAGAAGAAAGACAGAGACCACTGCTTTTGATCCACTGACCTCCTGACCCTTTGTCATGTGTTCGTTCAATCTGCACTCCTAAAGAATCTCCAAAATGTCAGATTAAGCATTTTTCTACGAGGTCTTTCCCTTACCAATACTTTAATCAAGATCAAAGTGCTTTACTCGTTGTCACTTTAATTCACTTAATATCCGCCAACACTCTCAAAGGTGCAAGATTCCTCCCCCGGAGGTACTGCCTTGTGCACGTTCATCCTTTCTTTCTGTAGCCGATTCAATACGGCGGTGAAATAAGATGTTAAAATGGAAGTTGCCCTGAGAGGCCAACATGTGATGGGTGTGAAGATGCCAAAGGACATCGCCACCTGCAGAATCTGCAAAGATGATGTGGGAAAGCTAACCTTCACCAGAGCAAGGACATGGAGAGGGTCGGAGTGAGGAACAGGAGAGGCCCCCAAAAGGAAGCCGGCTCCCACACGGATCGGACAGGCAGCTGTTAGACGGTGGAACTGAGAGGGATTCCATCAGAGTTGTGTTGTGCAAAGACTGCTCTGGCTCCTCTTGAGGGGATGCCACCCGAGCAAGGAAGGGGGACGTGAGCCTTCAGGGTTTGCTGCAGCATCCTGCAGGAGACACAGGTGCTTGGTCCAGGTCAGAGCAAGGATGCCAGGAAAAGAGAAGGGGTGGATGCAGGACACAATTTGGAGATGGAACCAACAGGACGTACAGCTGGGTTGAAATTTTAAGGGGATCCTGAGAATTTTCTACCGAGCAGATGAGTTGTCCTACTGTGAACGTGGAGAGAGCAGGTTTAGGGGAGATGAGGAAGCAGGTTGTGGACGTGTGAAGTCTGGGGTTCCTGTTAGACATCCATGCGGAGATTTTGTCTCAATATTGGGCTACAGGAGCCCAGAGTTCCTGGGGAATTTCTAGGCTGACATATGAACTGTGGAGTCGTCAGCAAACAGACAGGACCTGAAGCCAAGACTGAGATCAAGTGAATGGGGGTAAATGGAGAAAGAAGTCCAAGCAACGGTGTCTGGGGTATCCGCGCAACCCGCTGGGAGAGAGAAGAGCGGCAGGAAAGGGGGCAGTGGTGGTGGTGAGGTGGTGATGGATGGGGGGAGCCTGAATGGAAGGGTCCTTGACTCCAAAGGAGCAAAGCGTTCACAGTGCAGAAAGCTGGCGCTTGGCCCTCAAACCTGCGTCACATGCGCCCTTGGTAAGAGCAGTGTTGGGGGTGATTCAGTTGGCACCCTGAATAGAGGGGGGTCAAGAGGGAACTGGTAAGAGATACGGACACACAACTGCACCTGGGAGGCACCCCTTTGCAGTGAGTGTGAGAAGATAACCTGCATTACTAGAGGGAGCTCTCTTAAGACCACACACACACACACACACACCCACACACTGCAGAACAAACTGAAAACCCACCACCACACACACGCACACACACACACACACATCCACACACTGTGAAACAAACTGAAAACCCACCCACCACACACACGCACACACACACACACACACACACACTGTGAAACAAACTGAAAACCCACCCACCACACACACGCGCACACACACACACCCCCACACTGCGAAACAAACTGAAAACCCACCCACCACACACATGCACACACACACACACCCCCACAAACTGCAAAACAAACTGAAAACCCACCCACCACACACATGCACACACACACACACACCCCCACACTGCGAAACAAACTGAAAACCCACCCACCACACACATGCACACACACACACCCACAAACTGTGAAACAAACTGAGAACCCACCCACCACACACATGTACACACACACACACACAAACTGCAAAACAAACTGAAAACCCACCTACCACACACATGCACACACACACACACACCCACACACTGCGAAACAAACTGAAAACCCACCCACCGAACTCTTTTTTAATAACTCTATCTTCAATGATAAGATTGGCATCATTATTCAATATTGTTTTGCACATGGTGCAGGATAAAGCAAATGAGCATTTATATTGGTGTCAAACCAACTGGGTTTATCAACATGAAAGGAGGGAAAACGAATATGATGCCAATGAGGTTGGAGTGCTGTGGTCCTGAGTTAGGCTGGAAATATGAGTGTGAACTCATGATGATGTTATCTGTTTAAAATCCACAAATGTTCTGGCTCTGGAAAGGTGGGAAGATGTCCCCTGGCACCTGCACCCTGGTCTCCAGAGTCACGGGCACCGAGAAGAGCGTGTGGAGGTCAGCTCCCAAGGGGGCTTCGGGAGGGCTCATCCGAGAAAAGGGGGTGATGGCCAAGAGGGCCCACCCAGAAGCAGGCGGGTGCACGTGGCCGAGAGCACGGACCAGTCTCTCAAGTGAGCAAGGCCACTTGCTGCGAGCCAGGAGGGTGAACAGGTGTGCAGGTGCGCGAGCTAGTCCTCCAGGGCCTGGCTCTGGGAGGGGTGGGGAGGCTACGGGTCAGGTCAGCAGAGGGGGGAGGGCGCCTGGCTGCCCTGTGCTCAGAGAGCCCCAGGCGTGCGCTCTTCCACGACCTGGGAGCTGGTCAGCACTGCTGCACCGTCAGCTTGGTTGCTGAAATCATCACGAGTTGTGCAGGACTGGCACAGAGAGAGGGCAGTGGTCCTTGAAGGGACAGAGGGGAGTTCTGGGATGTGGATTATGCAAATCAGCAGGGCTAGCCTGACCACAGCAGCTTCCAAGGAGGGTATTTTTAGGCAGGGGCAGAGAGAATGATCTGGAAGCAGCAGTGAGGAGCACCAGCCCACAGGCTCAGTAATGGGTGGACAGGAAAGAGTAAATCTGCCGTCCCTGGAGGGGACGAGGGGGAAGGGGACACCAGAGGGCCAGGTTCCAGTTACAGGGAAGGGGGAGACCGTTGAGAGAAGATGTGAAGACAGAGGCGCTTGCTCGAGGCTGGCCTGGCATTCCAGAGGGAAGGGGGGAGCTGTCCGGAGTTGGGAAGCGGGGAATGTGGGCTCAGAAAATGAGATTTACAGCATGATATGGACAGCAGCACCCCAAGACGGGGCGTCCGGAAGGGAACACTGATGTGAACTCTGACTCGGCAATGCCGGGAGTCCAGCGAGATGGGGTGAGACGGATGGGAATCAACTTATATGACTGGAGCCCTAAGAGGAAGAGAAAGGATGAGAACAATCAGAGACTTGAAAATTCCTGGTTGTGTGCCAGCCTCCACCCCAGTGATCAGAACCAGAGCCATCAGCGGAAGGAGGTTAGTTGAGGAAGAGACGGTGCCAGGTCAACAATTCTATAACTGTAGGAAATAATGAGAGCCTCTTTTATGAAAGTACGGAGACCTTGAGTTGTGCTAGAATGAGGACATTGATGTGAACGTGGGCAGGTGGGGATGAGATTCAATGATGAGATTTACTCGAAGTTCAAGGCTGGCTCTGTTCTTGCCCCGGGTGACAGGTGGGGACACACCCAGGTGCCCGATGGCTGGGAGGGCAGAAAGGGTCTGGTAAACCAGAGGGGAGGGGGTTGCAGGAGTGACCAGGGCTTGGCAGTCAGGGGCCCAAGCCCTGGGGGATGCTACCGAGCCCATGCTCAGGAAGGGGCCCCAACGTCTGAGCATCCAAAGGTCTGAGCCAGACGAGAACAGGACCCCAAGTGCACCAAGCGCTGAACGTCGGGGATGTATTTGGATTGCACCAACAACAGGTTTCTTGGTATCGAGGTGCTTGAAAAAGCTCAGAAGAAGCAGAGAAACAGCCATCTCTAATTAGCTGGCCCCCTCTATGAAATATCCATAGAGTGCACTCTGAGTTTGACTTTTATCAAAATAAACTGAATTATAAAAAATACAAAAACCTGGTCTTCATTTACAGTTATACTGACTTACATGTGACAGTGGTTAATACACTGTAATTTTTTGTCTCTTGGGCAAAGATTATACATTTTTCATATGTCATTCTTATTCTTTTCCTGATCAAAAACCCAAGTTTTTCTACAAATCTGTTAAAATGCATATTGTTAGAAAATGATTATTGCTGATTTTGAAAAATTCTCTATTTCCTCATTATTTCTTTCCATTTATTAATTTATTCCTCATCAAGTCATTTATTAAACCTGTTGGATTTTCTGTTCTACCAAGAGAAAAATCACAGAGCTATGTGGTTCCTTTCATAAAGCTATGGAGCATAAGCCGGGTCCTGAGTGGACCCCGGTGATGTCACATCACCTGGACTAAAGTCCCTGAGATCAGCCCACAAGCAGGAATCGGATCGGTCCTTGTAAGCGTTTTGTCGTCAGCTACTGTATCAGTTCACCACTTCCCTCTAGAACGCTCTGGGAGGAGGATTGTAGCAGGAGGTAAGGACCAGGGAAGGTCCCCTCTGAAAGCACAATTTCCCGGGCGTGTCCAGGGGTCCCAGAACCCGACTGCATTTAGGCTTTGTAGGGTCCAAATAAGCTGCCGAGGAGAGAACCTGTTCCAGCCTGTTAGAGCAGAAAGGGGCTGGTAAAGGTTGTCGGCAGCCCTGGTATCTTCAGGACAAGCAAGGACCAGAGGTAGGTCTGAGAACAGCATAGCTGGAGGCAATGCCAACCAGTGGGCAACGTTCTTCTAGTGTAAAATCCCTCCTGCTGCCTCACCACCCCTGAGTGGGGGCAGGGAACTCCATGGGCTGCTCCAGGAGAACCAGATGTGGAGCCATCAACTCCCATCACCTGCTTGCATGCAGTCGGGCGCCAGCACGTGAGGTCCCCTCTAGCTGTCTGGGAGTCTAAGAAATAAGGGTCTCTCCCCTCTATTAAACGCTGGTCTAACAGACTCATAATGTGGAAAGCTGTCAAAATGTGGAAAGAATGTTCAAATGATTTGGGGCCAGCCACCAGGAACACGTATCCAAGATGAGCCTCACTTCTTTCATGGGCTGAGTTATTTGGTTCAACCATTGTTATCCAGAATTTACACTCAAAAAGAAGAGAGACACAATCTTTTGAATGTTCTCGAGATATATTATGCATTATTTAAGAAACTAATGCATAGACTGGGTCTTGAAAAAATTTAACCTATGAATTATCAGCCGCACAAATGGGCACTGGCTATCTGTAGGGAAGCACCATAAAATGTGGACTCCCCCCACATATAATTGTTAATTTTTCTCAAAAATAGTCAATGACTGTTCATACATGCAGGAACCACAGAGCAGAGCAGGGAAGGATATATGTCCAGGACGCAATTATTTTTACCATACATAGAGATAACTGTTATCACCTTGAAAACCTGATGTGTGAAATGTAATTATTTTAACTTTCTCAGGGCTTGAAAAATATTCAACCCCAACTCACCACCCCATGCTTTCCAAATACATCTTTTTTTTTCCTCCCCTTCAGTATCTTGGTAGAGATTTTAAGGATTCTAAAGCTAGTCCAAGATACTCAAATTGGGCACGGGAAATCCACATGAATCCGAGTGAACGTCGAGGCTACAGATCAAGGAGGCAGCATCATGCACTCTGCCGGGGCGGGCCCCCTGTCTCCACTCCCCCAGCACTTCTGTAGAAGAAGCTCATAGTGGCACCAAGCAGCCCAGACAACTCTGGCTCGGGTGACATGCTGCCCAAGACCTCAGATCACGGGAGGAGGCTTGAATAATCACAACACAAAACCCGGGGCTTCATGAATTTCAGTTCTCACTGGTTATTGTTAGAAAGTGCTCACCTTGCTTTTAAAATGCCCACATCATTAGATAAAGTATCCAGAAAGAGGGCAATAATAATTGAAGGAATTTAGGGTTAATAAAGCTTTCCCGTTACTCTCCCAGACTCGGTGTTGACGTACCTGAGATGTGAGGTAAGTCCTAAAGGGAATCATAGCTGATGTCTTTTCCCCTTTTTTTGGGTTTTAACAGTTTTTAAAAATTTAATTTAATTTTAATTGAAGTATAGTTTATTTACAACGTTGTATTAGTTTCAGGTGTACAGCAAAGTGATTCAGTTAAATATATATAACTTTTTTGAGGCTTTTGTCTTTACATGCACCTTATCATGAGTGATTTGTGTTTAATCATGGGTTCTTTTAAAACACAACCGTGTATTACTGCCAGTTTTTTATTATTCTCCTTAATTCAGTCTTCTTTTCTCCTTGAAGAAGTTGATCTTTCACCAAAAGGGCTAAACCAAGAGTAAAGGGACCCCCAACTCTGACAAAGGGATATAAATATGTGTGTGTGTGTAATTGTAGCCAAACAGAATTTATTTCCAAATAAACACATATAATTTCTTTCAATATTTCAAGATAATCCCATTACCCCTTTTCCTATCAGAAATAAAGTGGAATTCATTAGATGACTAAAAAGAGAAACACGTAGAAGGGCTGGATCCGAGCATTTTCACGAAATGCTTGTATTTGACAGCCCAAGATGACCCATGCAATGATTTGCATGATAATAGTGACACTATAAGTACACATTTTTCTGTCACTATGATATGGAGGATTAATACCACGGTGAGCCTGAGGTGTCTGAGACTGTAAAAGGAGAGTTTGAAAACAGAGTCGTTTCTGAAGGTTTCACAAATGACTTATTTAAATACTGTCAATATAAAATCAGAAGCTAATTTGGCAAGTCTTTACTTTATAGCCTCCTTTTCCTTTCACCATTTTTCATCTTAAAGTAAGTTGTGGCTGGTCTTTTCGAGGAGCGGGAGCATGGCTCGCTGCTAAGCCCGTTTCCCCACATTCACGGCAAGCAGGCTGAGCACAGTCGGGGCCCCACAAACATCCCCCTACCTGGAGGTGAGGAGGGAGAGCAGCAGGGCTCCGCCACCTGAGCGCTCACACACCTGCGCCCGTGAAAGGCCTCCTCCTGCTCCTGCCCCGCTCTGATTGGCTGACAGTGACGTCATGGAGCCAACATGCCAGCGTTCCGGGCAAGCTCCGCTGCCACACAGTGTCTGCTGTGATATGCGCCTCATTAGTCTTCCAGAACCTACCCGGTACCAAGTTGAAGTTAAGAATAGATGAAAGGGTTGTACACAAAATGAGCAGCTATTAATCCCTTTGTTCTAGGAAGCCCACCTGCAGGATGGTGGAGAAACCCCATAGGTGACTTAGCAGAGAGTACTTCCTCTGATTTGAAGGGACGTCTTTCACTCAGGTTTATCTATCCCCATGGAAATCAGAGGTGCCAGTGACCTCCTTTAGGGGTATTTAGCTGTGGTGTTTCCACCTTGTTTACATGGAGCTTGGCTGCATTGGTTCCATTAATAAGAGTTCAGAAATGTTAGGGCTCTAGAACATTCAATGGAGAGAATATTTGATTTTCTACTAGGAATTCATACAGAAATCACCAATACTCTAGCATCATCATTAAAACAGGGTTTAATTTCTTCCACATATAGTTTGAATTCATGTTATCCAAATATGTCAAAGAAACCTATGTGGCTGTTTTCCTAATTTTTCCAGCACACATTTATCAACCACCTACTATACAGCAGACACTCTACCAGGTTATCAAAATATAAAAATGATTATGATAACAAGCCTAGGAATTAGACATCTGACAAAGGAAAGTTTATGTCCTGAAACAAGACAGTCAGGGGCCAGAATCCATGTAGCGCTGACAATTTGTGAGGCAGTTCCTCCCAGCTTTATATATGTTACCTGTTTTAATACTCATGAAATCCTACATGGTGGTGTATCAGTCAGAATTGGCTAGGTTTTGCTGCAGTAACAAACATCTAATCATCAGAGGTTTACACAGCTGATATTTACTTCCTGTTGGTGCAGTGTTTTTTGGTGTCCTCAGGGCTTCTGAGGACAGCTCCCTCCATGCGTTGGCCCAGCTGCAGGCTGATTAGTCTTTGGGGGTCTTTCTGTTCACACATCCCTCCACGAAGTCAAGGGGAGGGGAAGATCAGGATGGAAAATAGAGCACAGGCTATTCAATGCTTCTCTCTGGAAGTGACCCAAGTCACTTTCATCCACATTTTATTGACCAAAGAAGTCACATGATCATGACTCCCTTCCAAGGGTTTGGGAAATGTGTCCTCCCTCTCCATGCCTGCAAGGATAGGAGAACTGCCTCTAGTGCCCTGCAGCCATGCAGACCCCAGGGGTGAACTACTCACAATGCAGTTTTATTGAGGAATAAAATGCAGTACAGGCAGGTTACATGAGCAGCAATGACTGTGCTGAGCTTGACCCAGGCAGCCCCTCTGTGGAACTGACCCTTCAACCACCATCGTAGTTGCTCCAATAGAATGTGGCATTGCAGCATTGCACCCAGAACCCAAGTGGTGGAGTAAAACACAGAGTGGTCACCTCAGGGAGTGGTGCCTAGAGTTTCCTTGGACTCCAGCCAGGTCTGGGAGCTGGAAAAGTGTGCCCTGCCAGGCAGCAATGGCCCTGGTCCTTCAGAGCCAGAGGAGGGAATTAGGGGATTCAGGAAGGCTGTGTCCAGCATGGGCAGTAAGGATCAGGATGTGAGATGGAGATTGAATGTCAAGTGTTTGCATGGCCAGGTCCAAACGAGCCCTAGGCCACAACTGTGGTTTACCTGCAGGAGGCCTTCATCTGGCCACTGGCCTCTGATTTACTGTTGAAGCAGCCTTGATGAACTGAAACAGGTGGAGGCTTTTTATTCTTGTTTACAGCCATTTACTCCACAGCAAGGTGCAAGGCATGGCTGTGACCCATGGAGGGGGGGTCACTTGTCAAGCTTGTTGATACTGTCCCTGAGAGACCAGACAATGTGTATAATTTTTTAATTGAAATATATTTGATATATAATATTATGTAAGTTTCAGGTGTACTATGTAGTGATTTGACTTTTGCATATATTATGAAATAATCACCACAATAGTCTAGTAACCATCTGTCCCCATACAAGTTATTACGATATTATTGCCTATATCTCTTATGTAGTTTATTACATCCCCTTGGCTTATTTATTTTATAACTGGAGGTTTGTACCTCTTAATCCCCTTCACCTGTTTCGCCCCCACCTCATGCCCCACCCCAACAACCACCATTTTGTTCTCTGTATCCATGAGTTTGTTTTTGTTTTGTTTCATTTGTTTGTTTGTTTGTTTTGATTTCACATATAAGTGAGATAATACAATATTTGTCTTTTGATATTTGTCTTTGTCTGTCTGACTTATTACACTTAGCATAATATCCTCTAGGTCCATCCACGTTGTTATAAATGGCAAGATTTCATTTTTATTATGGATAATATTCTATTATTTATAGATCTATATCTATATCTATATCACATCTTCTTTATCCATTCATCTATTGATGGGCACTTAGGTTGCTTCCATATCTTGGCTATTGAAAATAATGCCACAATGAACATTGGTGTGCATATATTTTTTTGAATTAGTGTTTTTTTTTTTTCAGGTAAATACCCAGAAGTGGAATTGCTTGATCATATGGTAGCTCTATTTTTAGTTTTTTGAGCAACCTCCATACTGTTTTCCATAGTGGCTGCGCCAATTTACATTCCTACCAACAGTGTATGAGGATTCCCTTTTTTCCACATCTTTGCCAACATTTGATATTTCTTGTCTTTTTGATGATGGTCATTCTGATAGGTGTGAGGTGATTGCCTCATTGTGGTTTTGATTTGTGTTTCCCTGATGATTAGTGATGTTGAGCATCCTTTGATGTGCCTGTTGACAATTTGTATGTTTTCTTTGGAAAAATGTCTGTAAGTGTCAAGAATGGGTATCTTTGTCTTAATACTGACTTTAAAGGAAATGCTTTCCACTTTCCACTGTTGAGTATGATGTTGACTGTAGGTTTGTCTTATATGGCCTTAATATGTTGAGATATGTTCCCTCTATACCCACTTTGTTGAGAGTTTTTATCATAAATGTTTGTTGAATTTTGTCAAAATATTTTTCTACATCTATTGAGATGGTCATATGGTTTTTATTCTTCAATTTGTTCATGTGGTGTGTCATATCAACTGATTTGTTGATATTGCACCATCTTTGGATCCCTGAGATAAATCCCATTTGATCATGGTGCATGATCCTTTTATTGTACTGTTGAATTTGGTATGCTAACGTTATGTTGAGGATTTTTGCATCTATGTTATCAGTAATACTGGCCTGAAATTTTCTTTTATTTGTGGTGTCGTAGTTTCATTTTGCTATTAGCACGATGATAGCCACATAGAATGAGTTTGGAAGCATTCCTTCTTCTTCAGGTTTTTTATAGTTTGGGAAAGATAGATGTTAACTTTTGGTTTGGTAGAATTCACCTATGAAGCCATCTGGTCTGGAACAATTTTGTTTGATGAGAGGTTTTGTTCATTTGTTTGTTTGTTTGTTTTTCTGCTTATTCAATTTCATTACCTGTAATCAGTCTTCATATTTTCTGTTTCTTCCTGATTCAGACTTGGGATACCATATATTTCCAGGAATTTATCCATTTCTTCTAGGTTATCCATTTTATTGGTGTATAATTGTTCATAGTTGTCTCTTATGATCCTTTGTATTTCTGTGGGGTTGGTTAAAACTTCTCTTCTTTCATTTCTGATTTTATTTGGGGTGGGGCGGTCCTCTTTCTTTCTTTCTTGTTGAGTCTGGCTAAAGTTTTATCAATTTTGTTTATCTTTTCAAAAAACCAGATCTTAGTTTCACTGATCAATTTTTTAGGCTCTATTTTATTTATTTCTACTTTGATCTTTATTATTTCCTTCCTCCTACTAACTTTGGGTTTTGTTTATTCTTTTTTCTAGTTCCTTTAGGTGTAAGGTTAGATTGTTTATTTGTGATTTTTCTTGTTTCTTGAGGTAAGCTTGTATTGCTATAAACTTGCATCTTAGAATTTCTTTTGCTGTGTCCCATAGATTTTGGCATACTGCATTTCCATTTTCATTCGTCCTTAGGTATTGTTTTATTTCGTCTGATTTCTTCAGTGACTCATTGATGGTTTAGCAGCATCTTGCTTGGACTCCATGCATTTGTGTTTTTTGCAGTTTTTGCTTCTTATAGTTCATTTCTAGTCTCATATCATTGTATGGGAAAAGATGCTAGGTAAGCATAGATGCTTGATATGATTTCAATCTTCTTAAATTTTTTTGGCATGTGCTTTGTAGCTTAGTTGTGATCTATCCTGGAGAATGTTCCATGTGCACTTGAAAAGAATATATATTCTGCTGCTATTGGATGGAATGCTTTCTATATATCTATTAAATCCATCTGATCTACTGTGGCATTTAAGGCCTGTGTTTCCTTGTTGATTTTCTGTCTGGAAGATCCATCCATTGAGGTAAGTGGGGTGTTAAACTCCCCCACTATTATTGTGTTACTGTCAATTTCTATCATTATGTGTGTTAATATTTGCTTTATGTATTTAGGTGTTCCTATGTTAGGTGCATATATATTTACAGTTGTTATATCTTCTTGTTGGATTGATCCCTTTATCATTATGTAATGTCCTTCTTTGTATCTTGTAACAATCTTTGCTTTAAAGTCTATCTTGTCTCATATGAATATTGTGTATAATTTTTGTTAAGTAGAATTTTTTGACCTGACTAATATAATTTGCTTAGTTCCAATGATTATCTACAAATTTTTCTTTATTTGTTGCAGGGTTAAAAATAATAATGCTTGAAATTGCAACATAAAATGTGTTAGCCATGTTTCTTGAATCTGAGTAATTCTTAAACCCCTTCAAAATTCTTGCATGCTCCCATTGTTCACTTAATTTGACTTTTGTTGTACTATTTCTTAAACATGTATAATTTGAAAGGTGGGTATAAGTGTCTATTCTTACATCAGCCATACAACTATAAAACTAAAACATATTTTAAATTAAATACAAACAAAAGTTCAAATCCAATATAATTCCAATTGCAATATAAATTTAATGTGACAGATAGGATTGTTTTGTTGAAACACAATTGGAGAAGGACAGAAGGTCAGCCCGCCTCATGATCTTGTATTACTTGTCCATAGTGCCTGTAATCGCATATTAGAGAGTAATTCAACTAACATTCAAATATCCCAGGAGGGGTGATATGTTAACTCATGTTCATCAATCAACGTCTCTGCTCTGGAGTTCTGAGAAAATTCAAGGTTCTCTGGTTCCAAAAATGTTTGATCCTGATTTCACCATAAGAAGAATGCTTTTAAACTCTAAGTTTAAAATAATACACAAGTCAATGCATTGTAAACAAGATGGAACCACTGGGGGTCGTGACATGTGAAAAGTAGCTCTGGTCACCAGGCAGTTTCAGAATACAGCCTTTCCTTCAATCTGTGCCTACATCTAGACATGGCTGTTGGATGAGGAATGCTTTGGCTCTGTATGGTCATTTAAGAACAAAGCCTGTGTGTATCTGCTGATGTAAAAGCACATGGAATCTTGGCATCCCTAATAGTTGTGCAAAAACAAATTAACATATGACACATCCCACATAGTAAAGCATATACTTATTAAATTTTGGAAGTTTTAATAACTCTTAGCTGACCTTTAAAAAGATGAATAACCTAATTGGACAACTCGGGGTCAAAATATTATAATGCTTAGACCTGGGCACCAGGCCAGGGAAGAGATGGAAATTTTAAGAAACAGACATAACTTCTGGTTGTTTTGAAACTTTGAGTAGATACCTGACTGAAGTCAACACTGAGGTGTGTGAGGTATTAAAGTTATGATACCATTTAAGTTACACTTGAAAAATACTTTATATGGAAGAATGAAGATTCAAACTGACTGTGGAAACATCCATCAGATTTATGGACTCCCTCTGATCACATGCTTAGAAAACACAAGATGTGGTTTGGTGCTATTATGCATCTTCAGTGATTTAACTTCACAACTGTAATTTTTTTTTTTTTCTGTTCAAGCTGCTATATTGGTTCAATTGAAACACGACTTTGCAATTAGAAGGGTTGATTTTTCAATTTAAAATGTTGCCACCAGCTGCAGTTGCTTATTTTTGTAAGTTGGAGGATTTGTGGTGCTGTATAAGTTGAATAAATTATCATTAAAATGAGTGATAAGGCAAATATGAGTATAGTTAATAACCCTAATTAAAATTTTGTATTCATGAAAACATCTCAATTTTCTGATTGATGTTTGCTAAATGTTCCTATAAACTTGAACATATCCAATTAATTTATATGACTCAAATACTACTTTCCTCTCTTTTATATCCCAAGGCTTTAAAGAAAAAAATAATTTTAAGAAATAGCTATGCTGTAAAAAAAAGTTATCAATGTGTTGAAAAAACTTTTCCTTGAAAAGTAGAGACAGAAATATTGGAAATAAAGATTAAATTTTTTAAATGAAGTCATTTTGATTAAAGAAAGGAAAAATAGGCATAGAATATTATAAAGAGAGAGTTTAGGGATAGGACACTGAGAACTTCCTTGGAACAACGTGTAACACTGGAGCCCTAAGTGGGAGTGAGGAAGGGAAACACAGTATCATTTAAATCTCACTCAACCCATTGTCCTGAGTATGTTGAGACGCCAATATCAACACATAGGCTACCACATATAAAGCTAGTTTGATACTGAAGTTTTCAAATTTTTCTATTATTTTTTCAATTCAAAATTGATGAAATATAAATTTACTTACACAGTTCTGGTGTTGATAATGCATTATTGAGAGTATATTAGATATACAATACGTCATGATTAAATTGAGTTGATTTTACATATTCGGTAATGTTCAATGATAAGAAAACTATTAAAACAAGTCTTCACATCAACCAGTCAATAGGCAAAAATAGATAATTAGATGATAAAAAATATTTTTAAACTATTAATTACTAACCAAAAATTCTCTTAGTGATCAAGAAATAGAAATTAAAATTTTTTAATATATTTTTTAAAGATATCCACCTCAAACAAATAGCTAAGGTCAGATTTAGTGTTAAATCAAGAGAAGTTTATATTAAATTTAAGAACCAGAAATAATCTCATAGTCAATGCTATCATTTTTTTCTCTATCAGTTCAAGCCAATGCAATAAGGAAAGAAAAATATATGATTTATGAATAATGGAGAGGAGACAACATTGTCATATTTGCATAAGATAAAAATGTCTTCCTGGAAATTTAAGAGACTTAACTGAAGCACTCTTAGAACTGATAAGAGAGGTGGCTTGTTAGGATAAACACATACAAAATTTACTTGCTGATCAAATATCAGCAGATGCATAAACTATGTGGAAAAATATATACAATTTATAGTGATGTGTAGAGGAAAAATACAGAGATATGTAAATATAGTAATACAGCTTTAGTAAGGTGCATAGAAGGAGGCTTTGAATAAGGGAAAAGACACAAATAGGTTTATGAATGGAACTCTCAGTGCTATAAATATGTCAAATTTTGTAAATTAACTTGTAAATTGTTAGTCCAGCATATATTTTTTCTAAATTTACTTAGAATATTACTAATTCTTCTAAAGGTTATTTGGAAGAATAAATACATAGCAAATTGTCACTTTAAGATGCCAAGCAGTAAAACATCTTACAAAAGCATGATAATTAATACACTGTGAGTGGGCCAATGAGATATACTGGGAAGCCCAGACACAGGCCCAACTATGAGTAAGAACTTAATATAAGTCAGTATTTCCGATCATCAGAAAGGAGCCATTATTTTTAAAAAATGGTTTTGAGCTATTGCCTAATCATTTCTTAAAAAAATCACATAACACCAAAACAAATGTCTGATGGCATATATATAATTATACATATATATTTATATAGGTGTAATGTAAATACACATTATACACATATAATATGTATGTGAAGGTATATGTATATGCACATAAAATATATAATACGTGCATAGGTACACATATATATAATATGTGTATATAATTATAAATGTAAAGTAAAATACACCAGGAGAGTGCTGTACAATGGAAATATAATGTGAGCTACAGATACAATTTTATATGTCCTAGTAGCCACATAGAAACAAAAGTATGGGAAATAGGTGAAATTAATTTTAATATATTTTATTTAATCTAATATATCATAATTATGCCATTTCAACATGTACTCAACATGAAAAATATTTTTAAGTACTTTTAGTGTTTTTTTCATGCTAAGGCCTTGTAATCCAGTGTGTATTTTATATTTTAAGCACACCTCATTTACACTAGCCATGTTTTAGCTGCACTGGGCAATAGGGCCCTAGAAGATAAAAACAAGTGAGCATTTACCATTATAATCTCCTATGAGAAAAGTCCTCCTAAGCATAACACCAAAGGCAAAAAACACAAAGTAAAAGATTAACATTGTGTCCATATTTGTTTAAAATATTGCCTATGTAAAAATAATTATTAAAATAACACAAATATCAAGGTAAAACTTGAAAATAAAAAAATGAGCAAAGATCATTCATCAGTTCATAAAAGTAAAACACAAGAAGTCAGCAAGCAAATAAAATGGAAAAGAACTTTAAAAGTCATGCAAATTCAAACAGTGGACCTTTTAAAACCATCTCCCTCTGATCCTCTGTTGCTTCATTTGTAAAATTAGAACAAGAATGAGGTCTCCACCATATGGCTATAGTGAGGATTAAATAAGAGAGTGAACGTAGGACCTGGAACGCAGCAGACAAGCAATAAATCTTACCTCATTACCAGAGACAATTTTTTGGATGATAAACATACATTGAGAAAACCAATTTGTACATTAGAATTATTTATACAATTATTTAGCCAATTAAAACAATCTTATTTTTATAGCACACTGATCATTTTCTGTAAGTAAGAGAAACATAATTTAATTTGACAAATAAGTGTGCATTGCATCTTCTTATCTCTCTCTGGGTTCTTTTCAGTCATTATTTGTGAATAAATATAGTTTAGAGAAGGCCTAGAGAGTTCAACTTAACAATCATTAACTTTTGCATTACAGGGCTGGGTTTCATCAAACCCACCAGTACCTGGGGACCCTTGGTACCTACGAGCCCATCTATTGCCTAAAGACAAGTTATTGGGGGCTAACCCTGGGATGGAAGGACGATCAATATGAAGACTTCTTAAAACCTGTTTACATTTGTATTTATATCCATTTCTGTGTTGTTTTCATTCCTATCCTCAGTTCTCCATGAATAATAATGCACTCAAATTTTGAATTTCAGACACTGTGCAATTAACTGTAAAAAATGCCATTTAATTATTATTTTATCATCACATATTTTTAGGGCTGGAAGACATTTAGAAAATATTTAGTCTAAAAGTATTTTAAATAAATCTGGAAATGAAAATTGGAAAAAAAAATTGGTGCAAGCCATGAGCCTAAAATCCAGAACCTCAGGCACCCAAGTCATGATTTTTTCATGGTGTCTCCTTGGGCAGAATTTTTTTAAGTTAACAGACGTCTAACCTTCAGAATGGAGTTTAATTTTAATGTCTGTTTAATAAATTGTGCTTTTCTGATGGAAACAGTTGCCACGGGGGTGTTTGGTCTAAACACACAGGCACTAGCACACATGTATGCATACCCTCGTACACAATCCACACCGGCAGGGGCAGCCAAGCTTTTGAACCTTCAGTGTCACAGAACTGCTAGATCCTGACAACGGCCGGAAACTGAAATCACTACCTTGCAGGTGTCCACATTTGGTTGAGTCTCCAAATTAACTGCTTCAAATAAAGACTTAATTTAGATTTAATAGGACAGCGAGTGCATGCTAATTAAAGACAAAATGATTCTTTAAAAGGCATTTACTGAGGTTTAACAACTATGTGACAGAAGCAGACCAGTCATATACTGTGCTTGCTAAACCTCCATAGCTGGGTTTTTATTAATCAATTGGGGTTTAATCATCAGGAAAGACCTTTCTCGGTAAATCTCAATCACTTTATAGGGTAGAATTCGCTACTGCAGCTAAACGTCTGGGGCTTAATTGTTTCGAAGCACACCACTGGCATTCACAAGACACCTCTGCCATAATTCACTGAGTCCTTTTACTTTGTTATCCTTTTCCCTCAATGTAATATTGTTATTTTTTCTTATTTTAATTGATACCATTCAGACATTCTTATACTTTATACTGCTTTATATATTTTTACAGTTTATAGTGAAACATTAAAATTAAAATGAGATTTCAGTACTTTTCTATTTTTAGGGTTGAGATATTTTTATGCACTGCGCAAAAATCCATGTTGAAAAAAATGGAAGCATCATTAGAAATACATTCAAATGATTAAACTTTTTTGATCCAGTAAAAATTATTGAGTCAATAAATCAGAACCCACTTATCTTAGTCAGCTCGGGCTCCAAAACAAATACCACAGATAGGGCAGCTTAAATAACAGATGTTTATTGCTCACAGTTTTGGAGGTTGGGAGCAGGGTCCAGCAGGGTCAGTTCCTGGTGAGAACTCTTTGCCCGGTTTGCAGATGGCCGCCGTCTCATTGTGACCTCCCATGGCCTTTGCACAGAGAGCATGTGTGGAGAGAGATCTCTGGTGCCTCTTCCTCTTCTTATAAGGACACCAGTCCTATTGGATCAGAGGCAACTCCTTAACTACCTCCTTAAAGGTCCCGTCTCCAAATACAGTCATGGGTGTTAGGGGTTCAGCATAGGGATGGGGGTGGGCGGGCACAGTTCAGGCCACTGTGGAAAGACTAAAGGTATGTTTCCTATTGAAAATAAGGGATCAAGGAAAGAATGTAAATATAGCACCATGATTTCCTAATCTTTACCAAATTCTTTTCTTGTAGCTAGTTTCCTAGCACATCAATAGAATGCCCCTCCTCCCTGGTCCTGGGAATATAGGAAATACTGGACCAGCTCCAAGTCCACACAGGTATTTTAAGTAACAACCAATACATAGTTCATAATAGTTGTACCCGATATTCAGTTTTGTAAGGACAGAGAAATGACCAGCAAATACACCTGTTTCACTGCTTGGCTCCTCCCCAGCTTGGAGACTCCCAGGAACCAGGTCCATCCTTCCAATGGATGCCTTGGACCAAGGAGTCCACTTCCTTCGGTTCTGCCTTCCAGGTGGCTGCAGACAACTCTGGCTGCCACCTGTGGACCCTCTTTCTGCCGAGAACCACACTCTGGGGAGAGGCCACATGGCGCCCTGGGACTGTGCAGGAGTGGGTGGGCTGTGGGTGGCCAGCTTTGTTAGAGGTGCCCCCTCGTCTCCTGCTTGCCAGGCTGTCACTCCCCTGCCCTCTGGCCTTTGGACCCCCAGCCCACTTCCCACTGCCATGGGGGATCTGTTTTCTTGGTGTGATCCCTGGGTACCGGGAGTCTGGTTGGTGGTGCGGTAGGAAGCGGGCTAGCAGCCTGGAGAGGGGGGTACATGCAGGGCCGGGAAGGACAGTAGGAAGACCTCATGAGGCTCCTGCCAAGGTGAGTGGGGGTGGGGGGGTGGAAGGCCCCAGGTAAGGCTCATCCAAGCTCTTGTGAGGATCCAGGGTGACCTCTGCCTGGAACCCTGGAGAGGGAGGACACACACTTTGTTTCCTCCTGGCTAGACTGGGTGCTCAGCAAATAGCTAGAGGGTAAACGATTTATCACAAACACTAGGGGATGCCTGAGACCCCAGCACACTCTTCTCCCCACGTGGAGTGTGAACACACTTGTACAGAGCAGGTGAGCACCACGTGCTGGGTGGAAACCACGGCAAGGCTCCTTCCACCGCGTCTATAATCAGAGGAGACTGTTTCTTCGTATTCAACTTCCCAGAAGTTTGTGCTATCTGAGAGGTTCCTCTGTGTTGGGCTCACCCAGGCATCGGGAGCTGAGCCCTGTCCTGAGACCATGCTGCTCTGTACCTGGCATCACACACGACCTGGATTCTCTCTTCTTTAGAAGTGATGAGCTTCTCACCGTGGATGAGCTTTCAAACCCAGTGGCATGCCTTTTCCTCCACAGTCACAACAGTATCAGAAAACCACCCTCTGGGACAGCTAACGCTGATCATAAAATTATTAAATTCTAATTACAACAGCATATTTAGACTGGATGTTTTTCAAAAAGAAAAGCTTCGGAAGAAACCTAATTGTTCATTTTTCTGAATGGCACATGCATCTGGGCAAACCTGTGTAAATGCAATTCTATACATAGAATTTTAAAAGTAATTTTTCAAATGGCATTTAAATAATTTTTTAATAATTAAATAGGAATGTTAGTGGAGATTTGTTCTTTAGAAAGAATTGCATCGTTCTTCATCTTTCTTTTCATTACTAATTTCACCTAACGAATCATGATAGGATGAGGGTGGAATTTTAATTTTAACTGTACACGTCTCTGAGTGATGTATACTCTACTGAATGCTCCAAACTTCATCATAATTATGTCACGTATCATTGGGGTTTTAATAATACAATGCATTTGATGGCTGCTGGGAAAAGCAGATGTGGGTACCAGGCACAGCCAAAGAGGTGAGCATTTAGTCTCTCTCAAATTCAATAAAGGGGCATGAGAATTTATAATAAAGCAATGATTTCAAAATCTTTCTACCTAAATAGTGAAAACATATGATTTATTATCCACACTGAAGTGAACCTGACATTATTACACGTACCAGGACAACAGGCAGAAAACAGATGGCCCCAGGTAAGTTCAGCCACAGGGTCAGAATAATAATAATGAAATTAACAACAATAACCACAACCGAGAAGACAGCACAGCCTCTGTGCCTGGAATTGCTTAATCAGCTCACACGAGGTCACTCGTTTGCTTCTCACAGTGAACCCAAGTGGAAGGTTCCGTTAGGAGGACCCAGTTCACAGATGAGGATGTGGAGGCTCGGTGGGTCTGAGTAACTCACACAGGACTCAGGGCCAGGATGTGGTGGCCCCAGGTCCAGACTCAGCTGCCAGCCAAGAATACCTGCCTCACTGCTTTACACAGGACTGCTTCTTCCGCAGCCCATGTGAGCACACGCACACACACACAATCCCAGACACCACATGCACTCGTGGACCTTCACACACACGTCTGTGCACATGTACACATTCACACAGGCGTGTTTATGCACCCATAGCCATGTGTGTCTTCATGTGCACACAGACACACATGTGCACACACTCACATGCCTCCCACTCAGGTGTGCACACATGTATGTGAACACACCAGGTAGGCACTGACACAGAGACACAAAGGCACACATGTGTAAAATGCATGCACACAAGCAAGCACATATGAACACGTATACAAAGCACATGTGCACACTTGAACACAAAAGAACAGGTACTCACACAGGTGCAGGTGCACACATACAAGTGTAGCTTCACAAGGCTACCCACAAACATACACACAAACACACATGCATATCCACACGTGCATGCTCACAGTGGCACTCACACTCGT
The DNA here is from genome assembly GCF_028564815.1 of Eubalaena glacialis. Lineage (NCBI taxonomy): Eukaryota > Metazoa > Chordata > Mammalia > Artiodactyla > Balaenidae > Eubalaena > Eubalaena glacialis. The sequence goes on along the minus strand of NC_083719.1, from coordinate 1,703,801 downwards.
GCACATGTGCACACGCACATGAAAGCACATTTGGCACACTACCACACATGCACACACACCTAAATATCATGTGCAGATTCATTTTCACATATGTGCGTATGTGCACACATGAACCTCCATGTGCATGCTCACACACAGGTGCACACAGATGTGTACATGAACACATACACTCACAGGCATGTGATACCATGCACCTATGTGTAGTGTATGCACACACAAGCACTCGTGCACACAGGGGTGCACACTCATGCAGGTACTTGTGCGCACACACACACTCGCATGCATTCACTTGTGGCTCACACACAAGTGTACACACAAACATGCACGCACATAGGCACTCATCCATACACATGGGCACACACCCTACCCCCACGTGTGTGCACCCACTAACACACACAAATGTGCACACACACTTTTGCACATAAACACACGTGCACACATGTGCCCCCAGTCAGAGGCACGTGCAAACATTCACACTCATGCACACATAAGTACACACACACGCCCACACCCGCCAGGCACTCGCACAGCTGCATGCACACACATGCGGCCACTTGCACCCATGCACCAGTGCACACAGCCAGGCACCCCTGCCCTACACACACAGGTCCACTGCCAGCATGAAGGTCAGCTCTGCTGGTGTGGCCGAGAGGGCTGGACATGCAGTCTGGGAAGGCCTGTGGTGTGACATCGCTTCATCTCTACCTGAATTCTTGGGGAGCAGTCACCGAGGAAGGCTTGAGCTCTCAGGCCGATCAGCTAATCACTGCCATCACTTACACGAGATACACGTGCATAATAGACAATGGACATTCCACACCAGCTGCTGCTGACCCCTCGTCTCCCACAGCTGGCAAAGCACATCAGCTTGGAACAAATGCACTGACAGAGACGTCTTTGGGTGGGATCTTCCACTTTTGGCTGCTCTGTCCCCCAACTGCTCCTGTGGCAGCTGAGCCTGTGATCCTGGGCACACCTGCTCCTCAGGACCCAAATCCCACCCAGAAATGCCCTGAGCGGACGGGCACCTACTGTCGAGTCACGTGGGCGCTCTCCGCCCGTGGTCCCTCCTGACACAAACATGTGTCCAGGCCCCTGTCTGCACACCTGGCCCGTGTGAGACAAGATTGCCCAACACTGACTGAGCACCCACTTTGCACGAACACGAGGCAGAGCTCTTACGAGCCAAGCCACAGGGCGAAGACCCACTGTCCTACCTGCATGTCACCTGCCTGCAGTGTGGCCTGGGGGCTGCCGCCCTGTGTGCAGGAGAGCCCTGTGACCGGCTACCACGCTGCTGCTTGTCTGGTCACTGCCCTCTTTCCAGAAGGTGTCTGGGTCTGGGCTTGGCATCCAGACTCCTCTCAGCCCTTCGGGGACTGGAGCACCACACCATCACCATGATGGGACAGCTCACGGTCGGCACCTGCAGCTCCCACGGGACTGGGACCGCAGCCCCCTCCCCCTCTCCCAGTTCAGGCTTTGAGGGGAGGGCTCTTTCCAAGAGCTGACCTCTCTCTGCCTGGGGCTCTCACTGCCCCACTGGGGTCTCCTTGTTTTCCACGATGCTGCTTCACCCCAAGCCGTGGACACACTCGCATCTTCCCAGAAGACGTGCATCTTTCCCCAAAGGCCCAGGCACAACTGTTTCTGGGAGTGGCTGGCTTCTCCACAGCTGTCCATTGGGTACCAGTGTGTGTGCAGGGTCGGCAGCCTTGGCCACAGGGCAGGAGCAAGAATGACACCCAGCAAGACCCTGTTGAGTCTCTGTCTTGGCCAGGACGGCCCTAAACCTCGTGCACCAGCCTCTCCCTGTGCCCATGAGACCTCTCCTTCCAGCCCACGTCCTGCTCCAATTCAGCCCCCAGGCGGGGAGGTCCCTCGCTGTTCTGGTGTCCTGGAGGCAGCTCTCCTTGGGGCAGGGTTTGCTCGCCTGTCTCAGCATCTGCTTCTGATGCGTCCTCTGGGCTGAAGCAGTTCTCCCGACCCCAGAGGCTGGTGCCCCTGGCTCTACACCCCCATACACATGCTCCAAGCACAACCAGGAGTGTAAGCCACGCTTCTTGGAAACACCTCATTTTCAACTTAATTGGGTGGTTTTTTGAGTAGTTGATTGAACATGTGTGTGCCTACTTCTCAGCATCCTTGCCCCTCACCTCCCTGATCAGGTCGGGACCTCACAGTTGACAATTTTTCCCATCCAGATAACTACTCCTTTAATAACCAGCAAACTGTCCCCAAACTTTAACCAGCCCATAAGCAGTTCACAGGGGTTTGTTAACTCACTTGTCTCAGAATCTTTTGTAGCTTAATCCAATTATTTAAAAACCAAGTTGCATCCTATTTTGAGTCATGTAGTAAGCTTTCCTGCCTTCTTACAACTACGATGTGCCAATTTGTAATAGCTGTTTGAGGAGCTTAATACACACACAGACGTAGTGATGCTTCCTGCTCTCCTCGTGGCGGCATCCTCCCCTCAGCCCCCCAGGCCCCAGGCTCCTACTCCCGGGGGCACACAGGGAGACACTCTCAACATGAAAACATGCTGTACCCGTTCATCCAAACCTGAGTGCTCCTGGGAGACTGAGACCTCTTGTACTGTCCGAAAGATCCAACTTGCTTCATTCTTAATTTCTGTTTAATGATCCCATGCTGTATCTTCATCCAATAATGAGTACGTTTTAAACAGAGGGAATTAAATTTCATTGAGGAACAACCTTCAGAACGCAAACGAAAATGTCATCTTTCTCCTTGTGCCTTATTACCTACGGTGTTGGGAAATGCTTTTCTGAGCATCATTCCGTGAGAAACGTGTAGCACTATGGACGATTTAAGAAGAAACATTTGCCTTTGGGAAAGCCAGAACATCTGTTTCATTTGGGGCTGGGGAGGGAAATGGTCATGACTGGGGACGGAATTGGTCATGACCCGGGACATTAGGAGCTGGCAGCCAGCTCATCACCCTGCGAATGGACAAGACAGGGTCTAAACAGGAGAATTTGTCTTCAGAACCAGACCCACCAAATCATTTAAAAGAAAGGTTCCCCTGACAATTGCCGAAGTTAGAGCTAGCAGGAATCTTCCTTGTTCCTTATTAATAATCTATCCTGAGGATTTACAGCCCATGCCTGCCTTTGTCTTCAGCATGGGTTTTCAGTTTTGTTTCCTTTTTATGCTTCAGAAGCTGAAGCTGTGAGAGGTGGTGGAGTGGCTTCCTGCTCCCATACTCGGGCTCTTGTGAGGGGAACTGGGGCACGCAGCTGGATCTCAGCATTAATTCCTCAATAATTAATAACTCGCCAATGAAACTTTAATGCAAGTTGATAAGTAATGGTGCGGCTGCCATGTCACTTGATTGCTCACAGAGCAAGTTGCCTGGAAATGTTCTGGATGTTCTGTCTGAACCCAACATAATGGAGGTAAAGGAATAAAGCAGAAAGGGAGAGTTTAAGGAAATGCTTTGCCATCTTGTAGCCACTTAGAAGTAAGCAGAATATCATTTGGGAAAGTGAAAATTCATTAACACATTGGGTGAATGGCCACAGAAACTCAACTTGGTGCCCTCCATCCCAGCCCACCTTAGAAATAAGCATCATGGTATCTTTAGACTAGTCACATATTTGGATAGTATTGAAAGAGAAGGGAAAAAAATGTATATATATAAATATATACATCTCAGTAGTTTCAAAGAGAACCAGGGCCAATGAGTGGGTGCTACGGGAAGGCAATGTGGTCTCATTATAAGGAAGACCTTCCAGTAGAGTCGTCATGAAAGTATGAGAGGCCTCATGGTGGGGGGCGGGGGGGTGAATACTCAGATAGAAAATGGAAAAATTAAATGTTGAGGGCGTGAAATCAAATTACGCAGTTTCTATGGAAACTGGTGAGGACCCTTTCCAAGCCACCCCGCTTGGTGTCTCCAGCAGATGACAGGCTGGGCCACTTGTTCCATGGCTGCCATTGCCACTGACCACTGCACATGCCCTTCCAGCTGTGAAGCCTGGGATGCTTTCCCGAGAAAGTGCCAGGGCTGGACGCAGCAGCAGACACTGACATGGTCTTCCAGAGCCAACTTTCATCCGGTCTGACCTCTGGATCCTTGACATTGCCCCATTACCCAAGTAAGCACAATGGCAAGGAGAAGAAAAGGCAAGAAAGTCGGAGACATTTGGGGCCAGCACTGACCTCCCCACTGAGCACAGTAGGCCCTGCCTGGGCAGACGGCACTTTTGGGGGCCCATGGAAATATTTTAATTCTTTTTAAAATCAGAGGGAAAATAATTTTCAGGTCAAAGAAAACATTTTAATATGTAATGTGGATGTAGTTGTCTTTACACCAACACTGCTGCATAATATAAATTTTCTTTATGTACTGAATATTTGTTCTAAGCAGGAAAGGACCTCTGCAGGGGCAGAAGGGTTGGAGCCCATGGAGTTCCCAATGTCGTTCCACTCAGGGAACTTGAGGACATTCAGTGGCAGGGCCCAGGGAGGACCCTTGTGATAAAAGTGTGCAAGATCTGAGCCCTGCAAACAGATGCAGGGCGTGGTGCACACAGGACTGAGGGTCAGAGTGGAGTGGGGTCAGCCTGGAGGAAACGGGCAGCACAAGGGAGTGGTGAGTCTTACAAACAAATGCTGGGCATCTATTCATTTATTTTTTCACCACACCACACTGTCTTCATTACTGTAGCTTGACAGTAAGTCTGGGAGTAGGGTAGTGTTTGTCCTCCAACTTCGCTTTTGTCCTTCAATATTATGTTGGCTATTCTGGGTCTTTTGCATCTCTACATAAACTCTAGAATCAGTTTGTCAGTATCCAAAAAACAACTCACTGGGATTTTCATTGGAATTTCATTGAATCTATAGATTGAGTTGGGAAGAACTGACATCTTGACAATATTAAATCTTCTTATCCATGAACATGGAATGTCTCTGCATTTATTTTGTGCTTTGATTTTATTCATCAGAGTTTTGTAGTTTTTCTTATATAGATATTGTATATATTTTATTAGATTTATACTTAAGCATTTCATTTTTGGTGGTGTTAATGCAGTGTTACTGAGTTTTTAATTTCAAATCGAATTGTTCGCTGCTGGTATATAGGAAAGCGATTGAATTTTGTACATTAATTTTGTATTCTGCAAACTTTCTTTAATTGCTTATTAGTTCCCAGAGGTTTTCATCAATTATTTAGGATTTTCTACATAGATAATCATAACATCTGTGAACAAAGACAGTTTTTTTCTCTTCTTGCCAGTTTGTATACATTTTATTTCCCTTTCTTATCACATTGCGTTAGCTAGAATTTCCAGTATGATGTTGAAAAGGAGTGGTGAGAGGGGACATTCTTGTCTTGCACCTGATATTAAAGCTTTGAGTTTCTCACCATTAAGTATTTTGTTAGCTGCCGTTTTCTTTTGGTTATTGAATGAAAGATTCTTTAAATTCTATAGTGCTTTACAGTTTTCAAAAGTTCACACTCATGATTACATATAATTGAATAATAACCCTGCTTTTCCCCCACCCTTATGTTACCCCCTCCCCTTCCCTCTGCCCACTAGTAACCACTAGTTTGTTCTTTATATCTGAGAGTCTATTTCTTTTTTGTTTTATTCACTAGTTTGTTTTTATTTTTTAGATTTCACATATAAGTGATATCATACAGTATTTGTCTTTCTCTGTCTGACTTATTTCACTAAGCATAATGCCATCCAAATCCATCTGTGTTGCTGCAAATGGCAAAATTTCATTTTTTTAATGGCTGAGTAATATATAAATATATATATTCTTTATCCATTCATCTGTTGATGGATACTTAGGTTGCTTCCATACCTTGGCAAATGTAAATAATGCTGCTAAGAACATTGGGGTGCATGTATCTTTTTGAATTAGTGTTTTTGTTTTTTGATATATACCCAGGAGTGGAATTGCTGGGTCATGTGGTAATTATATCTTTAGTTTTTTGAGAAACCTGCATGCTGTTTTCCACAGTGGCTACACCAATTTACATTTCCACCAATAGTGTAGGAGGGTTCCCTTTTCTCCACATCCTCGCCAACATTTGTTATTTGTGTTCTTTTTGATGATAGCCATTCTGACAGGTGTGAGGTGATATCTCACTGTGGTTTTGATTTGCATTTCCCTGATGATTAGCAATGTTGAGCATCTTTTCATGTGCCTGTTGGCCACCTGCATTTCCTCTTTGGAAAAATGTCTATTCATTTCTTCTGCCCATTTTTTAAATCAGTTTTTTTCCTTTGATGTTGAGTTGTATGAGCTATTTATACATGTTGGATATTAACCCCTTATCGTTCATATCATTTGCAAATATCTTCTCCCATTCTTTTCGTTTTGTTGATGGTTTCCTTTGTTGTGTAAAAGCTTTTAAGTTTAATTAGGTCCCATTTGCTTATTTTTGCTTCTGTTTACTTTGTTTTAGAAGAAGGATCCAAAAAAATTATTTCTGCGATTTATGTCAAAGAGTGTTCTACCTATGTTTTCCTCTAGGTGTTTTACAGTATCCAGTCTTACATTTAGGTCTTTAATTCATTTTGAGTTTAATTTTGTATATGGTGGTAGAGAATGTTCTAATTTTATTCTGTTACATGTAGCTGTCCAGTTTTCCATACACCACTTATTGAAGAGGCTGTCTTTTCTTCATTGTATATTCTTGCCTCCTTTGTTGTAGATTATTTGTTGTAGTTTATTTCTGGGTTCTCTACCCTGTTCCATTGATCTATGTGTCTGTTTTTGTGCCAGTACCATACTGTTTTGATTACTGTAGATTTGTAGTACAGTCTGAAGTCAGGGAGCCTGATTCCTCCAGCTCTGTTCTGCAGTCAGTTGCCTCGTGACCAGCAGCCAGCAGCATCCACATAAGGCAGGGCCCAGCAACCAACTAGGCCAGAGGTCAACCAAGCCTACCAGAGCACCCACATAATCAGCCCACCACAACAGAAGGACCCACACAGACCTCTTAGGGAGCATATAGCTTGGGTGATGAGAGGGGAGTGCACAGTAGAGACACATAGGACTTTTGAGGTTTTTTTTGTTTGTTTGTTTTGTTTTGTTTTTTTACAGATATTCTTTGTCAAGTTGAGGAAGTTCCCCTCTATTCTTAGTTTATTGAGATTTCTTATCATGAATGGAAGTTGGATTTTGTCAAAAATTTTTTCTACATCTATTGATAAGATCATGTGATTTTCCTTCTTTAGCCTGTTGATGTGTTGGTCCAGTGGTTAGGACTTTGCCTTTCAGTGCAGGGGGTGTGGGTTTGATCCCTGGTCAGGGAGCTGAGACCCCACATGCTTAACGGCCGAAAAACCAAAATGTAAATCAGAAACTATATTGTAATAAATTCATAAAGACTTTAAAAATGGTCCACATCAAAAAAACAAAAACCTGATGTGTTGGATTACATTGATTTTTGAATGTTGAACAAGCCTTGCATTCCTGAAATAAACCTACTTCATCATGATGTTTAATTTTCTTCCCATCATTAGCTTCAATTTACTAAGGATTTTTACATCTATATTCATAAGAGATATTGGTCTGTAGTCTTGTTTTATTTTTTGTTTGTTTTCTTTTTGTTTGTTTTTGTAAAATGTCTCTGTGTGGGGTTGCTATTAGGATAGTGCTGCCTCCCTGGCCACTTTCTGCAGGTTTTCTGTCTCACCCCTTCCTGAAGGGCCAATGCTAGAGGTTGATTCTGGCTCTCCAAGGTTCCCCTCTCAGGACTCACGTGGGGTCATCTCTCTTACCTGTTCCAGTTACAGCCTTGAACAGGCACCTTCACCACACTCTGCCTCACTCACAACCTGAGCCCTTGGCTTTCTGTGAACATGAAACTACAAATCCAAAATAGGCCTCTTTCCTCCCATAAACCCTATCTCTGTGAAGACTCTACCATACTCTCAGTTCCTGTGATCAGACACCTGTGTCACCTCTGAAGAGCTTTTTGCATTTCCTTCATGCATGTCCTCAGACTCAGTTCCCATGTTCTGGCTGAGTCCAGGTCTCCCCTTGGGCTGGGCTACACCAATGTTTTCTTTGTGGGTCTTCCTCTTTCCAACATCCAGCTCCTATCCCAGTGTTGGTCTCCTACTCATATTGCAAAGGACTTTCCTGACATGGAAATCTGACTCTGCCACACCAGTGGTTAAAATTCTCAGCACAGAGCAGAACCCACATCCACAGCAAGCCTGGTCTCCCTCACTCTGCTCTGGGCCTCAAATCTACCTTTTTGTGCACACCTGGCCTCTCAGAGATGTGTGTGTCCTGGTTTTCTCTGATGAGAATGGCTTCTACCCCTGGCAGAGGAGGCCTGTCAGCTAAGGCAGGGAGAGCCTGCAAACTCACAGTCTGGGCCCAGAGTCTGGCCACTTTCCTGTTTGGCTAAGCATGAACTCTTATTTTTTTTTTTTTTTTTTTTTAAATTAATTAATTAATTTATTTATTTTTGGCTGTGTTGGGTCTTCGTTTCTGTGCGAGGGCTTTCTCTAGTTGTGGCAAGCGGGGACCACTCTTCATCGCGATGCACGGGCCTCTCACTGTCGCGGCCTCTCTTGTTGCGGAGCACAGGCTCCAGACGCGCAGGCTCAGTAGTTGTGGCTCACGGGCCTAGTTGCTCCGCGGCATGTGGGATCTTCCCAGACCAGGGCTCGAACCATTGTCCCCTGCATTGGCAGGCAGATTCTCAACCACTGCGCCACCAGGGAAGCCCATGAACTCTTATTTTTAAGAGTTTCCTTTATCTTCTGGATAGCAGCTTTTTGTTGGAAAAAAAAGGTATTTCACACATCTTACCTCATTCTACTCTTTATTATTCCACTTTCTTAAACTCACACACACATATACATATATATATGCTGTTGACTCTTGAACAACAGGTTGGGGGATTTAGCGGGGCACCTACCTCTGTGCAGTCATAAGTCTGTGTATAACTTCACAGTCTGCCCTCCGTTTCTGCAGTTCTGCATCCGTGGCTTCAGCCAACTGCATTTGGTAGTTCTGTAGTACATATTTATTGAAAAAGTATATGCAGACCCACACAGTTTAAACCCACGTTGTTCAATGTCAGTTTTCTCCTTTATTTTGTGGAAGTAGTGAAATGCATTGACTGACTTTCAAATGTTAAATTCAATCTGTTATTCTTGAAGTAAACTAAATATTATCATGGCATTTTATCATTTTTCATAAATTAATGAATTTATAGGCATGGCTATTTGAGCTTAAAATTTTTTAAATTTTAATCGTGTATTTAATTTCATAGTAGATTCAGGGCTATTTCAATATTCTACTTCTTCTTGTGTCAGTTTTAAAAGTTGTGTTTTTCTAGTAACTTAACCATTTCATTTAAGTTTTCAAATTCATTGTCATAGATTATTCATAGTTTTTTTTTCTTTCCGTATCTGTGAGATCTCTAGTGATATCACCTTTTTCACTAGCATATTGATTTTGTGCCTTCTGCCAATCTTCCTTGCAACCCTCCCACATCCACCCTGGTGATCTCTCTTGCCAAGTCTTTATTAATTGTATTACCTTATCCAAGCCAACCTTTTAGCTTTGATAATTATCTTCACTATATTTTTCATGTCCACTTCATTAATTTTAGCTCATATTTTATTATGCTCTACTTTTTTGCTAATTTCTTGATGCATAAATTTTGAAAAATACATTTAATACCATAATGTTTCCCAGACAAAACTTTGGAGGTATTATTCAAGTTTTTATATAACATTTTAATTTTTCTTTAGTTGAAACAATTTTCTAATTGGCATTGTGATTTATTCCTTACATATTAGCCATTCAGAAGTGCATTGCTTAATTTTGAAATATATGGATATTTTCTAGTTTCTTTCTTTTGTTTTTGATTTATGGCTTGCTTCCACTGTTGTCAGGGTGTGTACTGTGAATGATATCAGGTGTTTGAAATGTTTTGAATCTTATTTTATGCCTCAGCATATGGCCATCTTTCATAAATGTTCTATGAGTCTTCAGAAAAGTTCATATTTTGTAGTAATTAGCTCCAATGTTTTGAGTATGTTAATTAGAACATACTTATTAACATTTTGTTCAAATCTATATCTCTACTGGCATTTGCCTTTATACACTATAGATACAAATCCCTTATCAGGTATACGATTTATAAATATTTTTTCCTATTCTGTGTGTTAACTTTTTGTTTTCTAGATATTGTCCTTTGAAGCACAAGTGTTTTGTTTTGTTTTTTAATTTGATGAAGTCCAATGAAGCTTTTTTTTGTTTGTTTTTGTTTTTGTTTTTTGCTTTATTTTTATTTTGGGGTTTTTGTTTTGTTTTGTTTTATTTTGTTTTGTTTTTTCTTTTGCTTGTGCTTTTGGTGTTATGGCTAAGAAACCATTGCCTAATCTAAGGTCAGAAAGATTCACACTTATGTTTTATTCTAGGAATCGTATGGATTTATTGCTTATATTTAGGTCTTTAGTCCATTTTGAGTAAAATTTTTTATATGGTATGAGGTAGAGGTCAAATTTCATTGTTTTCCATGTAGATATACTGTTGTCCCAGCATCTTTAGTTAAAAAGACTATTTTTCCCCAACAGAATGGTCTTGACCCCTTGTCAAAAATCAATTGACCATGGATATATGAGTTTATTTCTAGAGTCTCAATTCTATTCCATTGATCTCTATCTTTATGTCATTTTCACACAGTATTGATTACTGCATATGTGTAGTAAAATTGAAATTATAAAGTATGAGTCTTCTAACTTTGTTCTTCTTTTTCAAGTTTGTTTCAATTACTTTGGATCACTTGCATTTTCATATGAATTTTAGGATCAGCTTTACAATTTCTGCACACACACACACACACACACACATACACACACACACAACTCCAGTTGGGAAATTGACAGATATTGTTTTAAATCTACAGATTAATTTGGGGAATATTGTCATCTTGACAACATTAAGTCTTCCAATCCAGACACAGATGTATTTCCATTAATTTAAGTTTTATTTAACTTCTTTCAATGATGTTTTGAAGTGTTAAGTGTACAAGTCTTATACTTCCTTTGTAAAATTTATTTCTATATGTATTAGATGCTATTCTAAATGGATTGTTTTCTTAAAATCATTTTCAGATTGTTCATTCCTAGAGTAAAGAAATACAACTGATATTTATGTGTTCATCTTTTATTCTGAAACTTTGCTGATCTCAATTTATTAGTTTTAATATATTGGTTTTTCTTCTGTGTGCATGTGCAAGCAAATGTGTGAATTCCTTTGGATTTTCTATGTATAAGAACATGTCATTTACAAACCGAAGTACTCTCATTTTTATTTTGAAGACTGGATGCCCCCTCACTTTTTGTTCTTGTCTAATGGTCCTGGCTAGAATGTCCAGAACTATTTTTCATAGAAATGATGAGCAGATTCTTTTGTTTTGTTCCTGATCTTAGTGGAAAAGTTTTCAGTCATTCACCATTGAGTATGATGTTAACGATGTGTTTTGTTTTGTTTTAAATAAATTTCCTTTACTAGGTTGAGAACGTTCCCTCCAATTCCTAGTTTGTTGTGTGTTTTTATCGCACAAAAGTGTTAAATTTAGACCAATGATTTTTCCACATCAATTGAGATTGTCAAGTGCTTTTAGTCCTTTACTCTACTAATATAGTATATTCATCCACTGATTTTCATATATGGAACATTTTTGCATTCCTAGGATAAATTCTACTTGGTCATGGTATATAATCCTTTTTATATATTGCTGGATTAGGTTTACTAGTATTTTATTGAAAAGTTTTGTGTCTGTATTTATTGTTTTGTATTTTTTCTTTCTTTTGTTTTCTTTAATGATGTTTTTATCTCGTTTTGGTATCAGGGTAATGCTGGCATCATAAAATGAGTTTAAAAATGTTACCTGATATTCTGTTTTCTGGAAGTGTTTGTGAGGGGTTGGTATCAATTTTTCTTTAAATGTTTAGTGGAATTTACCAATAAAGTCATCTTCTCCTGAGTGTTTCTTTGTGGAAAATTTTTGATTACTAATTCAATCTTTTTATTTGTTATAGGTTTATTCAATTTTTTAATGTCTTTTAGTCAGTTTCAGTAGTTTGTGTCTTTCTGGGAATTTTGTCATTTCATCAAGTTTATCTAATTGTTGACATACAGTTTTCCACAGTATTCTATCATGGTTGTTATTTCTTTAAGGACAGAAGTTATGTCTCCTCTTTCATTCCCTTTTAATAATTTGAGTCTTCTTTTTCCCCTTGATCATTCTAGCTAATGGTTTGTCAATTTTTGTTGATCTTTACAAAGAACTAACTTTTCAATTCATTGATTTTCTCTATTTTTTAAATCTATTCAATTTATTATGCTCAATACTTATGATTCCCTTCCTTCTGCTTGTTTTGGGTTCTGTATGCTCTTCTTTTTTCTAGTTATTCAGATGGGCAATGAGGTTGAGATCTTTCTTCTTTAATACAGGCAATGTAGCTATGAATTTCCGTCTAAGCATTGCTTCACCTGAATGCCATAAAATTTTGTATACTGTTTTTGTTTTCGTTTATTTGAAAGTATTCCTATTTTATCTTGATTTCTTTTTGACCCAATTATTATTTTAAATTGTGTGGTTCAAATTGTCTATGTTTGTGAATTTCCCAAATTACTTCAGATATGATATCCAATTTTATTCTATTTTGGTCAGAGAACATACTTTGTAAGATTTCAGTCTTTTTAAAGGTATTGAGACTTTTTTTTTACTGTCCCAACATATGACTTATTCTGCTAGTAACACATTTGTCCAGTTTTTCTTTACTGTGGAACGTCTTATTTTCTCCTTCATTTGTAAAGAATAGTTTTTCAGAATATACTTGCTTGGTTGACAGACTTTTGTCCTCTGGCCTCCCTGGTGTCTGATAAGAACACATTATTAATCTTACTGAGAAACCCGTGTGGCTGCACTGTCTGACCATCACTTCTTTAGAAACCTCCTGTGCTCCTTTGTGTTTCTCCTCTGCTCTCAATCCCACGATGCATATGTTTGCACACTTGATGGTTTCCACAGGCCTCTGTTCACTTCTCTTCATTCTTTATTTTTCCTGTTCTTCCAACTGGATAATTTCAGTTGACCTTCCCTCAAATCCATGGAATTCTGCTCAAACCAGCTGTCAAGCCTCTTTAGTAAAATTTTCATTTCAGTCATTATACTTTTCAGATTCATACTTTGTATTTAGTTCTTTTTTTCCCCTAATTTATATATAGATTTTTATATTTTCTGTTTGGTGAGACATGCTTCTCATACTTTATTTTGACATGGTTCCCTTTAGTTCTTTGAAAATACTTAAAATAGATTATTTAAATGTGTTGACTATTATGTCCAATGTCTGGGTTCCTAAAGGATAGTTTCTATTTACTGCTCTTTTTCCCCCTGTGTTTGGGCCATACATTCTTGTTCCTTTGCATGTTTCGTATGTGCTTTTATTGTTGAAAATTGCATTTTCAATCACATAACATGACAGTTCTGGAGGTCAGACCCTCCCCACCTGCACTGTTTTGTGTTGTTGCTCTTTCCTGTTGTCTGGATTTGTTTATTCACTTTTTAAACTAATTCTGTAAGTCCGTATTCTCTGTCATGTGTGGCCACTGATATCTCTGCTTAGGTAGTTTAGTGGCCAGCTAATGTCTGAACAGAGATGTCCACAAGTTTCTCAGTCTTTGCTGAGGGTCTGTGTGCGTGGTGGGGAACGCCTTCAACAGACAGCAGGCAGGTTGCAACTCTGCCTCTTCCTTCCTGCTTGTGCAGAGCCTTGAGAGTAGGAAAGGTGAGAGCTTAGGGCGTCCTCAGCTCTTTCTGGAGCACAGGCACAGCTCCGGACACATGTCTGTCCATATTCCAGGAACTATCTTGGAGTTTCTTAAGATTCCATGGACATCTCATTCCTTAGCTTTCTGGGTTGGTCTAACAGTTTCCCCAACTGTGATCTACTGCCTCAAACAAGCTCAGTGTTCAGCAATTGTCTGCAATTGTTTTCAGAATTCTCCACTGGGAAAAAGGCTGTTCTGCTGGGTGAGCTCCAAATCGAGTCAAACAAAGACAACCTCATGAGTGAGTCTCCCAGGGAACTACCAGACAGGTCAAACGAGGCCAGTTCTTGGGAAGGGAGTTTGAAGAATCTTCCACATTCTTCCTGCTTCAGTCACCGCCAGGCTGCTATTTACCACCATGAATATGGGCTATTTGTTTTAAAGCCAACTGTAGAACTTGGGGGGTGGGGTGGGAAGAGGATGGAAATAGGGTAAATTAAAATGCCCACAGCTCACTCTTCCTAATGAGATTCATATGTGTTTTGTTTTCTGCTTTTTCTTGAATAAACACTCCCTGGTTTGCTACAAGACTTTGGTTAATATCCAGAGTTTTGAAAAAGTTGATGCTTGTAAATTTTGTACAGTGCTTGCCTTGGTTTTATGGGTGAGACAATTTTCAGAGGTCCTTTCTCTGCTGCTTTCATTGACATTCTTTTTCCTGCCATGGCTTTTGAAGGTTTGTGTCACGTAGCATAGAGTTCTATTTTGGCAGTTGTTTTCCTTCCACATTGAAAATATGTCATATATTATATTCTAGTTTCCATCATTTCCATTGAGCAGTCAGCCATCAGTCTTATTGTCTTAGTTTTGAAATTGGTATGATTTTTCTTTCTGGCCCCTTCAAGATTTATTTATTGTTTGTTTGTTTGTTTTTGGTGGTTCTCTCTTCTGCTAGATATTTGAGGTGTGTGGGAGCACTTTTATTGTCACAATGACTGAGATCATTACTGGCATTTGTTGGCAAAAGTCAGGGATTATATTGATAAAATTTCTATACTGCATGGGAGAGCTCCACAATGCCGTAAAGAATTCCTGGCTAAAGTTCCAATGATTCCTCACTGAAAAATTATGGCAGAGGCGAGTTTCAATGACTGGAGAGAAATCTGTGCCACATTTGGACCTCCAGCCTGTGGCATTTGAAACTTCTGGACCCTCCACTGGTGGGACTGAGGTTCTTAATTCGAATTTCCAAGGGCAACATGAGCTCAGGATCTGGGCAAGTCCGGTCTCCAGAAGAAAGTCCTCAGAGGTTCCTACTGCTGTATATCTTGGGAAGCCACTTAGAGAAAAACGGAGCAGGAATCAAAATATACTTTCCCTCAGAAATTGGCAGTCAGATGGAGGGAGGGATAGAATCCTTGTCCCAGAGGAGACAAAAGATCAGATTAAATTCCACAAGGCACTTCTGTTCTGAGATGCCTTGATGAACCTCACAGTGGAGATGTTGAGTGGTGGGACCCAGAATTCAGGAAAACACCTGATTTGGCCAGACTTGGTTTTCAAAAAGTTACTCTATAGCAACAGAGTAGATGGAGAACGATGGAATGATTCCACCTCTCACTACCAAGTAAAGGATAAAACTTAAAAAAGCCCATCCATAGTTTTCCAACAACCAACTCTCTCAGTTTTATTTCCATGGAGGCAAAGATGTACATTCTTCATGTACAATACATCCTTCAATTTGAAGAATTTGTAAGGGACAGCGTTCTAAAAGGGAAAGAGCTCTCTAAAACCACCTCATGCCCCCTACAATTCCTAACTATTAACCTGAGGTCAATTCACTTGTCCCTTGTGAATTCTGAACTCAAGCTAAAGAGGAATATGAATGATGAGACACTTTCTGTGTGTCATGTTAGTGAGATGCTCATTTTCCTATGAATATTGTCCTTTCATTATGGAAGTAGGGAACAGCTGAGATGCTCAAAATTTTCTCACTGATGTAATTCTTCAAGGGAAAAAGCAAATAAAAGTATTTCCTATGTGGTCAATAGTCAGTTTTCATGTTACTACATCCTTGCTGAATGGATTTCTGTAGATAAATTCCTGGGGTTGTAAAAGTGCCTAGTGAATCATTTTAGACAGATAAGTGTATTGTTCTATGGCAACCTCAGTGGCCACCCACGACCCTGGTGTCATCTCCAGAGAATTGTGTTCTCTGGTCTGTTCATCTTCTCAGCCCAGAGAGATATATATTCTCCGTGTTACATAAAGTCAGCCTATTCCAGTGTCCTATGACCCTGCTCCCGAATACATGTATTTACTTCCGGCTGTCTGAACCAGTCACCTGAAATCCCTCCCCCACATGCATGCTCACTGTCACCCCAGTGTCCTCAGTGTCTGGAGACTTGTATTCTTGCTGCTTTCTTAAGAGAATAAATGCCATATTCCACGTCCTGCAAGCCAGCCCACCAGGGGAAAGGGCAGCTTTTGTAACTCAGGAGTGCTCCGAAAATTTGCATAGGTAATTAGATTTCATCGTGGCAAGAACAACAAGACCATTTAATGGGGAGGAAGAGGGTTTTGAATAATAGAAACTCCTATTAGGTGAATTTATGAAGAAACTGTGAAAAGTTATAACAATAATGTGTACCCTTCAGTACATCCTACTCAGTGAATAGATAAGTGGTTCTGAATCATTTATGCCAACATGCAGGAACCTGATAAATTTTGAACAAATTTAATTGAAATCCCCCCTGGAGTGAGTGTGAAAGGAGGATTAAATTTAATGGTCTCATGAGCGTCGCAGCACTGGATGGCTCCCTTCTGAAGACTCTCTTTTTTCCCCCCGAAATAAAAGATTCCAAACCTCAATCAGAACAGATGTGAGTTTAATCACATCTCAGAAATGAAAAGCATGTGACTTTGTCATGTAATGAGACTTAAAGAATATGTCTAACCAGACAGACCATGCATTTAGCTTCATTTTAATAGTGGGATACACGAGAGGTGAGCCCTGGTAGGAGGACCACATCCCCTCTTGGGGGGCTGGGCCCCCCACACCGCCCCCCGGCATCCTGTGAGCCTCACACACGTCCTGAGCAGGTTAGGGGTGTCTGGGCTCCATGGCAGGATGCCCACAACATCACCTGGCCCCATTGCATGGCTTACTCAGAATTCACCACTTTTCAAACTTACTGGTTACAAATTCTTGATTGGCAGATGAGCGGACTGCCCATCTCCATGGTCTGCAAAGGCAGCTGGCTCTTCCACACCCTGGGAAGGTTGGGTGGCACGGATTCCCTGAAATCCAAACCACTCCGTCTGGTAGGGAGCCTCGTGTGGTCTTCCAGAAGGACCCCAGAATCCATGTCAGTGGCAGAGAGGGGGCACCCACTTCGGCGATGGTGGTCTGTACTCTGAATGACCAGCGGACTCAGGGTCTTCTGTCTCCCACACGGGGAAGTTTGCACATCCTGGGAGAGCTCAGTTCCATCCCCCCACCTCTGAGTGTGGTCGTGGGTGGCAAGCCGTCCTCTGTCTCACCGAGGCCCCTAGTGGTAGGGGGGTCTACCCCTCGCTGACTTAGAGCTGATGGCCCAGGTGCTGCTGGTTTCTTTTCTGAGCCTCAGTGGACGCTGACATGAGCAGGAAGGGGCCGGAGCTGGTTCTTTCAATCAGGCTGGTGCCCGTGTCCAGTGAGAACCCCTGAGGGGTTGCTGAGAACCCACCCTTTCTCTCACTCAGGGGTCCTTGGACCCTCGGTCAGGAGCTGGCCTGTGGGTGTTGGATTGCAACCCTGAGAAAACTATGTCTGTTAATGGAATGAGGGGTGTCGTGACCAGTGTCTTAGCCGGTTGGGGCTCCTACAAAGGAAAGCCACGACAGGGCGTCTTAAACAACAGACATTTCTTTCTCCCAGGTCTGGAGGCTGGACATCCACGATCAAGGCACCTGCAGATTCCATGTCTGGTGAGGGCCTCCTGCTGGTTCACATATGCATCTCCTCGCTGTGTCCTCACGTGGAAGAGGGGCAGGGAGCTCTCTGGGGTCTCTGTTATCAGGATACTAATCCCATCATGAGGGCTCCACCCTCGTGACCTCGTCACCTCCCAAAGACCCCACCTCCTGACACCCACTCATTGGGGGTTAGTATTCAACTATGCGAATTCTGGGGGGACTCAGATATTCAGTCTCCAGCAACCAGGAAAAGGAAATGAGGTGATTAGAGCCCCAACCTTCATTTCAGCTGAGGTTTCCGTAAACAAAATGAATCATTTCTACACGGGAACAGAATTTAAGACAAAAACAAAAAATAGTTGCCGCTGGCATCAGGGAGAGACCGGGAGCTGCAGCTCTGGGAAGGAGTCCACGAGGGCTGGGCGCCTGTGGTGGGATGGTGGATGCTGGGGCCACGGTCAGGGGGCTGGGGGGGCGTCCTGCTTGGCCCCCCAGGAGAGGAGGAAGGGAGGGGCTCTCCCCAAGGGACAGTGCCGACAGCACCACGCGTGGGTTGCCTGTGGCTGCGTGGACCGCACGGGGCCGGCCTCACCCGCCTTCACAAACAGGCGGTGGTGGCGTTAGTCATGATGTAACACCCCTGAGGAAGAGAAATCGAATCACCACGAAGGAGCTGCGGACTCCCTCATTTCAAGTCTGGGTTTCCATGAGAATTCCAGTTCAATGGAAAATGAGACAGTTTTTTTAAAGAATCCTTTCCACAGCCTCTGCAGTTTTTATTTTCCATTTTAATTTCCATTTTGCAGATACTGCCCAATAAAGTCTCTCTCCCTCTCCCTCTCTGTTCTTTCTGTCTCCCCCCCCTCTCTCTTTTCTCCCCCCACCCCACCTCCCCATAAATATGTATTTGTCTCCCTTTGTGGAGTCCCTCCTATGATATTCTGAAGCCAGCAGGGTCCAGCACGTCCACACAGCAGAGTATTTTCCATCATGAGGTGGCCTCTCCAGCCCTGCAACAGCACAGCCATGTAGGAAACATGAGGTGTGAACAGCTTCCAGAATGTTCGCTGAAACGCCTGAGGGCAAATTAAAGAGGGCAGTTCTGGGTCCTCTTCTCCATAACCAAGCTGGGCTCAGCCCAGCTGAATTCACCAGTGTTTGTCCCAACTCCTGCATTTCAACTTCATTTCCAGATATAAAGCCTTCAGCTGTGTCAGGCACTTTGATTTCTCTGGATGTCGGGCTTGGTTTTCAAATGTAAATGTGCCCCCAGGTTAGTCTCAGTAAGTTACCTGGCGGGGGACCAGGAGCACACCTGTCAGGTGCGGCCCTGTCCTTCTCCCTCCGTGTAATCCTTCATGTCTCGTATCAAAGACACCCTCCTGCCCGGAGTTGAAAGCAAAATTATTCTCAAAGGAATTTATGACAAATACAATAATTCCTTTTAATGCAGGAATGTTTTATCTACCAGCACATTAAGTACATATGCTACCAGGAAATAACCATTATGTCTATGATTCCCGTATTATATTTAGAGAACACAATTAATCCATTAATTGGAGCGAGAAATATATGGTTTCCTCTGTACAGCTGCTCTGATGCTCATCGGTGGAAAAACGTTGGTACCAGACCTTCATCTCAACCCACGACCCCTTCGACAATGCTGCGGCGGCATCTTTGGGGCAAGTTCATCTCCAGGGGGAAAATCCATGGTTGTTAACATCTTTAAGGGGGCTTGTGGATGGAAATGGCTTCACCAAGCCCTGGCTGAGGTCTCCTTCTTTCCTAACTTTCAGGTCACGACAGTTTGATTTTCCCCATGGGAAGTTAGAAATCGCTCAGATTCAGTCTTTTACTAACAGAATGGCGGGGGGCTGGTGTCATCCTCTCCCTCCCCAGGCACCCTAAGACCTCCTAGGGATTTCTATTCTCACCTGAAGCTTCACTCGCTGTACTTAAAGTCCCCAAACCAGGTGTTAAAATGAGCCTGGGAACTCACAGTTACTCATTCATGTAAAGAAGAGACAGTAAGTCAGGCACAGCGTGACGGCAGACAGGCATTGTGTAACTTCCTTCTTCTCCCAAAAATGTGTTACGGTGTCTTTCCACATCACAGGCCTTCCCCAGAGCCTCTCTGAGAGTCTGTGCTGTAGTCCCTGAACAATTCCTGCTTGCCTATCAGACTTTCAGGTGGTTCCATTTTTCCTCATTATTATGAGAAATGGTCCAATGGGCATGTGACCTTCCTTTTCAGTTCATAATATATGGGGAACATTTTTCCTGGCCATAAATTTTACATGAATATATGATTTTAAATGTTCTGATTACGAAATCAGCAATTTAGAAAATAGTAAAGAATGTATTTTTTAAAAAAGAAAAAAAATAACCTGTAATCTTACTTCTTAGGTCCATTTTAAACTCATCAGGGTAGCTTTATCCCCAGACCTTTTTTTTCCACCCTCCCTGCCACCCCCCCAAAAAAGAATTATTTTAACGTCCTGTTGCTTCATGGGGTACTTTCCAAGTGGGTGTCATGTGGCCACATTCTGTAACATCCAAGAGCGTGTGTGTGTCTCCCCAGACCTTTTTATTTTTTTTTTTTCAACAGAAGGCTCTGCATATTATATTTATTCAATTGATTTTTAAAAATTTAATTGAAATATAGTTGATTTACAATGTTATGTTAGTTTCAGGTGTACAGCAAAGTGGCAGGGAACTATCCCCAGACATTTCTTAATGTATATATAGATATTCAAGCTTTCCTCTTTTAAGTTTGGAACCATTATGTGGTTGCCTTTTTAAAAACATTCTACTGTTTGAATGTTCATGGTCTGAGACATTTTGCGTGCCATCGCGTGGGGTTTTACTACATGGACACACTGTACCATATCAATTCTTGCCCGACGGGTGGACTTCTAAGCTATTTCACGTTGCTGTTATGAATTGCATTACAATGTACATGCGTGTGCATAACTCCACTTGGCATTTCTAGTTATTTTCATAGGCTGTAAGTCACAGGAGGTGATCCCTCAGTGTAACCAAACAACCTGGTATGAAGACACATTAGACAGGGGGGTCGTGTTCCATCCTCCGAGGAGAATGGGGTTTGGAGGGGCCGGCGCTCTGCTGGGACGTGGCTCCGGGGAGACTTCCTGCGGCTGAAGGGCCAATGCCTCTCATCCTCTCACCCTCCAGTCACCCGGATGCATTAAAATCAAAGTAAAATAAGCGGAATCTGATTATTCAGTAAAATAACCTGATCCAGGTAAATATTTCATCCTTCTCAGGAGGGCTGTGGGTCAAGCCAAACCAAACCCACCAACAAAAATTAAGACATCACTGTAGAACCCTCAGTTTAGGACTCTGTGAACTTTGCAAATGAGGAGTGGTGGCCGGTGGTCCCTAGGAGGACAGAGAATCAGAAGTAAACCCAGAAGGGGTGCAAGTGGTGCTTTGTCTGGGTCTTTATAAGAAAGTATCTGAATCGAGGGCACACTTTTTGGACAATTTCTGTTGTGAGTTATGTATTTCCACATGGCCCTTCTAGATATTTTATGTTCAAGGCTGTGTCCTTTGGGACAGTTACGATGATGAGAACTGCTGTAAATACACGTGACTCCACTCTCATTTTCATCTGCTGTTGGTGAAGAGAAATCAAGGATTAAGTGATAACTGAGACAGCCATTTGTTTGCTCAACATGTTCTAAGATTACTTTCTGCAGAGCAGAACAACTGGAGCTAGCCACTGGCCGCTGGATTTGGACAAAGAGAGGCTTTGGATGATGCAGGTGCGTGGGAAAGGTGTCCTGCTCCTGGGAAGAAGTCCTGGGCGGGGGGTGGTTCCTCCCAGAAGCCACTTCCGGGGACTTAACATAGTTGCAGGGGCCACATGGAGCTGTGATCCACAGATAAAAATCTACAGTGTGAAAGGTTTGATAAATGTCTGTTGCTTTTTATTGTGCAACTGCAAATTCAAGTCCGCATGAAAATAGAGCGTCTCTTTGAAGATGTTCAAAGGCGCCCCTTCCATTTTCTGAAGCTGTTTATGAAAAGATGGCTATTAATGTGCTCTTATGGGAGTGGCATTTTACCGGGGCCCTTGTGTTAAAGAGTTCAAGTACATAGGAGACAGATCGTCTGAGAGTGCATTAGTTATTACACGAGGTTGAACTCTCCAAGGACGCTGCCCTGGAGTGACAGTCTAAGCTTCGTGGCACAGCACAGTCTAGAGGGTTAGGAAGAGAAATATTAAGGGCTTTTATGATTCTTAGCACCCTCTGTGTTGTGTTCTTGACTGTGGCAGAATTGCTTCCACCCATGAGCGTGTGTGGTGCTAATTCTTGCCTGTGATTTTACTTAAGGATTCTGTGGATATGACTTCACACGAAGGCAAGGCTGACAAGTCTGTGCTATTGCAAAGTATGAGATTCCACGTGATTCCATGATTCCGATCTTTCTCATGAACTGAGCTACGGCCAGATTAAAATAATGTTGCAAAAATAGGTTGTGTGGGTGGTACTTCCCCTGGCAAAGTAACAGGTCACAAGACAGAGCCATGACCAGGAAAGAAAGAAGCACTTAACTGAAAACTAAAACAGAATGGTGCATTGTTTTGCAGAAGGGAAATGGAATTCCTGTAGGGCTGGCCTTCTCTGCAAGTGTGTTTGCGTGCGTGGTGTGTGACTTTGCCTGGAGTCGTTAGGAATGTGAACACAGTCTGATTTGGGGGCTTGTTCTCCTGGTCTCATTGCCTTTGACCTCAGAGTCCCAGCCAGCCCACGGATCACTCTGGGTCCAACTGACAAAGCACCCCGCCGTTTCTCCCCCAAGTACCAAGCCCACACCTCCTATGTTTTATCCAAAAGCCACATTTTTCGTAGAAGAAGAAAGTTCCTGTGCAAACATACTAAGCACCTATGTCCTGACAGTTTGCTTTGCTTGCTTTTGTTAACAGGAACCCACTGTTGGTGAGAGAAGGCCTTTGGGGAGGATGTTTGTTTATTTGTTATTTGGTGTATTTGTTTGCTTATTCAGTTAGTTTTATACCACATTACAGACACAACTGAAAGATCTTTTGAAAGTATTTTTTTTGTAGTTGCTAAACAAGCAGATCAGCAGGCTTGGAACGTTTCCTGTGTGTGTTTGTGAAAATAGCGTTCAGCGGATGCTGACAGCACCTCAGGTTCACTGCACCCCGGCGCGGGCTGCGGCTTTACCTCTGTCATCACATTTGCTCAGCCCAACAGCTCTCCCAGGTGGGAGCTCTGATCACGGCTCTATTTTATGGGGGAGGAAATGGACGCTTCTGGAGGTTGGGTGATTCTTCCGGGGTCCCACGAACCAGGGAAAAGTAAGACCCAGATCTTGGTGGGGTCCAGCTGTGGCCCAGCCTGCAGGTCCAGCCGAGGTCCCCCCAGCTCCCCTGACACGTTGGGCCGGGCTGTTCCTGGCGGTGGGCTGGCCCTTGGCCCCTGTCGGGACACTCGGTGGCATCACCGGCCTTGACCCACCAGTCCTGACACCAAGAGTGTCTCCAGTGCCAGATGCCCTCTGGTTGAGAGCCGGTGTCTTCCTCCCTCCCCTGACACGTCCACCTCTGTCTTCCTCCCAGCCCTGGGCTCCAGGCCCCGGACCGGCCGACCCTGTGGCTGCGGCCCTTTGGCCTGTGTCTGTCCCTCAGTGCTGTGATTTCCTTCACCCCTCGGCTGTCCGGGAGCTGTACCCACGACAGCCGGGGTTGAGGAGCTCACGCATGTGGGGAGAGGCCACACGGCATCCGCCCCCTCAGGGGAGCTCCGGCCACCTGGTGATTCCCAGGTCTCTGTGTTCCGTGGGCGAGTGCAGCCAGGACAAGGTGGACCCAAATCTCAGCAGAAATGCAACAGGTCCAGGATGGCTAGTGCTTCCACAAGACGGGCCTGAGCAGCTTAACCCAGGGACCCCTCCCGGGAGGCGGCCTCCCCTGGATGACAGTGGAGGCCCTGCCCTCAGCCTGGCACCCACCCCAGGCGTGTCCACGCCTCCTGCGCAGTCCCCCTTGGGGAGATGCAGGAGCCTGGCCTCCTGGACTCTTCATGAAGATGCCACACAAAAGCCCAGGGACCCACAGTCTTCCGTTCAGGTACACGGAGCCTGGGATTCCTACAGCAGCCCCATCCCAGCAGAACAATTCACGTGCCACGGCTGCCAAGGATGTCTGAGGTGGGAGATGGTGGACCCGCAGGAGGAGCAAGGCCTTCACGTGTGGGCCAGAGACACAGCGAAGAGGGAGGGGCAGCAGAGGACCCGGACCTGGGGGAGGGGGGACAGAGGGATGCAGGGCAGGCGGGGGGACCACGCAGGGTGGGGCAGGAGCCCCTCACCACAAGGCAGGGGCAATGGTCAATGATCTCAATGATGATAATAAAGAAGAAACATAATACAATTGTGCAATGGTTATTCACAAATTCACTTTTTCCTGTTTTATCCCCATACACCACGTTGAGAGGCCCAGCAACCTTTGTTTTAGTTTTTCACTTGCTGGTTCTGGTTCTTGCTGCCTCTTCATCATCTACCAGTTACAGAGCAATTCATACACAGCGACCGCCATCAGGGCAGGCAGCCCCCGCCTTCCCTGCTGGGCCCTTTCCTGCGCAGGGACCAGCAGGTGGGCTGACGCAGGGCCGGTGCCGAGCCTGGGACTCGGCCGCTGCTTTTCCCACGATGTGCTCTTCTCACAACACCCACCTGAATCAATTATTTTTAAAACATACATTTCCATTTAGTGATTCATGCTGGGTCTAATTCACTCGCCATTTAATATCACTTAGAATCATCCAGGGACTAAAACAGGCCCACAGAGAACAGATTTTAAAAGTATATTTTAAAGATAAAAATGGGCCTTTAATATTCTACAGAATTTCAAATCCCTGGACAAAGAGTGTCTGCTTAAATTTAAAAGAAGCCCTCTCATACTTGTCTTTGATAAAAGAAAAAGGCAGCCCGGGCCTTCGCAAAAGCAGAGGACTCACCTTTTTCAAATTAGAGTTTTCAGGTCTGATACAGCCAGATAATCATCAGCAGCTCAAATAAAATCATTATTTTGTCAGAGAGAGAAAGCATGTTCAAGGGGAAAATTAATGACAGCAGAGAAAGAATGCACTTGAGCCCTAATCCAAAGACAGTTGCCAAGATGAAAGGAGTGCGGATGCTTCACTTTGCTTCAGGTGCTACTCTAGACTCTTCTGAAAGGCGGCACCAAAGTCTTGCCTTGAAAGCAGGGATTGGAAAATGCTTTCTGCAGAAATGAGGAACTTAACTCCCACCCACATCACAACGTTCAGAGAGATCTGTTTCCCACAGGCTCTTCCCTCTTTTCATCCTAAATATCACAACATCATTTTAGCTTAGGGGCCAAAGCAGGAATAGAAATGATGGTAACCCCACACCAGCATGCCCTCCTGTGGAAAAGAGAAAAAAGTTCATCCTTGATGATTCAGAAGGACATTTAAAGGGGCATCTAAATCTTTTGGATCTAAACTCAAAGTGCAAACTCTTGGAAGTCATGTGGCCTTATCCTGGCCACCAGCTCTTCCCCTGAACATCACCAGATTTCAAGTGGGGGACTGAGGTTTGGGAGGGAGGGGTGAGTCGTCCTTTTCCTGAAGTGCTTCATCCCTGCTGTCTTCCTACGGGACCCGAGAGCAGGATGGGTCTGGCCGGGGCTGGGAGGCCGGGGGCTCACTGCCCGGAGTGGCTTCTGAAGGACCAGAACCCTCCCCTTCCCAAAGGTCCCTCCTGCTGGAGTCTGGACACAGGTCTCATCCCCGCAGCCACACTGGTCCCGTCGTGACCCTCGGGCTCCCATACAGGTGATGGAGCTGCAGTGATGGGCCCCGCCACTGCCTGGAAGCCTGGGGCAGGTCGAGGGCTTTGAGGTCGGCACAGGAGGGCAGGAAGGACAAGGTTGGGAGCCACGGGCAAAGGAGGACCCCGAGTGTCTGTGTCACTCAGAGTCCCTAGGACGCCGTCCCGTCCTTCCGCAGGCTGACTCAGAACCTCATGGGGGGACTGTCCTCAGTCAGCTACTGGGCACCTTTTCTTCCTTTGTTTTCTGCTCTCTGGCAGGTATAAGGTGCTCAGAGGTGCAGAGCAGGGAAGGCATGGACCTGGCCCAGTCACAGCTGACCTGTTCCTAATCTCCACTCCTTCCCTGCTTCAAGAGGCCCCTGGTCCAGTGGGAACTCCTATAAGAGAATAATTTCATTCCTTGCTAGTTACTGGGATTTGGGAGAAGGAGGAGTATCTGATATTAGGATCTGTTAGTGCACTTCACTTGAATGGAATCCTAATAAAAATAGTAAGTTTAACAGTCTTGGCGTGGCCGCCAGAACACGTGTGAATTGTGCCCCAGTTTTTCCTGATGCTGAGTGAGTTCACCTACATGAACAGCACCCAGGTCTCCTGAGGCTGGGTTGTTTGCATAGCCTACATTTCCAAACTTTTGACTTTGAATAATGTGGAAATATTTATCATAGGCCATTTCTAGAGAGTTCTGGGTCTACAGGACTGAATTAGGATATGAGGAGTTCTGTTTCTTCAGCCCTCGAAAGCCTGGTCATTCCATACACGCCTCCACCAACTGACGTGCCAACAAGATGCACTCAGGGTAGGAATTTGGAGAAGATGAAAGCGTCAAAACAGCACACCTGCCTCAGTCCTGGGCACAATGTGTGCTTTGGCTGAGGGTCAGTTAGTGTCTCTGCTGGGGAAGGCCGATTTACACAATCCCACTAGAGAAAGTTACTTCTGGTTCTCTTATGAAGGTTAATGTTTGCATTCAGAGCCTCACAATAGCAACCAGTGTCTGAGGACAATGGACCCAGCACTGGGCACGGCACTGCTGTACGGGCCACACAGGCAGGAGGGCACAGGCAGGAGGAGGAGCCAAGGTTTCCCGGCCATGAGGTACCCGTTGCTCAAGGAGCTGGGGAGGCCCACGTCTGCATGTGGGGATCTGTTGCAGGTGCTGAGGAAGCCCGGGCCGCCCTGATGCGCCTACTGATTGCCTTGTCCATAAGAACTAACACAGTTACAGGTATCTTTTAAGTTTCTCCTCAAAGGAAAAAAAAAAAAGAAGCCTCAAGTTCAAAACCTGCCTGGAATCTAGTCCCCGCAGCTTAGGTTTTATTCAAGTGCGAACAGAATAGCTGGACTTGAGCATCTGTCCAGGGACAGAACACAGGCTTGCTCTTGGGAAATTTTACTTCCCGTGAAAGATACTGCCTTTCTAAAGAGCAGAGAGAGAGAGAGAGCGTGCACAACATCTTGCAAACAGGTAACGAGCTTGAAATGGAGAGATCAAGGGTATGCAAATTAGAGCCAGCCATCCCGCCTGGACTCTGGGGCTGCCCTGCCTGGGACCTGGGGTGCTCACCTGGGACCTGCAATTCTCATATCTCTGGTCGTGGAGACAGCTTTTCTGACCTGCTGAGTCTGAAACTGGGAGTGCAGAGGCGCCGCTGGTCAATCACTCTCTCTGCTCTCGGAATTCCAAGTGAACGGAGTGAGTGGGGGCAGGGGGCAGATGTGAATCCAGCAACACAGAAGTTGCCCCAAAGGGAAGAAGTGTCTGGTGAAGACGGCACCCATGCCAGAAAGCGTCTGCTACAAGTTTCCGCACAACCTGGGAGGGACTGCAGCTGAAGTGGCTGAGAACTACCCAGAACACGACCCAGCGTCAGGAGGGTACGTGTGTCCAACCAGGAATGGCCTGGGCTCCACAGGACCTGATGGACAGATTTATGCCTGATGTGTGTGGGGTTATATCTAAAGATGCACATTGCTATATTTAAAATGGATAACCATCAAGGACCTCCTGTGTAGCACAGGGAACTCTGCTCAATATTACGTAACAACCTAAATGGGAAAAGAATTTGAAAAAGCATAGATACATGTATCTGTACAGCTGAATCACTTTGCTGTACACCTGAAACTAACACAACATTGTTAATCAATTACACTCCTATATAAAATAAAAAGTTAAAAAAAAAAGATGGACATCAGCACAGGAGCCTCAGTTTTCCTTGGATCTTAGAAACATATGATGCTTAATTCTAAGCAGTCAGCTTGGTACCAGCAAGCTTATGAAGAGATGTTAGTTCAGAATGGTGTTGACCACGTCACTGTGTGCACCCGTTCTTTCAGGGGATGATTACGGGTGCTCAGGACACACATTAGGGCTAATTCAATACGGTTCTCTCAGCCTCCTGTGCGATATTTTTCTCGGAGCTCGTGTATAACCGAGCCCTAGGAGTGGTGTGGGTAGAACTCCGCTCTGCTTATGCAAAGAAGCCATGATTGTCACCAGTTCTGACTGATGACAGATATGCTTAAGGCTCTTAGGCAGGCTTTGGCAGTGATGTTTACTTTTGGGGTGAACGCAAACGTTACGATACGGTCGGGACCATGAATGGAGCTTTTGTTACAGGGTATTATGGGAATTACAGTATTTAAAGAGTACATCTCACTCAGAGATAACTTTGAATGTACTTAAAGTGCATTTCTTGACAGACTGTTATTGTAAGTTGATCTGGTTAAATCACCCATACTTTTAGGAATTCTGTATCACAAGAGGTGGCCCTGCCTTGTGACCCTACAGTAGGAGCACAGGAGACAGCGAGAAAGACCGATGGGGAAGACTTACCCATCATCTGCCCGGCATTTTCCCATCCAGGACCAAGTTTTAAAATCAAGGCAGTTGCTTCAGAGCAACTGACTTTCTGACTTGCAAGTAGACCCATAACCAGGCACAACTAGAAAGAAGGTGCCGTCCTCCGGGTGACACAGCCCCTTGGGGAGGGGTATCTCCCCTCAAGGGAGCGTCCTGCCCCATCCCAGAGGAAATGTCAGAGAGTCTGAGGAAAGGCACATGTTGCAGAAGTTCACACAAAACCTGACTTGCATGAAGGATGTGTATTGTCATGGATACGGAAAATACTGTATAAATTCTCCAAAGCAATGTTGGACGATTAAGGGATTGAAAAACAAAATAAGAATGTGGAGGAAATCTTTAAAAACCTGCATTATTAAATTGGAGAGAAGAGAAAGAGTCATCTCCTGTCCTCTCTTACTTCCAGAAAAGACCGAGAAGGATTGGCAGTCAAGGACTGCATTTTCAAGGTAGGTTTTAGGGAACCTTAAAAGGTTCAGCTGCATCACTAGAGTTCTGGAATAATCTAGTGATGTGTCTGTGTCAAAGCAGTTAAATGACCTCGGTGACACTGGCTGACTCCAAGTTCTTTACTTCCCAATATCATAAGCACAGATTTAACCAGTAATATATCTATTGGGCATCAACCATGTGTCACTATGGTAGGCAGTGCCGGGAAAAAGAATGAAGACTAATGTACAACATGCACGCAGGTTGGGGGCTCGGAAGCTAGTGAGAAGGAGGTTTAAGACACGGTCACCATTTGCCCTGCAAATACAAAAGACCTGATTAATCGGTAAGGACACGATGTGGTCACCATGCGCAAGGCTCGTCCACGTCTACACAGATGCCCGGCCCTGCGAGGGCAGCGTGCACCGCCGGCTGGCTCACACCCACCTCCTGACCCAGCATGCCGACTCACCACCCTGCCACCTGTTTGAGTTACAGACTTTAAAATATTTATCCTATATGGTTATGGAAACTTGACACTGGTATAAAACATTTGATCTTGTTCCTTAAAAAAAAGAGTCAAAGGATGAGAGAAGAATGGAATTGCATCTCGGAGATCAGGGCTTCCTCTAGGAGAGCCATGTGGAAGGTCATTTCTGCTGTCACGTCAGAGACTCCCTCCCCCCGCCCAGCTCCTGTAGCATGGATCAAGTTAATGAGGAAAGCTGCAAGATTTAAGTCTGAAATTAATGTACTGGCAGCCAAATGTCAAAGCAAAATGTCCTTATTCAGATCAAAGAGCTTAAGACAAGAGAGCTCTTGGGTGGGGACAGGTGAAAATGACCAAATTAACAATTTGCCATAAAATGTACAAAATTCAGTTCGATTCCTAAGTAGAAAGGGTAATATAATCCCATCCGTGCAACAAAATGTATTTAAGCATTTGCAAGGGCCAGCACAGTTGTACCAAATACACAGGAAATCAAAGCACGCGTCTGTGTAACGACTTCAAGCTTGATGGGGACTAAAGCCTTGGTGGGCTGCCTTGCCTGTCCTGCTCTGGACCCTATTTTAGTGAAGTGAGTCTGGGTCCTACCGCGATCGTGACACCCTGAACAAAGCCCTGCACGCTACTCTAACCATCAGGTGGGAAAGCAAATCACAACGAGATGAAAAAGTACATTTGGCACCTTCTGACGATGGGCATCCTTAACTAGCCAACCAAACAGCTGAAATCTGGTAGCCGTGACGAGAAATTCAAATTTTATATATAACCTGGAGGCTGTCAGGGCCAATTTTGGGGGGGAACCAAGTCAAGGGAGACCTCAGTAAGCATGGGTTTATATGCTCTTCCGTAAAGCAGAGGCAGGACAGGGGTCTTGATCCCGCCATGGAAACAGAGGGCAGGGCCGCTCTTGAGCAATGGAGGAAGGCAGTTGAGGACAGCAGTCTGGCCAGGGGCAAACACAGGGCCCCTGGAGGGATGAGCTCAGTCCGGCCTGGGCGAGGACTGCATCCAGAAGCCACCTCTGGAAAAGGTCATGCGGCCCCAGCCCTCTGTGCACAGGGAAGGTTTTACCACATCTGGACTGCGGGACCCGCTGATGGGGGATGGGGCTGAATCTAAGTAAAGTCTCAGGAAAGAGATGGAGACTCAGACCCCTCAGGGCCTGGGAGGATGAGGCACAGCACGATTGGCTTAGGACCAGGGGGTGAAAACTGTTTTGCTTCTTCACTTTTCCCCTTTGTGACCCAGAAGAGCCTGGCAAAGGGAGTCTGGGTGGGAACGGTGTCCGAGCAGATGAGGCAGGGCTCTCTGGGGCCTGGACCAGCCGGGGTGGCCCTCAGCCCTCGTCCCTCCACAAGGGCCAGCCTTTCTCCGCGGCGCAGTCCAGGTCCTAGGCGGGCGCAGTGCGCTCTGGGCGTTGGCCTGTGGGCCCGGTCCAGCTGAGCTTTCGACCCGGCAGTGATCACGGGCGGCCCTGGGCTGCAGACACGGCCGGAGCATCACCTGCGCAGCATGCCGGGTGTGGCGGCCCGCCCATCCCCAGGGCCCACGCCTCCCAGCGCTGCTTCCTCCGCGTCAGGGAACTCTCCGCTCACCACACCTCCTCCCAGAGGGCCTCCATGCGCCAGGGCTGAGTCTCACATCCTGTGTAGCTACAGACACCAGCACCCCACACGCAGGGAGGGGCCTTCCCACGGGAGGAGGAACACCGCCCGGACCTGGATCCCATCTTGACTCCTCCGGGCCCAGCATCCTTTGTTGCCCCACAGCGACTGCGCCAGCATTCACCCGGGGACCCAGGTGTCCACTGCCTCAGCTGCTCCAGTGAACTGATGCTGACGCAGGATGGCTGGCCTTCTCTGATGGAGTCCCCCTCCCCACAAGAGACCCGAGCAGTAACCCTCCCAAGACTGGGGGTGGGACATATCCTCGTCATCGCGTACAGAGGTCAGGGCTGGGCGCACGGAGTCCAAGGAACTGCCGGGGACGCAGCCAGAGCACAGCAGATCTGGAGTGCCCACTGGGTGTTACCCCAGTATCCATGTCCTTCACCCTGGCGGCCACTGTGAGGGTCCTCAGGTTCCCTCTGGAGCCGGGAGCCGTGGGAAAGCAGACAATGGGGAGGGACTGGGGCAAGGAGAGGGAGGCACACACCTGGTGGACCGTGTCCTGGGGCTGTGCTGACAAAGTAACCAAGACCAGGCAGCTTGAAACGACGGAAACTTATTCTCTCACGGTTCTGCAGATGAGAAGCCCAAAATCTAAGTGTCTAGGAGGCCGTGAATCTGTCCCAGGCCGCTCTCCATCTTCTGGGGGTGTGCTGCCACCACCTGTGTTCCTTGGCTTCTTCCTTGTTCCTTGATCCTTGACTATGGTTCCTTCGAAGCATCGCCCCATCTCTGCCTTCACGTTCACAGGTATCTCCCTGTGTGTGTCTGTGCCCACACTTCCTCTCCTTTCCAAACACCAGTCCTGTGGGGTTAGGGGTCCACTACTCCAGCTTGACCTCATCTTAACTAATTACATCTGCCGTGACCCTATTTCCATAGAAGGTCACATTCCGAGATCCTGGGGGTTAGGACTTCCCTATAAGAAGTGGAGGTGGGGATACAATTCATCCCACAGCATCTCAGGCACAACATTTAGGGGTGCCGGAAACTCAATCATCAAGGTAAATAGTATGGTATGGAAGAGTATCAAACTGAAGATTTGAAGAACTGAAGAATATCCAAATTCATGCAGCAAATCCATGGTGGACAAAATGTAGGGAGTTTGCATACACACAGGATCAGAACTGCTGATTTGCCCTTCTCCCTTGGGCTCAGAGCTGGCTCAGCTCAGCTCAGCCTTTATTTAAAAATTTGCTCTTTTCTTAACATGGACTTTTGTTAGCATTCATGTTCATTTTCTGAAATAGCTCATTAAATATTATTTATCTTGATGACTGAGGCTGTTGGTGCCCCTCAAGCATCACCCACCCGAGGCAAGCTCCTCCCCCTCCCCAGGCTTCCATAGGGCTCAGTCCCAGAAGCCAAACCATTGGCCCAGCCAGTGAGGAAGCTGCACCCCGGGGCTATCAGTACCCGTGGATGACGGTCCTCCCACGTGCGCCCTGAGATCTGAGTGTCAGGGGAGCCTCGCCCTTGTGTCAGGGCTGCCCCCACTGAGACCCCGATAGAGGCAAGGGAGGGAAGACCACTGGATTTCCTGAGACAGGCCGGACCCCCGCCCATTGACTCCCCAACCCCAGACTGTCCTTCCTGCGGTAGAGAGCAGGGCGGGTGTGCGTGCAGCGGGCATGGGCTCCATGCGTCATGGGGAAGCAGGAGGCCCACTGCCCCGAGTCTCCCCGAGGAGGGTCTTCTTCAACCTTCCCGGGGTGGGGGGCACTTGGAAGAGAAGGGGGAGCTGACTGGCGGTCGAGTGATGGTGGCCTGCCCCTGACCCCAGCCCCCCCGGGCCTGAATCCCCACCTCCTCCCCGGCCTCTGGGGAGTAACAGTAGCCTTCTTGCGGCACTGAGCTGACCCTCTGGCCAGTATCACTGCATCCCAGTGACCCCGGGTCACCGATTTCCCCAGAACCACGTGAGGCCTGGCCTGGGAGAAAGTCTACCTGCCCCTTTTGTTTAACGGGGCTCCTGGTAATAAAACTTGTGCAATGATCAGAAGAACGATCGCATCTTCGGGGACCAGCCAGGCCCTCTTCATGCATTAGTAATGCGGCTTTTCCATAAAGCCTCACCTGCTTTCTGCTGACAGTTGTTTAACTTCTCCTAACACCGCGCAGCTCCTGCTCTTTTAGCAGCAAGACAGAGCTGAGCACCAGGGTTGGGAAACGCTTCCACTGGCACGCGGTTTAATTATGGGTGTCCCGCACGGGACATCTGTCCACAGGCTTCTTTCCTCCCAGGGAAGACTCGGAGGGTGTCCAGCATCAGTCAGCGATCACAGACAGGTGGGGGGAAAAGCCGTGTATTCACAGGCCCAGCCCGAGCTGGCCTTATCCTATATCACTGATTTGCTGTCCTCCTGTCCCCTCATCAAACTCACTCAAAGATCCCATCACTGGCATCCCCAAGGCCTGCGCTGAGCATCTCAGCAGATCTTTCCCCCCTAAGCGGCTGCAGTCCAGAGGCTAGAGCTGCACTCTGCTCTCTGAGTCCATCGAGCAAGGTTAGGGCCTCAGACAGGCTGGTAATGAGCTGCGGAGAGTTCCTCCCGGCCTTTGCCCATCCTCCATGGGTCTTCAAGAGGCTAGAGCTTCTGGAAAGCAGTGATGTGTTCTGGACTTTCTGAGATCTTTTCTGCCTGCTTTAATCATGTGTTTAACTGATGCTATGCTAATCCAATGAGTTGCCCAGCACCAAGGATGCCAAATGGAACGAGGACACAGCCAACCTAAACTCTGCCATCGTTGGGAAGACATGGTTGGGTAGTTATTCCAAAGTCTCCAAGAGACGCCTGGCTAGACCGTCCTGCCCTCTGAGCCCAGCTTTGGCTTTATTATGAAGACCGTGGTTTCAGTCTGATCCTTGAGATTGGCTGATGGTTGATTAGATTATGCACTTGGATCTTGATTTGGAATATTCCAGGTAAAACAGGCAAAATAGATTAGGGCCCATCATATTGGCCGTTTCTCTGTTTTCTCTCACCTTGTGTTGGAGAGTCACCCGCCCTCCCTGTTGGCACCGAAAGGCCCCTGAGTCTCCAGGGTCAGGGCTGGACCCCGGACGTCTGCCCCTCACACCAGGTGAAGCTAGCTGTGGAGATGAAGCAAGTGTACGTTTAGCCAATGGAATGAAGGTGTCACCTTCTTTTCCTAAGCTGGGCCAGACTCTCATCCTGGAAGAGGCTCCCTATGACATGGTGCCTGAAGGGGCCCTGAGGGTCGGTCCCGTGCCAGCCCTGCTGCCCCAGCACACACGCGCACGTTTGCTCGCCCACACACAAGCCTCTGGCTCCGCGGGGTTCTGGCCTGTGCTCATTGCTGCTGTGCCCCCAGGAGAGGCTGCATCTAGCCCATCGCTGCTTAGATATTTGTTTCTCTGAAGAAGTGCTGCTGCATGCTGCTGTGTAAGACAAACACACGACTCTACATTTATATGTGTCTGAAGTTTTTAAACGAAAATATTCCTGCTAGTTCGAGATGCAAAACGATTCCCACACCTCTTCCTTGATGTGTATTTTTTTAAGCAATCAGAGGGATTTCTGGGCGGCCGTGTGAGTCCCCATTGTTTCTAGAGTGTTTGGTTGATGTGTTTCAAAGTAGCGGTGAGAGCAACCGCGGGCAGACTTCGGGATGTTTATGGTGGACTCTGTGATCCTAGGGCCACGCGCCTGCTCCTGGGAGCAGCAATTCGGCACCTAAGGCCGCGCCCTCCGCGTTGAAAGCATATCCCCCGCACAGCTGTACTAGCGCAAACAGTAGGCAGCTGGTTTTGTGTTTTTTGTTTTTT
This sequence comes from Eubalaena glacialis, assembly GCF_028564815.1. Classification (NCBI taxonomy): domain Eukaryota; kingdom Metazoa; phylum Chordata; class Mammalia; order Artiodactyla; family Balaenidae; genus Eubalaena; species Eubalaena glacialis. Next base: position 1,668,948 of record NC_083719.1, on the reverse strand, counting down.
TTTTAATCATTTCCAGGTGCATTTGAGGGAGAGGAGAGTTCTAACTGATCTCAGTGGGCTGTGTGATCCAAACCCCAAAGTTATACCAACGTATTTCAATGAGATATTGCTTTGGAGACTTGAAGGAAGAGAAAATGTCCCCAAATCGTGCCTCCAGAACGGCATCACCATTCAACACATTTACAATAAATGCTTAAACACCATTTTCTCTCCCAGCTAGTCTTTTATTCAGGTGCTATTTTCTGATTCCAAATTCTGGGAAGAGATGGCCCTGCCGCCGGCCAGGGGGACCTGTGGTACTAGGCTGTGTCTGTGCCCAAAGAGCTGAGGACTCAAGTTCCAATTTAAGAACAGAGGCCGGACGCCAGCTGTCACCTCCAGACCCTGGGGCTCCCCAGCCGGCTGGGCGACCCCGGAACTCAGACTCTTGGATGGCAATTCCACGTACTACTCGGGCAAACAGTTTCTCTCCCTGTTTCAGAGAGAACGCTGTGTCCTCACTATGCTTTACAAGGTTGAAATCTGACAAGAAATGTATTTCTCATGAAAATGTTTACCAATTCAGGTCTGTCGAAGCAAAAGTGCGATTCATGTTTTGTTTTATTTCTTATTTTTATTTTTGAGTAGGATTAATTTAGTACATCCAGGTGGGGAGCTTTAATTTTGGATCTGGGGTAGATGTCATCCACCACTCAAAGTTGTACATTTCACCTTGGGTTCTTTGGAGTATGACTTTGGGACAAAAGGCTAATTGAAGAGACCCAGGAAGCAGCCACCCGTCTGGTGACAAAGAGGGCATCCTCGCTGCGTGCAGGCCCTGAGCTGCAGACCCCCCAGGGCTCTCCGTGGGGCACCCCAGGACCGCCCGATTCCCCTCATCCTGAGGAGCCCTGACCAGTCATCACCTCCCCCTCGAAGTGCTTTCAAAAGTCCTGATCATTGAAAGTACATATATTCTGGCCTCTAGAGCCCCCCTCCCTGCCCTCCATTTACCAAGTGTGTTTCCCACTACCCCCCGTCGCCGAACCCCATTTCCTTAGGCTGTTATGGTACCCAGTGTCCCAGCGTGTCACCCCCAACCTGCCTCCTGATCTGGGGCATCTGGCTCAACGACTGTATCCGGTCCAGACTCAGAGGCATGAGATCACACCCTGCCTTCACGAGGCTCCAGATAACAAGGCGCTCTCCACCCCACCCTACCCTGAACCCCCTTCTGTGTCCCGTGTGGGCGCAGGGACTATCAGAGACCATTTGTGCCTCGTTGGTGCCCTGGCACCCAGTCAAGGTCTGGAATCACGTTCCTGCCTGGACACGCTTCTGCCCTCTGCATCCAGTCCCTGGCCCCTCACTGACTCAGGGCCCCTGTCGCTTTCCACGTGGCAAGGTCTCGGCAATGAAGAGCAGGTGACAGAGCTATCAGGGCACCGGGGTGACACCCAGTGTTTCCCTGACAGAGGGTGAGACGCCAGGACACCTGTTCATTGCCTGGGATGATGTGAGGACACTGGTCGGGGGGCAAGGCCTGGGCAGAGGGGGCTGACCCGAAAGGGGGGCCAGAGGGGCCCGGTTCCTCTTCACGTTTCCTGCCAATGCGTCCTTGGTAGCCATTTTAATAACTGCCTACTCTTGAAATCTGCCACTGTCCTCTGTTTACCAGAATCAGGGCCTCATGTCAATTGGGTCTCCCTTGCACACCTTCTCTGATGGTCAAGAATTCTCCCGAACATGCCAAGGGCTCCTTGGTGGAGTTTTGCCTCTGTATCCAGGTCTAGCTGAGAATTAACGTTGATACTCACGGGAAGCCTGGCCCAGTCCCTTTAGGTCACAGGCCAACAGCACTTGCACCCGGTCTTTACTGCAGCTCTTGGGGCCTTTACTCCTTTTGATACATATTTTTAAAAAATTTATTACAAAAATATTTAATAAGTGTAAGCAACCTGCTGATGACTTTCATTAAAGAACCTTGTAAATGAACAAGCCTCTCTGGTTGGGTAATCATCCACGAGATGCGTCTTAGAGTTCAAGACACGTCATTAAAGGCACAAATCCTTTTTCTTCTAAATTTCACCTTGTTGAAAGGAACAATCATTGCCTCTAAAGTACTTGAAAAGGACTGTGAGTGAAGAGGGGTGGAGATGAATGTGTCCATTTTAATGCATCCCACCGTTTCTGGCTGCAGAATTAACTGATTTAATTTGTGAAATTGGATGAATTTAATGCAAGATAAATATTTATGTACAGACCCCTGAGATAGATGAGCTCTCTGTGAAAGAATAAAGGTAAAGGCCATTATTTTCAGAGAGCAGGTCACTAGGGCACTGGCAGACAGGATGAACGCTCTGTGTGGAAGCCCCACGGTGGTCTGTCCGCGCCGTGGCCCCCAGAGCCAGCCCCGTCTGGACGGCAAGATGCCCTCAGGACTCAGCGCAGGCTGAGCCCTGCTCTCCTTTCTCTGAAACGCAGTGTATCTCACACCCACGAGAGCACACACTCACGCACGCAAATGCACGTGCACACACGTGGAGATATCCCCTCATCTGTACAAGCGTGTAGATGACACCTGACAACGTCTAGTACAGTGTCTTAAAGCGAGTGGCCGAGAGGGGCCAGGTTGGAGGAGGGAGGCCTCACCCGGCGGCCCTGGCAGTGGGGCTTGGGAGGCCCATGTGGGCTGCGAGCAGTGGGGGGCGTTCTTATGATGCTGTATATTTGCCACCCTTACCCTGGAATGTGAGGCATCCTTGTGCAGGATGAGTGCTCCCACCATCGAAAAGAAGCGGCTGCTTCAGAGACGTTCTGGATTTCCATGCATTCTTCCCAACACACCAACGGCTCCTTGGTGGCGTTTTGCAGCTGTGTTCAGGTCTAGCTGAGAACTAGCCTTGACACCCATGAGAAGCCTGGCTCTGTCCCTTTAGGTCACAGGTCAATAGCACTTTGCACCTGGTCTTTATTGTAGCTCTCGGGGCCTTGTACTCCTTTGGACACACACTTTCTTTTGTTTTTGTTAAATCACAGAATGTGAATGCAACAGCAATATCATGATCAAGTGTTAATTTATTCTATAGAACAATGTTTTAATCAATACTGTAAACAAACACCTCATTTTTCTGCACTGAGCTGGGAGAATGATGTGCAGTGGAGGAAGATAGCCCCTCCAAACTCCTGGTGAGGGGACCAGGATTCTGTCTGGGGGTCAGAAAATCTGTACTTTGAACCTTGCATGACCACCTGCCCGGCAAGCTGGTCTTTTTCTGCTCCCACCTGAGTGATGGGGAGCTCAGGGGCCACTAGGACATAGCTCCCAGGCCTGTCAGAGCTCCTGGCAGGAGCCTCTGCTTCTGAGAAACACCCTGGACACTGCAGCAGTCAGCGTGACCTGCAACTGTGGAGGTAAGCACTGCCCTCGGAGCTTTGCACGTAAAAGGTAAAAGGCAGGGGAGGGATATTGAACCCTGTTGCCGTGGGGTCCCTCTGTCAGCCACTTGAGTGCTGTTGTTAGCCTAGACCTTATCAGGCCAATTGCAGAAGGACGTTCCCATTATATCTGTAACTCTTCCTTCTGGCCCCATAATTTGGGAGGTGGAGGCCCAGCAGGTTCTTCTGGGCGGGCTCAGAATGTGTGATGAAGGGTTTGGGCACCAAGGTAAGTACCTACAGTCTGATTGCTGGTGTTCAAAAAGTCATGACAGACAGGCAGAATACAGCCTGCCTTGGAAAAAAGTGTTCTACAACGATCATATGTCTTTTCATGGAGAGAGCAAAGTACTTTACGAATATAACTTCAAAAGGAAATTTTAAACCTGATTGATTAAGGCATTTGCCAAAAGAAAGGATATTTGGAGAATGGTGCTGAGGAAATAATGCTGCTTGAGTTTCCAAGAGATCGTATTATCCATGAGTTCAGTTCAGAGTGGAGCACTGGAAAAACACATGCTGATGGTGTTCATGTGTGTGAGGATGTGTGTGTGGTTTTCGTGTGAAGTACATGTGTCTGCTTTGCATGTGATGTGCATGTGTGTGTGCTTGGTGTGTCATGTGCATGTGTGTGCATGTGTGCGTGATGCGTGTGTGTGTAAGTGTATTTTTTTTCAGCCAGTCACGAACTTTCCTGCTTTCACTGCTCTGGTTCAAAGTCGTCTCTAAAATAAGCAGGTGCGTGATCTCTAGAAGGGCCCTCAGGTTTGCCTGAGTGTCTGCATCTACCCAGTGAGGTGTGAGGTGAGCCATGTGACTTGGGTCTCCACTGAAGGCATCCACACCCTCATGATCTCCATCACTAGAGAAGGGGATCTGCCCAGAGGGGACCCCACTGTGACCCATTCAGTGCAGCCCAGAGACAGATGAGTGACCTGCTTGCCAGTTGTGCCACACCTCAGTATCTCAGTATTCAGTATCCAGAATTCCATCTGGATACTGCACATCTGTTTTACTTCTTATCTGAATTTCTTATCAAATTAAAAAGACAGAGATTCTATTTGACTGGATTTCTTGTCAATATTGAGATGGCAAGTTGGCCTCTTGTTGTCCTCACTTGTGAGTGAGAAAGTGTCTATTTGTGGAAAGACACTTTTTGATTCAGGGGAAGAACTCAAGGCTTTCCTCTAGTGGGTGCCCATCCACCAGAGGGGTGTCCACAGGAACCCCCCAGCCTCTCCTCTGCCCTCCATTCTATGGCTTCATCCACCTGGTAAATACTGTTGAGTGTACCCAAGAAATAATGGAAACCTGGCACAGCAGGTCGAGTTATAAGGGAAATTCCACATTAGTCAGTCGAAGTTGGACAGGATCCCATGAAAATCAAATACTCAGTTGAAAAAATGATCTCATTAGGGGGTAGATTGAGCTACTCAATGGTCCCTCATGTGGATTCCTAAAGAGATTATTCAAAAGTAGTTAGAGTGTATTTTGTTTCTTGGAAAATAGAGTTAATCAAGTAGTGATAATATGTTTATTAGAAATGAGTATCAGTTATTACAAATATTCAACAAGAATTTATTGAGCACGGATCATATGCCAGCGTGTCTGGGTCCCGGGACACAGCTGTGATGATCATAGCCCCAGGCCTCATCATCCTTATCATCTCCCACACTTTATCTCCCATTTAGAATAATTTATCTCCTTAACTCCTTTATTACTAGCTCTTTATTGTGTTCCTATGGTTATTATATTTTAACTTATAAAAAGCAATAAGATGTAACCATACTCATTTGGTGTTACTGCCTGATTGATGGTTTCTAGAGCCAATCTATGTATTGGCAATAATTACAGAAATTTATCCTGCTCCTTAGCATATCTAGTATTCTAAGAAAATCTCACTTAAATTTATAAAACTGTTAAGGAGTAAGATTTTTCTTGTTTTATCAACACATGGCATGTAGAATTTCTTTAAACAGCAATGCCATAGTCAGGATCAAATTATGATTCCATTTATATAAATCACTCCTCCAAATTCCACAGCAGAGACTATGTCAGGGCCTGTGCCTCGTCTGATTGGGGTCACAGTCTGGGTCCGTGCCACCACGGGAGAGTTTAGGAAATGGAAATACCTCGTTGACACCAGATTTACCAATGTCCGTGGCCTGGGCTGACCACACAACTTATCACTGAAGGCCTCTTGTGGCCTGGTCTCAGAAGCCCTGGGATGGTCAACCATCTCTGGATGCTGAGGGCAGAGTGGTTTCCTGGGATGCTGGTTTCAGTGCTAAACCTTGGAGAGTCCAGGCAATCGGGACAGGCTGGCCACTCCACTCCCAGCACAGCCCACTGGTCAAGGAAGTCACTAAAGCACCTCAGAGTCCAGAGGAAAGGTATCGGGAGGAGCAGCAAAGATGCTGTGTCCGTCGTTCCTCTGCCACACACCACACAAGGGACAAACTGGCCCAGTGGAAAAGACACTTTCTGGAGGAAGACTCGTTATCACAAAGATAACGTTCTCCCCAAATCCCAGGGGTGCTGCCCCTGCGTCCATCATTTTTCTATTTCTTTTAGAAAGATGGCTAATAGGAGCAAACTACAGGATTTCAGATGGAAGTGTGTTGGGTATAACATATTCTCTAGATTTTTCTCTAGACTTTTTATGAGCAAATGGGCCAGAGGAGATTGTCCGGGAGATGTGGCCCAGGAGCAAACAGTGGTGGCATATCCTGTCCACTCAAAGGAAGATGACCTGCCACCTGTCACTGGGGGAAACGGCTCCCAAAGTCTCCACCAGGCTTGATTTTGTTCGTTTATTTTAGCAGAGTAATTCTCAAAGGTCTTTCAAATACAAGAAATGTACAGAAATAGGTAACTAAATAGAAGTGAGATTAACCTGGATTAAATAAATCAACTTCTAAGGTCCCTGGTGTGTTCCATTAGGAAGGGCAGTGAGTGCTTTAAAGGTGAGCAAATCCACTTAGATTTTCCGTCTACTTGCTGGTCATCTCCATCCTAAGTGGGCTCATGTTGGTAGGAAGTGACTTGTCCTTTCATCCACATCATAATGTAAATTTCACTTCTGGAAACATCCTTGCAATGAGAAGTGAGTAGGTCTCAGGTAACATGACAAATTTAGAGCAAGAGAACTTGGATGTCTTGGTTCTTACTTGTTGCAGGTTGGGTTTCCCAAATTGCTGCAGGCTGAGACAAAGATTGGGGTTCAGGCTGTCCTTAGGGGGTGTCCTTGGGTTGGCGGCCTTGGAAGGTGGAGGAGAATGCAGGGTCAGGTTGTCTCCATGGAGGTCGTGGCTGAGCCCTTGAACAGCTCTGAAGGGAGATGCTTGGGGTGGTGACAGTTGCCACTGGAAGGAAGTGTGACTTGGGAAGGGACAGTTCTGCATCTGAGGGGATCCCTACAGACTGCTGACTGCTGAGGGCTGCCTGCTGGCCTCTTCCCAACAGCTGAGGAAATCATTTCTGCATCTGTCCACCCCTGAAGGGACATCTGGGTGACATCTCCAGTGTCACCCACACCAGACTTATTATATAAGCAAGGGAGCTCTGGGTTCATATAAAATCCTAAAGCACTTTACACTTTAAAACATGAGATTAATGACTCTCAGTGAAACTTGAGTTACACAAAACCAACCCTCCTATAGTTCAGTCTATCTTCTAGACGTTTTATTAGGGGTTCAATTTTGTTTTATTGAGTTTTATTGGGTAAGTTGTTGTTGGGAAGTAATTTCGATTATTAGTGAAGTTATATGGAGTTCATATCTTCCTTCCTTCAGGGTCCATGTGATTCAATTGCACTCAGACCCATCCAGCTCCAGCGCCGTGTTCCGTGCATCACTGTGGCTGGGTGAGCTCCTCCAGCCTCGCTCTCGACCCCCTTCCATCACTGAGCCCAAACCTGGAGCAGTGATGTTCTCCCAAGTGCATATTCTCCTCTCTGGGCATCCAAATCTCTAATCAGCACTGTGAAAAGAGCCCAGGCTGGGAAAGGAGCAGCCTGGATTCAAGTTTGTTCCTCCGTCTGACCTGGGCAGACTGGAGACCTTCTTAGCCTCTGAAGTGTTAGTTTTCTCACCACATAATCTGGAGTTGACACTACTTTCTGCATAGAGTAGTTTTTAAGAACAAACTAGATTACATCTATTAAATGTCTGCTTAGATGTAAGTACTGAACTAATGCAAGTTTTTGTTTATCCCATTCCTTTGAGATGTTACTGGATTTTCCCACCTCATTTGAAATAACCAATTGCCCTTGTGTCATTTACTAAATAACTCTTTCCCCAAATAGTTGGATATGTTTTCTTAAAAAAAGTATAAATATACATACGAGAGGCAGATATCTACCCTGCTCTGATAACCTGCTTGCCTACACTGTGCCAGCACCATATCCCATCCATCAACCCCTCTGGGCTCCATCGGGTTCTGAGACAAGTGGGGATCTAGATTTGGGGTTGGCTGATTCCACAGAGCCTTGACCTTGGACTCTGGTGTCCTGCACGCTCCCCTGTCCACTCTGTGGACAGCCAGATCTGCATGGCCCTGGCGTTTGTAGCTTGGTTCCCCTCCGGGCCCAGGGGTGTTTCTGGAGGCACCCCTGGAAGATTCCTGACGCTCCCACAACATGTCTCTCATATTCACAGCTGTGGTCGGCTCTCCCAGGATGCTCCCAACCGCTCCTTTCTCTGGACATTCCCCGCAAAATCTCCCTAAAACTTTGCCACTTCCATGGAGTTGCCCCCTGCCCAGCCCTTCAATGTGTGTCCTTTATCAGGCAAATCGGGGTAGTTTGTCGTCCTCCACGAGCCAGGGTCCCTGCTGTTTCGCTCAGGCAGCTCCCCTACACCTTCCTGGGCCCCCATCCCTCCTCCTCTCAGGCAGCACCCCCGAGGCCCCCCTGCCTGTGCAGGACACCCTTCAGGGTCCTTCCTGGGATGCTGGAGGCCAAGGTCTCTCCCTACACTCAATTCCATCCTGTGATGCTTATCCCCCTAAAATCCTGAGTGGCTCTGCTGCCTTTGCCAACCTCCCGGCTTCTCTCTCTTCTCACGGTGAGCTTCTCAACGTGATGGACAATAAAACTGATTCTTCATCAGCTTCTCCTTGAACTGTGACTCGGCATCCCCTCCCTCCATTACCCTTGTTCTCTCCTCACAAGGGCCCTCTGCAGCCCCGGGTCCACCGTCCTGTCCACAGTCTGCTTTGTGCATAGGTCCTGAGCGATGGATATGGTGATAACCTACCCCTGGAACAGACCTCTCCCCTCCCTCCTGGACTGACTCCTGCTTCTGGTTCCTTCATCCTGGCTGGCACTCATCTGCCGCCGGCCCTTCCTCTTCCCAGCTCACTTAAATCTGCCATTGCTCCTCATGGGATTCTCAGCCTCGCCTCTGCTTTTACCCCAGCTCTGAATTATTTGAATGATCCTCTCACCTTCAAATAATACCTTGAAGATGATTATTCTTAGTTCCGTGTCTCCAGTCCCACCCTCGCTCCTGACTCCCAGCCCTTTATTTGCAATACGCCTTGAACATTTCTATTCGGCTGCCTCAGCTTAACCTCGACGTGTCATACACTGAACATATTCCCCCACCCATTTGTCTTCTCTGTGACCAGAATTCCTATTTCCTTTACCAGGAATAGCTCCCAGGGTGTGAACACGTGGCCTCACTTCTAACCCCATCCTTTTCCTTCTTCTGATTTAACTCCCCTCCACCAACAGAGTATGGATTTCTAGAAACAAGAGATTATACTCCTTTTCCATTTGAAATGTATGTCAAGGGTTTTACACAAAGAAGCACCTTACATGTTTCAAGACATCTGCTGTATTAACCCAGTCACCTAAATTTGTGTCTTCTTCCAATTTCAGTGGCCCCTGGACTAACGCAGGAAATGTAGTGAAATGATCCCCTGTCGCTCCCCCCTCTAGCCTGGTCTCTTTCTAGTTCACGGTGTCTGCGTGTTGTGTGTGTGCACTCACGTGTGTGTGAATTTTCCCATAAGGACTTTGTGCTTCTTTATGTCTATATAATTAATTTTCTTCCATCACCCAGCCTATTGTGAACTGATTAGAACGTTCCTCTTAATAACCGCCCTTCGGCAGTCTGCCATCTGTCTGTGTGGGGTGGTACCTGTCCCCTCATTAAAGACACTGATACAACTGTTGGACAATAAGAACCTAGGACAGGGTCTGAGGACATCGCTAGGTGTCCTCTTCCAGGCTGGCGTGGATCCACTAGACCCATCCTTGATGCTGTCAGATGATGCGCTGAAATTCACATCCTGTAGGAAGAACAGGTGCCTTTTGCTGAAAGCTGATTAGGTGTGGACACTGCCATATATTATGTTATTGAATTCTTACAGTTGATGGGGTGGCTGTTACTGTCCACTGCGTAAGGAGAAGGACCTCAAGGTCGGCCTCTGTGGTTCCATGGGCCACCCATCCCCCTTTCTCAAGCTCCTCTGCTGGAGTCATTCTCACCAATCAAACGTGCTCGTTCACAGTTTCCTAAAACCTCCACACTTGTCCACTCCCTTTTTTTTTTACTGAAGTATAGTTGATTTACAATGTTGTGTTAGTTTCAGGTGTACAGCAAAGTGAATCAGTTATATATGTATAGTTTTATATATATATCTGTTCTTTTTTAGATTCTTTTCCCTTGTATGTTATTACAAAATATCGAGTATAATTCCCTGTGCTATACAGTAGGTCCTTGTTGGTTATCTATCTTATACACAGTAGTGTGTGTATGTTAATCCCAAACTCTTAATTTATCCCTCCACCCTCCTTTCCTCTTTGGTATCTATAAGTTTATTTTCTATGTCTGTGGGTCTATTTCTGTTGTGTAAATAAATTCATTTGTATGGACAGACGAATTAATAAAGAAGATATGGTACATATATACAATGGAATATTACTCAGCCATAAAAAGGAATGAAATAATGCCATTTGCAGCAACATGGATGGACCATGTTGAGATTGTCATTCTAAATGAAGTAAGTCAGACAGAGAAAGATAAATATCATATGATATCGCTTATATGTGGAGTCTTAAAAAAAAAAAAAAAAGATACCCTCTTTGCTTTTGTTTAATCCATTCAGCCTGCCTGGAACACCCCCTCCCACCGCTCTGCCCGACCAGACTGCACCCACTGACTCTCTCCCTCCAGACATCGACCCCTCCCAGCCTTGTGGTGTGACTTCAAGTAAATTCCACGTCCGAACAGCCTCTGCTGTAAGGTCTGTAAAAGAGAGCTGTTAAGGTGGTATTCTAAGGTTGTTATGAGATGAAATGGAATAATGTATAGAAAGCATTTACATCATGCTAAAGCATTTACATCATGCTAAACATTTACAATGCTAAAGTTAGCATTTAGGCCTTTTCCTACCTTTCACCAAAATGATATGACTGCTGCCTATAACGGTCATTGCTGATAAATCATCCATTTACTTGTAACATTGATTTTCTATTAACATGAACTCTCCTGAAAGCATTTTATTTCTATGTCTATTTGTTTGTTTTCAAGTGCTTACTGCCTTACTAGATTAGAAGCTCCCTGGAAGCAAGAAGAAGTAAAAATATTTTATGTTCCCTGAGAGCACAGTGCTTTCATGGAGTTTCTCCAGGATCCCAGCCTTTATATGCATAATGATACCAATTTATATCATTATAGATACTAAATACAATAAATGTATAATATAAATTCTGTAACATTTTAAAAATTATGGAAAAGTGTGGATAATAAAATACAAATTACTTATAATTCTATAACTGAGTACTTCAGATCAAGAAAGATATATATATAATTTTATATATTTTATGTAATATATATTATATATTTATACATCTGTATTATAATTACACCTAAGAATATATTTATAAAATATGTAAAATTATACATCTATAATTGTTTAAATTTTACAGAATAAACTGCTATTTTTATAATTATATGAGAGAATACATCTTATTAAATGGCACAGAAACACATGAAATTCACTGATTTGATCTTTTAATTTCTTGTGTGTCAATTCTGTGTGTCAGAGCCCAGCTGTGTGATATGAGTGACTCTATCTACTAATAGATGAAAAGATGGAGACACAGGAGAGTAAAATGAAATGCCCCAGACATAGATTTTGATAAATAAATGTTGATTTGCGACAACACACACTAACAATGCCAAAAAGAAAAGAAAACACAGCGGCTTCTCTGCAGTCTGATACCGTGGCTCCCGTATCTCTCGGTGCTGTCGAGGTGTCCGGCAGCGCCCGATAACTGGCCAGGCCCTGATGGGGAGAGGGATGGGTCATTAATCTTGGTTAGGGCTGGCTCTGCTGACACAGGGCCCTTCCCAGAGCACTTTGCCCTGTGGACACAGAGATCCTCTTGATGCCCAAGAGAGGGTCCAGCACGTAGATAATTTAAATCTTTAAAAGCAAACCTAAGGTTATCAAAGGGGAAACTTGGTGGGGAGGGATAAATTAGGAGCTTGGGATTAACATGTACACACTACTATATATAAAATAGATAACCAACAAGGACCTACTGTACAGCACAGGGAACTATATTCTGTAATATATTCTGTAATAACCTATATGGGAAAAGAATCTGAAAAAGAATGGGTACATGTATATATATAACTGAACTACTTTGCTGTACACCTGAAGCTAACACATCCTATGCTACAATAAGATATTTTAAAAACCCTAAAGAATTCTAAAACAAATGTATTTATTCATTTCCGCAAGGGAACAGGGTGAACATTATTTTTAAAGCCTTCATTCCTGAGCCCCAGGCTTCATTACGACGAAGTTGAAGAGTTGCCCTGTGTCCCGACAAGGAGAGGAGGACTGGGGAGGATCAAGTCCACAAGAGCAGCTGGTGGGGTTCCTCTGAGAAAGCCCAGGCTCGGACCTACGGATGGGGAAGGAGGAGGAGCAGGGGGAGGGCGGAGCGAGGGGGCCAAGACCCGCAGGGGGACGGGATGCTTGTCCATCCCCGGGCGGCCGGAGCTGACCACGGCTGTCCGCATCAACCCTGGGAAAGAGGACCAATCAGTAAATCAGCAGCCTGTTTCAAGAATGATGTCAAACAGATGACCATTGATGAACAACAGAGCTTATTGCCTCAGCCATCAGTAGCTGACAAAACCCATCAACAAAGAGCACAGACGAAAAGTAACTTCTCTTGGGAAACATCCGCATGCCTTTAGGGGTTTTGCTTCAGTCATAAGCTGGGAGGTTTATTTTTAACCTTATATATTTCATGAATGAATCTTAATAGAAAAGGAACAAAACGTGTTTTCCTTGCCTTTGTTACCTTTCAACCCATAAACTTTTGGAAGATGGAAGGCAGCCAGGCTCACAGCGATTGCACAAAATATGAATCAAGTTGGAAATTGTTCCTGCTTCAACCAACAAGCACAGATGCACACGGGCATTGTTCTTTACGCTTGGCGGCTCTGTTCAAATGCAGGCGTGGCCTCTTGTTCTAAATTTAGCTCCCTGGTCTCAGGGTAGGTTATCTGGGTTTTCCAAAAGTTGCCCTGTGTTAGTTCTGGTAAAAATGAGGTACTGATGCCCACATTCTTGGGCTCCACTGTGAGTGCGCCCAGGGAAAAGAGTGGGAGGGGGCCCAGCTGGGCTAGACCTGGGACAGCCGGACCCCAAGCAGTGGCAAGGAGCCTGTTAGGAGGTGTGGCGCCATCAGTTCTAAATGCCTGCTGAGGGACTTCCTTGGCGGTCCAGTGGTGAAGACTCCGAGCTTCCACTGCAGGGGGCACGGGTTCGATCCCTGGTCCTGGTGGGGGAACTAATAATCCCATATGCCTTGCAGTGCGGCCAAAAAAAAAAAGCCTGCTGATGCACCGAGGATGGCTTTCTTCTTCCATAAGTTAGAGCAGATTGAAGGGTGGTCAGGTAATAATAATGTTATACTCCCTGACTTACATTCTAGAACGTTCTCTGGAATGGGAGAGAAAAAGCTGGGAGTGTAGCTGCTGGCTGTCCTCGGCAAGAGCAGGGGCTGCTTCCCCAGCTGCTGTGCTGTGCTGCTCTCTGCAAAACCCTTGGCCATGAAGACGCGGGTGAGCAAGCCTGTGCTGGGGATGCAGCTGCCCCTGGCCAAAGCCTCCCCACCAGGACAGTGGGGGGAACGAGGCCCGTGTGCGGTGTCCCTGGAGCCGTGTCTCTGTTCTGATCTCTGTTCTCACTGAAAATGAAGCTTTGCAAAGCAGCTCTGGACTTGCCCCGCTGACCAGAGGACAGGAGCTTCTTAGGAACTCCTGGGCATTCATATTTTTAAAAAATAATTGCCAATTTTAATTGGCAAAAATGTTATTCCATTCCTTGCATATGTACATATCCGATTCTTTGTGAGACTGAACGTATTTTCACACTTAAATATTCATGTATTTGCCTGTTTGTGAATTTCCATCTATTTCCTTCTCTGACTTTTCAGTTGAAGCGTTCATGGTTTGCATATGGATCCCAGCCCTGCATCTCCGGACCTCCCCAGGGCCATCCGCCCCGTCGTCCCCGTAACCCCGGTGGCAGCTGTGGTGCCAACTGTGAGCCGGCCACGGAAGCCCTGGGGTGTGCACCGCCCACACCACCGCCCTGGCTTGGAAGACCCATGGCCACGCTCTGGGGCCTGGAACCTGCCACGCAGATCCCCGGGCAGGTGTCGGCAAGGCCAGGTCTCAGGCACGGGGGTTAGTTCTCGCCTTTATGACATTGAAGAGCCTTTGTGTACTTGACTTCAAACAGAGCATTGCTCTAGCCTGCATTGACTCCAGTGTGGCCTTAGCCCTGTGCACGGCTCTCTTCAAAGCTGTGGGGTCCGGGGTGGGCATTTCTTCATTTGCAGAGACAAGAGCGGGGGCACCAAGGGGCAGGGCGCCCCGGGCCAGCCTCCTTTCTCTCCGCTGACCGGCGGCTCACGCCTTCTGACCTGTGACACCCTCCAATTGTTATCTAATCAATTCAGCCGAAATTAAAAAGATGTGTTTGTGTTTGCTTGAACACTCACTCCAATGTTCGTGGCGGTGACCTTTCCGTATTGGATTCCACTGCTGAGAGCACGCGGCCTGCCAGATTGCTGGGCTAATAAATAATGAAGCACCTTGTGAGGAAGAAGCCAGCTGCGTGCAGGGCTGGGTGGGGGTCCTGCACCCACCCACCCCCGACTCCTCCCAGAGTCCCAGCTCTGAACCAAATGGCCAGCCTCCAAGGGCTGCTCCGGAACCATGCTGCTTTTGTTTGTTTGTTTTACTTTCAGTGCATTTGCTTGATTTGCAGGGGGATTGATTTTTAACATTTTTTTATTGTAGCAAAATGCACAGAACATAAAACTGACAAATTGAACCATTTCTAAGTGTACAGTTCAGTGGCATTATATTCACAAAGTGTAACCATCATCACTATTTCCAGAACTTTTTCACATCTTGAACAACAGCTTCGGACCCATTAAATAATAACACCTCATCCCTTCCCTCCCCAACCCCGGAAAGCTCTGCTGCACTTCTGTCTCCATGAACTGCCTATTCTAGATGTTTCATGTAAGTGGAATCATGCCACATTTGTCCTTTTGTGTCTGGCTTCTTTCACTTGGCATAATGTTTCTGAGGTTCATCCATGTCTTAGCACGAATCAATACTTCATAAACAGGAGGTCAGTTTTTGGTATTTTCATTTCTTCTGCCACATACAAATAAGTTAGGAATTATGAAAGGAAAGATGGAATACATTTTAATATCAAACCGAAGCTCCCATAGAAAATGTACTTCTCTGAAAAGGAAGAGTCTCAGCTGCTGTGGAGTTCACAAAATTAAAAGGTTACTTGAAAGAAATTCCTGAAAACTAAGAGTGGGTTCACTCTAATGAATATTTCAAAGGCTAAAGAATTGGCAATCTAGCTTTGGTGTAGAACATAGATCAGGAAAATATCATGTGTGTATAATCATTATCATCATTTTTTGTGTTTTTTCATTGCAGTGATTTCCATGCTAGAGTCACAGCTGTACAAAACTTGTTAACTTTACAAATGTGAGCCAACATTTAATTGAAGGCTATAAGAAAATGTAAAATAAATTATGATAATAATGAGGATGGAAAGTAGCCAATTTTTTGAAATATATACAATTTGGTATTTATTTTTAACTTTGAACTCAAGGATATACAGAGAAAAGTTAAAAGTAACCATGTGAGATTTCTCCTGTTGACCAGATATTCTATGTGTTTCTGACGTTTGGTTTTCTGAGTGTCTATGTCCAAAGCAGCTGTTGCACCTGTGGCATCGTAACATTCTAGCCCAATCTCTGACGTCCCAGAGGCTCTGAGGAAGACGTGAGGATGCAGAACAACAGGGACATAGGCCAGAGTGTCCTGCTCTGTCCCTCCTTTGGGCTGCAGGGTCATAAACATAGGACCTGGTGCTTGGCAGTTGAGGTATGAATAGTGAACATAGTAAGAAGGAGAGTGACCAAGAGAGGACCGTCTCACGGAGCATTCTGGAATGTGCTCACCTTCCTATCAAAGCACCCAGAAGACACCCTGCCGTGCAAGGGACACTTGGGCACAGTAACTCAAGGGCAGGTATCTCATGTGTCCCCTGAGACTGGCCTTCTTCTGGGCCACATCCATCGACTCCTAGAGGCTGAATTTTGTGATCCTTAAGACTCTTTCCGTTCTTAGAGCTCTAGTTTATCTCTATTTGAGGTACTTAAAGGACAATGATGGTGGTGGTGGTGATGATGGTCATATTGACGATGACAATAAGGATGTGACGATGATGGTGATGGTGGTAATGATGGTAATCGTGCTGCTGATGATGACAATGATGGTGATGGTGGTTATAATGATGGTATGGTGATGGTTACTATGGTGATAAGGATGGTGATATGATGGTGATGGTGGTTATAATGATCATGATGATTATGATGGTAATAAGGATGGTGATAATGATAATGGTGATGGTGGTGATGGTAATACAAAAAACTTCAGTTCCTTGAATTCCTACTACATGCTGGGCATAACAGGAGTTCTCTGCATTCCTTACCTCAAAGTAGAAAAGTATAACTCTGTCCCTCTGCATGAGGACAGGTCAGCAAGAAGAAGCAGCTAGCTTTTTCAAGGTCACCCAGCTCAAAAGTGGCAGAACTAGTTGACAGGTCTTGCTTGCTGCCTCTGAAGTCTTTAATCTTCAGTGTTTGATGCTGGTTGCTAGAGAGACCTGACTGTGAGCTTCTTTTTTTTTTTTTTTTTTTTTTACAATGTTCCAGAAGTGACAACTAGCCTAAAAGGCACAGGTTTTGCAAACTTGAACTGTATGTTTGGTCTGTTATGTAATGGGATTTCCCCCCTTTGCATGTAATTCTTTGGCTCTACAGTCTACTCTTTCCAGGTGCTGTTTAAACATGGATTACTTCCTACTGCCTTAGTCATGTCCCCTAACTTTCTTCTCTTATGTGCCTCTGTGCAACGTGCACCTGCCTTTCTTCCTCTGTGTTCTCACAGAGGGCTGGGAGCTGTCGAATTCAAGGGGAGAGCCAGAGTTGCAGGGGTAAGTATAAATATTGTAGGTTATTAATATAGTTTGAAATAAAGGAAATTGTTTTTTCCTCATCTCACATTATTTTAAAGGTATGGATACACAGACTTCTCTATTTTAAAGCAATGTCTTTTGTATTTTTAGAAAATAATTGAAAAAATAGAATGTAAAGAAGCTTTGAAAAGGAGTTTAATGTTCATGTAAAGCTGATCCTTTGCTTTCATGCTTAATCAGAAACTCCATTAAAGCAAATGAAATTTTAAAAGATTTTCAACATTTTGATTACATTATGAGAATGCCAATAACTTAAGACTTTTTTTACTTGAATGTTACATGACACCCTATCACCACCTTATATATTCGCATCATTTGTATATAACAGAAAGAGGAAGATTAGTATGTTGTTGTGAGACACTGAAATATTTCTATTATTACAGCAGAATATTTCATTCAAAATCACACAAAAATGAAGCTCTTTAATTATAATGTTAAATACTTTTTGAGGTGGAATAATGCTTTATTTTTGTTAAAAACCTGACAAATATATTTTTCTATGCATTTACTATATATATTAAATTGACTTTTTTCACTCTATGCCACTGACTTTTATGATAGCCTTAGATGACTTAAATAACTCAAGATGAATGTCTGAATTTCAATGGCTTAGCTGATTAGGTATAAGAAGTAAGTGCAAAAAACAAACAAAAAAAATACAGCTTGAGTTGATCCTGTGAGGAAGCAAACATAAAGGACCTGGAGAGTAGCATTGACATATATACACGACCATGTGTAAAAGAGATAGCTAGTGGGAAGCTGCTGTTTAGCACAGGGAGATCAGCTTGATGTTTTGTGACGATCTACAGGGGTGGGATGGGGAGGGTGGGAGGGAGGGAGGCTGAAGAGGGAGGGGATATAGGGATATATGTATACTTATAGCTGATTCACTTTGTTATACAGCAGAAACTAACACAACATTGTAAAGCAATTATACTCCAATAAAGATTTAAAAGAATAAATAAATAAATAAGAACCTGGAGAGTAACAGGTGTTTTCAAAATATGAAAAGTGAAGATTATTGGAAAAGTGTTATCTACTGTGCATGGCTGGCTGAACTGCCAAATCTCCTTGGTCACTGTAGTCAGTAAACTGGGATAATGAACTAGGAGATAGAAGAGTAGTTATATTTGTACAACATTTTATGGGTTAAACTACTTTTCAAGTTCTAAGCTCCTTGAGCCAGGAGGCTTCTCTTATATTTCCCTACAGAGCTCAAGAAAGTCATGGACATGTAATAGATAATCCATAAATGATTTCTGATTTTTAATTTGTCTCAAATGATATTTAGAAGCTTATATGTAATATGGTTATGGCGTTCTCCCTAATCTTGTGCATATTACCACTCTGTGGCACATGATTTGTAGATACAAGACATTACAAGCCTTTCTTTTTCTCTTTTCTGATTTGGTAAGTGGGTCTACAAATGTATGGGTTTTGTACATTTTACCTGAAATTCTTTAAAATGACTTAAAAATACTAATACTTTTTTTCCCTCAACATTCAGAACCTTTCCATCATAAAAGAGTATTGAACGAGAACAATGTTTTGACAAATTGAAAATGTTCATATTTGTTTAGGAATTTGTCAGAAAAATCTTAATTTGCATATTAGAATCCCCTGAGTTTCTACTGGGGACAAGGAGTGGGGGAGAATATTTTTTTGACTAAGAGCAAACTCTGTTTTAAAATAAAATACCAAATTTAACAAAGAATAGCACATGGTAATATTATGGCAAAGTATCTTGGTTATTTTTTCACTTACTCCAGGACAATCTATTTATTTCTGGGTATCTCACTTAGCCAATTTTGAATGGGCATTTTTAGACCTTTGGTTTTAGATGAAAGTGTAATTATTCCCATGAAATAGTGAGGAGACTGGTTTGTCTGTAATATTAAGGCAGATTTTTGAAGGGGAAGTATTGATAGATAAGGCTGAAAATTATGTTAGAAGGACCTCCGCCTTCAGCACAGAGGAGTGAACACTTGCCTAATAAGTCTTGCAATAAATCACAGCTTTAAACTCTGAATAAAATATGGAAACAATATTCTGGACCTCTGGACATTGAACAATGTCTAGGATATAATTCAAACTTACTTGACATAAAAAGATCCAGAAAAATGTAGCCCAATCTCGAGGGAAAAGGCAAACAACAGATACCAACCCCAGATGACTCAGATGTTGGGTTTATCAGACAAAGACTTTAAAGTGACTATTATAAGTATGCTCAGTAAAATAAAAGAAAGTATGTTTGTAATGAATGAAAAGATAGGGCACTTGATATAAATATTTTTAAAAATGGAAGTTTTACAACCAAAAAACCTGAAATAAAAAGACATCATGGGATAGGCTTAATCTCAAATGGAAACAACAGATGAAAAATTCAATGACTTTGAAAATAGATCAAGAAAGATCATCTCACATAACTAAGAGGAAAATAGGTAATTGGAATTTCAGTAGAAGAAGAAGGAGAGAATGGGATAGAAAATAAATATTTGGAAATTAACTTAAAATTAAATTGCAGTGACTTGAATGTCTTATGAAGGATCTCAGACCCTGAAGTGAAAGGCCTTCAAAGACTTTTGGACTCTGGAGCAAATTTAGAATAAAGTTAAGCACAAACTAAGCCGGGGACATGGCAGAGATGTGGACGACAGCTGGAGCCTGCTGGAGTTTTCCACATGAGAATAATAAAGGTAGAAGCTAGACATTGGTGCTGGGAATAGGGATGAGGATGCTATTTGAGAGACACTTTTGAAACTGAATGGACAGAACAAGATTCTGTTAAAGGAAAGTAATTAGTTAACATTGCCTTTGAAGTTTCCAGCTTGGGTGGCTGGATGATGTTGAAATAGTGCATTTTCTGGGGCCTGGGCAAGGCAGCTCATCTTGCTCCCCTACCTAATTTATCAATCATAGCTCTATATGATTATGTTTTATGTTTCTACAACATACCTGTGTGTGCAAAAGATGAAGATTGGCTGTCACCATGGATGTTTCAGATAAGGTGTTGGATACTAGTGTCCATATCCTTGGGTCAGACTCATACATTTCTCTGTGTATTTCTCTATTGTCACTCAAGCATATTGGCTCCCACAACCCCTAATGGAGCCAAGCCAGAGGGTGTACTGCAGTGAGACAGGAAGGGAGTGGACCATGAGCTGCCTATGGCGGGACTTCATATGGTCACCTTTTCAGGCAAATGTGGCATCGCATGGTCAGCCCACCCAGGCCAGGAGGCAGATGGTACAGCTTCCCCAGAGGCATCAGAAGAAATGCAGTGAGGCATCCAGGGGCCAGAGGATGAATGGTCCTCCCTCGGGCACAGACCAGTCTGAGCAGTATGGGGTCCACCCTGGGTGTAGGAGTTGGAGAGGGAGGTCAGTGCTAGCGCCTCGGAGGCTGGGGTCTAGCTGTGTCAGAGAGACCTGGGTACAGCTGAAGGGGGCAGTTCCCGGTGCTCAAAGCAGGGAAAACGAAGGTTCAATCAAGCCCAGTCTGGGGAGGAGAGGCTTGGCTTTCCAGGAGACATAGGGTCAAGGAGCAGGGGCTCTGAAAGGCTGGAGGGGTGCACGGTCTGTGTGTGGACAGCCCTCCAGCGGGAAAGCCAAATGAATGTAAGGTTCTCTATGGCTCTGACATGCAGGATTTAAATACCACTGATGTCTTGGATGGTTTGATGCAGGAAACCATCCAAGATGGTTTTGGATGTAAGAAACCTCTTGGGGCCCCAGGACATTCCAGGCCCAAACCGTGTGCTTTTTTTTCCCGTTGCTTTTGTTTTGTTTTGATCAGCACTGTGTCCCCTGCAGCAGTTAACATTTTGGAGTGAATAGAGCGCTGAGCATGCTTACCTGGCCACTTCCAACAAGAGTGAAGGCCCTGGGCTTCCCTGGTGGTGCAGTGGTTGAGAATCCGCCTGCCAATGCAGGGGACACGGGTTCGAGCCCTGGTCTGGGAAGATCCCACATGCCGCGGAGCAACTAAGCCCGTGAGCCACAATTACTGAGCCTGCACGTCTGAAGCCTGTGCTCCGCAACAAGAGAGGCCGTGATAGTGAGAGGCCCGCGCACCGCGATGAAGAGTGACCCCCACTTGCCGCAACTAGAGAAAGCCCTCGCACAGAAACGAAGACCCAACACAGTCATAAATAAATAAATAAATAAATAATTAAAAAAAAAAAAAAAAGAGTGAAGGCCCTGCCCCAGCAGCTTCCTGAGGGAGTGGGGGCTTGCAGATCCCTGGGCAACCTGTGGCCATGCCCCTTAGTGAGCGCTGGCAAGATGGACCAGGGAAGGCCCGGCTCCCTGAGGGTGGGGGGCGGTGGTGGGCCCAGCACGGGCCCCTCTGCTGTGTGCGTGCACCTGTTATCCTGCGTGATGGCCGAGACCCCATAGCCCCTTGCTTCTCTTCTTGCCTGAGGACCCTCTCTGTCTTCACGGCAGTGGTAGAGGGGGTTTCTGTCTGTGTGCTCCAAGTCTCCTCACCTAGAAGAGAAAGGCTGGACTTAACTCTCCCCTGAGGAGAGCGAATCCATGAATTTCAGGTTAGAGCCAGTCCAGGTCGGGGCGAGACCTTCCAGGTTCCCTTTCCCTCTTGAGCTTGGCAGCAGCGGCAGTATCCCCCATGAAGCCATTCCTTCATCCTGGATTCTGAGGGGCTGTGATGAGAACTTCCCCCCCACCCCCACCTCTGCCACCTAAGGAAACCTGGCTGTTATGAAAGCTGCTGAGCTTCCCGGCTTCTTTGTTACTAAGCATGACTCAGCTCAGCTCTCTGACTGATGCAGGTGGTTGTGGTCAACTAAGATCCTCCACGCAGGAAGCGTGCTCTCCCCATGGAATTATGTAAGTGTGGGCTGTGAAATAGCAGTAACACTCATAGCCATGACACCAGAGAGCCCTGGAGGGCTTACCAGGTGGCTTTATATGCAGTGCCTCATTGAACCCCCAGGAAGAGGCCTTTATTATCATTGCTCTATTTTATGATAGAGGAAGAGGAGGTTCAGGGAGGTTGGGGAGTCTACAGACCTAGCAGCTCCGGGGCTCCTGTCTCTGGATCCCTGTGCTACCCCATGAAGGGGTTTTCACCCCATGGTTCGCTTGCAGTGGTGTTTGAGGATGACTCAGTCCTTACAGAGATCAACGTATTTTCCACAGCCCTGGGTGCTTGTGTCTAATAGAAGGTGTTTTTCAAAATCAAGTTTTCCGAGCCAGCACAGCTTCCATGTGCATAGTCAGCGAGGCTCTGCTCCTCCAGTCCCATCAGCAGAAGAGGTGACAGAGCCCAAACTCCTACCCGCCATGGCCATGGGGCCAGCCCTGGGCTGGACTCGGGGACAGAAACGCCAAGGGGCAGAGAAGACCAGCCCGAAAATGGTGAGGGTCTGTGAAAAGGCGGGACTTAAGTATCTGGCAGAGGGTGCATGACAGCAGAGGAGGGAAAACATCGAGTGTGAGGAACATTCCCGCTGGGCTCATAAGGAGTGGTCGGGACCTAGAAAACCCCTCAACGTGTGGGACGCAGGACAGAGGGCAGGGTGGCACACCCCGCCCCCCAGAAATGCTTCCCGATGGGGTGAGTCAAAGCCTCACCAAATGCTGGTCCAAACCTCCCTATTTAAATATTATATTTATTTATTTAACCTATCTAATTAGCTAAATTTATTTAAATATATATTTATGTATGTGTGTGTAAACACATAACAATGTGTGCATATATGTATATATACAAATATATATGTATAAATATACAAATTTATAAATAATGGATTATATAAATGTGTATATAAATGCATAAATATATATATGAAAACATGTATACATATATACAGGTGTGTATGCAAATACATATACCCACACTTTTTTTTTGCCTGTGCAACTCCACATTCTACATAAGACCTTGATTTTGCAAACTGCTGAAGTTATTCTGGGGACTGCAGTCACCACAGCCCAGGTAGGGCCATTCCAAGCCTGTGAGCCTGTGCCTCACACAATGCAATAGGGGATGCTCCAGCTGTGAGATGCATGGAACCTTCCGAGGAAGATTGCACTGGGACTCATTTCCTGCCCCCGGGACGGGGCCAGATTAGAGTTCTTCCAAACTGCTTTGTTTGACGAGCTCCCAAGAACCAGCCACCCACACCTGTCAAACCAACCATCAGAGAAGCAAAGGCCCTGGCTTGTCCCAGTGACACTGGGTCGTGAGGTCGCATTCCTTCAATCCCACGTTCTGGTCGTCCCTGTATGTGTCTTTCCCCTTGGAAACCACACAGGTGTAGTCTCTGTGATGGAAACAGTTGGAAAATTCAACGCATTCATGGTTTCACAGTTATCATTCTATTTACACATGAACACATGCACGTGCAGGTACTGTCTACCTGTGTATGTTCTGATCATTTGAATTTGAAGTTTGATTCTGTTTGACACGAATTCATTCTATCCACTTTGGGAAAATATATAAACTAATAAGGCAGACACTCTGCACAGCCGGGGTGGTGAGTACGGGGGTCTGGGAAGCCAATGGGAACAGTGATGCCACATGGCTGGACTCAGAGCCTAAGGACCGAAACGTCTGCACCAAGTGCGCCCTTGCCAGCGCGACGCCCAGACACTGACGCCCAGACAGTGGCACCCACTGGGCCTCAGGCTCTGTCAGCAAGCTGAATTGTTCGTGTTTGGATTGAATTTGTGCCTAAGATGCATTTTATTAGAAATATTTTAATCTTCCGTGGCAGATACATCAAATGGAAGTTAATTGGCAAAAAAACACTTATGATCGGTTATTCCCAATTGTTATTTTTGCATAATAAGAACTCGGTGAGTTGAGAAACGATGGAAGAGGCATTATTATTAATGAGGAAACATTTCATAGTAAAATATGGCCAATGCGACTCGCAATACACACCACCTCACCTTGGTGTCCACAAAGACTCATTAAGGGCTCAAAAGAATACGCTCGGCTTCCAATAATGCATAAAAAAATGCACTGTTCTCCAAACAAAGGTGAAGCGGAGAGACGTAAACATTTCCCATGAGCACTCGGGGGAGTGAGAGTATTGGGTTTAATGATGGAGAATTAGAAGCAGGTCTGTCTGGAGGAGAAAAAGTGCGAGCATAAAAATTGCCTTGTGCTGGGAAGAAATTTGTTATTGCCCTGACGAGATTAACCACGGTAATTGGCACTGTTTTTTTTTTTAACATATTGTGCAGCCCTGTAGAGGTGGTGGTAATAAATAATGTGCACTTAGCCGCACCATTGGTCATTGGAAGCCCTATCACAGCCACCTCCCCCATCCAGGGAAGATAAATGTGATTTAAATTAATAGCCAGTCCTAAATAACTCCTCAGCTGGTAAACGGCGCATTTATCAGGCCCAGACAGGCAGTGTCCTTTGATTCATGGTCCCCCCCTACAATGTGAAGGGTGCGTACAAAAATTGTTATTACTTTTTAATAAAGTGTAGCAGTCCGTCTGCAGTCATTTATCAGAAACGGTGGCATTCTGACAAACAGAAATATCTTAGCCCAGGATGAATGAGAGGGATAAAAGGACACATTTCTCAACAAAAATAATCACTGCCTAAATTATCTCATAAAAGTCAATTTTTAAGTACCTTGAAATAAATGTCTGCAGAAAGATACAGGCCTTGCGGATTGTTGAACTAAAAACTAAACAAAGTATTTTCATATTCACCTTTGCAGGAGGAAAATTCTTGTTATGGCCGTCAGCCCTGTGTGGTATGGATTCAAATGGATGTCGAACCAGTTTAAAGAGAGGCGCCCACACCCTTCTACCAACAGGACATGCCAGAGCGAATCAGACACACAGAACCAACGGCAGGAATTAATAACGTGCAACGATTCTTACTACATTTTTAAAGTCGAGACTCCATGGCTGTTGCTTCTAATTCCCCTCCTTGACACATTTTTTTTCAGAACGGCAGCCCACTTGGTTGGATCTTGATTTATTTTGTGACTGATTCTCCCTGCTTTGAGAAACACGCTTACAATTACCCACATAATTGGATTGGTCAGCGAAAATTACAAAGGAGCCCAAAGCCTGCTCTCCACCGAAACCCTTTCTCCCTTAATTAAATAACGAGCAAAGCCTCCCTGGTGTCAGAAGGTCATCCTTTCAGAGATATTGGGCAGGTTCAGAGCCCGCTGAAGGCTGACCCCATCCTCAGTGATTTTCTTTGTGCTTCAGGGGATCAGGCAGCCCTGGAGGCCCCCCGACCGCTGCCTTTGGTCACACATAACCGTGTTGGTGGAACCGTTGGCCAAATCGACCTCTGTGGGCACACTGCCACCATAACCAAAGAGTTAGAAACATCAGAAAGGCTTAAGAGTGGAATGTGCTTTGCGATTTGTGGCGGTTGAGCTTGATACAATTTTCAAGCCTCACCAAAGTGTGACTTTCTGATGAATTGACACATCTTAAAGAAGGGACGCCTGGAAATCGATTTAGGTCTTCAGAGGTCTCCCTCTGGCCTGTGGTGTTTCTCCGTCTCTGACACCAGCCTAGTTAGGAAGGAGCATTTTACCTCTTTGCATTAGTTCGAACCTTTGTATTTTCATTGATTAGGAAGATTGATATGCATTTTAAATGAATTGACAGGTGTTGAGCACTCAGAACAACGTCCAGCTTACTCCAAGTCCCCTATGAGGGCTGCCGATTGTCATTATTTCACCCTAATAGCACCCATGTCCCCCTAGTAGATGGACGGCATGCAAAGGTGATGCAGATGAATCAACAAAAGTACAAATAATTAGAGAAGTGCACGCATGTCCTTCAGAGCGTTTGGGGTTTAAAAATAACATCGTCCCCCATCACAACCATGCAGACGTCCCAACTCGACTGCCATTTTCATTTCCTAGATATTTATTTCCCTGAAGAGTAGAGCTTGATTCTGGGTAAAAGGCTCAGCTAATCTGATCCGTGCAGTATTTGACTATCCTGGGAATTTTCAGGTCTGCAAATTTAAGCTCACAACACGAAAGATGTTCTAGGCTGGGCACTGCAACTCAATGTCACCCGTATGCAAATAGGCATTTTTTGTGAAATGAGCAAAAAATTAATTTTGTTTTAGTGTGGCTTGTATCGCCGGTCTGTTTTCCCATAGCGACAATTAAAGAATTGTATTATTGTCCCCCATGGCTTAGGCATGGCCACCTCACAACCAAAGGCTGAACACAGGTGTCCTTCTTAGACGTGGGGGGCCCTGGGGAATCAGCTGCTCACCTAGGTGATAAACAGTCAAGGTTTCTTCCAGTCACGTCTGCACGGGTCCTGGATTCTCGCAAGCTGCTGTTCGATTGTCAGATCAGACACACACTGGACAAGATAGATGCTCAGATACTTCTGTGGGTGAATATGATTCTTAGCTATTCAACTAACAGGATTTTTAAGGGAAACAGTTCTCATGGGGGGGAAGCAAAGGCTTGTTGTCTCTTGTGCTATTAGAGCTCCATTCAATCCCTGTTTTTAAAATCCATCTCCTCTTTGTCACCCAAAATCCTTTTCAATCTATGGATCAATGGTTTAATTTTTGCCCCCTGATCCTTCACTACTACTGATTATACCAAGAGGGTCACTGACCACCACCGGGTGGCCTGTTCCAGGTAAACGAGCTGTTAGGACCCAGTCGGGCCATTCCCCTTAGGGAATGGAGCCTATTTTCTTTCCCTGACATGGTCCTTCTAAGTCTTCATAACGAAGGGCTTAGAGATGGGAACTAGTTGCTTGACGATCAGCAGGCCGACTCGCCCTCCAACGCTGGCCTCAGTGACGCCCTCCTAGTTTCCCAGGAAGGACAGAATCCAGCCCCTGTCCTCCCGCTGTGCCCCGCCCGGGCCTCCTGCACAGGTAATAGTCAATCCATTAACCTTTGCTTCCCCTGCCTGCCTGGCGCCTCCCGCCTGCTCTTAACGCCGTCCCCTTAATAGTCGCCCGCCCGCAGCAGCTGCTGGCGACCCTGGGCCGCAGTAATAGGCTCGGCCCCTCCCGCTCGCTGCCGCGGACGCCCATCCCTCTCCCTCTCTCTCTCTTTTTTTAGAAGCTAATCTAAAAGAGCTGCGGAGGCAGAGGTCGTGTTAAACTGTACCGCAAATGTTATTCCTCGATTATCTGGCTGGGGTAAATGTCGACCGCTTCGGGCTAAAGCAATTGCGGAGCGAGCGTGAGGCCGCGACAAAGCGGGGAGGCTGGGCCGACTGGTCCCTGCTCCTCCGGCCTCCCTTCCGCGCCTGCGCACGGCCGCCTGCTGCCCGCACTGTGCCCACCCGAGCCCGTCCCCAGAAGACGGCTCCGCAAGCCAGGGCGCCCCCCTGAAGGTCACACTCCCGCCTGCGCAGGGGGAGAACCTTCAATAAAAAGACACCCTGACCACATGCACACACCCGCACAGACATGCACATTCACACTCACCCACCATGCACACAGCCCACGTACACATGCACACACACACATGCACACACCTTGCACAGACATGAAGACGCACACACACCCTGCAACGTGCACACATGCACACACCGCGCACAGACATGCACATTCACACTCACCCACCATGCACACAGCCCACGTACACATGCACACACACACATGCACACACCTTGCACAGACATGAAGACGCACACACACCCTGCAACATGCACACATGCACACACCCGCACAGACATGCACATTCACACTCACCCACCATGCACACAGCCCACGTACACATGCACACACACGCATGCACACACCTTGCACAGACATGAAGACACACACACCCTGCAACGTGCACACATGCACAGACCGCGCACAGACATGCACATTCACACTCACCCACCATGCACACAGCCCACGTACACATGCACACACACACATGCACACACCTTGCACAGACATGAAGACGCACACACACCCTGCAACATGCACACATGCACACACCCGCACAGACATGCACATTCACACTCACCCACCATGCACACAGCCCACGTACACATGCACACACACACATGCACACACCTTGCACAGACATGAAGACACACACACACCCTGCAACATGCACACATGCACACACCCGCACAGACATGCACATTCACACTCACCCACCATGCACACAGCCCACGTACACATGCACACACACACATGCACACACCGTGCACAGACATGAAGACGCACACACACCCTGCAACGTGCACACATGCACACACCGCGCACAGACATGCACATGCACACACACGCATGCACACACACACACACATACAAACTCGGATACTTATTTTTTCTCCAGAGGTTTAATACAGCAAACTGAGTATGGCCTGTAGCCTAAAAGGGAAATTGTTACACGAAGTAGATTAAAGCCCTCATGTTTCATATGAAGATGTATATTTTATATTCCCCAAACCAGTAAAACATACGATGAATGACACTGGAAAATCTTTCAGCCCCGCCAGCCCACTAGTGAGGAGAGACAGGAGAAATGAGGAGATGCCCAGTCCCGGGGCTTAAAGGGAGGGTCCAGCTGACCGGTGTCGCGCCCCTGAGACCAGCCATCTCTGCAGCACCAACAGCCTCTAACATCCTGGGACCCTGGTGACAAGAACGAGGCTGCCACCCTCAGTGAGCAGAGCAGCTGGCATTCCCTCAGTGGTCACCATGCCCTCGAAGCCCAGATTGCCAGCATTTCTGGCGGGGAGGCTCCAGAGCCCTCTTGTGGGGTGCCAGCACCAGGCAGTCAGCTGAGGCGGAGGGGGGAGCCAGGGTCCCCAAGAGGAACAGGTATGTGTGGGGGACACCTGGGCCCCAGTGTGGACAGGGGAGTCCTTTTTGCTTTGGTCTTTTTTTATTTCTTCTGTCTTTTTTTTTTGGTCCATTTCCCTGGGTGACAAAGGTATCTTATTACCGTCTAATTTTAGGTGTAGGGATCAAATTATTTACTTATTCATAATTTAAAGCCCGGCAATCGCAGGTCACCTGCTGTCAAAATGACAGGCGGTAAATAGCAGCTCAGGCTCCCTGCTTATACAGGCAGTGGGAGGGGACACTGCCGAGGACAGGGCACTTGGACAGGGTCCCTGAGACAGGCTTGGGCCCCGAGGAGCTGCAGTCAATTCTGTGCTCGGGGATGTGATTAGAGATCTGGTCCAGGCTGTGCTGTCCACTGTGGAGCCCGTGCTGAGGCCCCTCTTCAAAGCTCCGGCGCCCCAGCAGACACCCCCGAGTTCTCACCCCTCAGACACGCCCGAGACCATGAGCCTATGAACTCCTCGCCCTCCTCCGCTCACTGCGGGATGAAGCCTGGATTCTCGTCACATCAGAACAATACACCTTCCTCTGCTTCCCAGACTGCACGTGTGTGATTTCCAAGTGACGAACAAACACTTTTCCAAAATACAGTCATAAAAGGGAATTCTAAAGTCCTGAAATCCGGTGCTCAAATCTATTTTGTTATTAGATGCAACAGAGATGAAATCACTCCATCCATTTGTTATGAAACACTCTCCTGGTGCTTACTCTCCGTGTCTCCCTTCACCTCCTCACGAGCTGATGGCGGTTTTCAGAATAGTTTGCTCTTCCCTTGATGATGTGAACATACATAAACAAGACAGGCTTCCTGTCTATTCTCCAAGATCCCTGTGTAAAGTGATGGCAATCGTAAAGTCTCCAGCTCACCAAGTGCCCTGAGGCTGTCTCTGCCAAAGATGGGCTCCCACTCCATCGACGTAAACTATGAGATGATGTTACTTGACCATTGAAATTTTACAGACACCAAAACCAGGGTGTGGGGGAGGAGTGCCTGACTACATCTGCTCACCCAGGACCTCGTCCCGAGTCCTGGCAGCAGCAACCCCCTTCACCCCGGGAAGACAGGGGTCACGGGGGAGGGGCCCCATCCTCTGACGCAGGCCTTACCAATGGCACCCACCCAGAGACAAATCTGCATCACCTCTCTCCCACCCCACACTGGGGTGAATGGTCCAGGGCTTACCTAGGACTAAAAAAAAAGTAAGTTATTTTAATGCTTTCTTTTTTTATTTTTCAGAATAGAAAAATTAGATATGTACACAACTATTCTTTTAAACAGTAGGGGAAATATGCATTAAATGCAAACTGATGATTTATATTTTTCCTGTTCCAGTGAAAATTGGATATTTGAACATGAAAATAGAGAGAAAAGGTTTAAATTTAATTCTAGCTCTTTCAAAAGTTTAATTGTATTTTCATTTTAAAATAATAGATTAAAATGTTATCATGCACTGATATAATGTCTTTCTTCAAGAGAATTTCATGCATTCGTTGAATAGGAAAAAAAGGCTTTGTTAGCATCCTAGGACGAATTTTGGTGAGAACACGGCAGATGAATTATTTCATATAGTAATTAGCATAAAGGGCGCTGCCGGGGACACGGACTATTTTAAAGATTATTTATATTGCTCTCTTTCTAACAAGACTTTGCAAATATTTATGAAACGCCCATGTCAGTGTTGCTTCCTTTTATCTTTCTGTTCACCCAGCCCTGTTACAGCCTAATTGAAATACAATAATTATAAATGGGCTTAGTTCCTCCATTTAATTTCCTTGCAAGCAGGGCCATTTATTTTTCTTTGGCTTTGTTAACATGCTTTAATTAAAAGATTTAACAAAGCTCAGGAAACAAGATGCCATTGGGGGCATTGCACCCTGGGTGCCATCTCAACACAACACCGTGTAACGTGTCCAAGGTCAGCTTCTGAGGGGTAGGAGGCAAAAAAGCCGCAGCCTCACCAGCCCAGGTGTGCAAAGCACTGATTAGTTCAAAGGCTTGACCAGCACAGCCCCCGGGGGTGTGGGCTCTGGAGTCGAGTTTGTAGCTGATTTGACCACATCCACAGTGGATGTTGGGCAGACAGTTAATTTCACTGAGTTTTCATTTCGTCACTTTTTAAGTGATGTCTGTACCATGGGCCAAGTGTGATTACCTGTTATTCTGACAAAGCCTTCGTTTTCTGGCCCAAGGTGGGCTTCAAATGGGCTTCCCAAATTCGTATAAATCATCAATTTTTTTTAAACTTTATTTTATACTGGAGTATGATTGATTAGCAATGTTGCATTAATTGTAATGTAATGTTAACATACACACACTGCTATATTTAAAATGGATAACCAACAAGGACCTACTGTATAGCACAGGGAACTCTGCTCAGTATTATGTAACAAACTAAATGGGAAAAGAATTTGAAAAAGAATAGATACGGTATATGTATAACTGAATCACTTTGCTTTACACCTGAAACTAACACAACATTGATAAATAATTTTTTAAGTGTAAGTAGCGAATATAGTATCATAATGGTAATAAAACATTCTGAGAAAACTTATTTCTACATCTCTTGAAAATGCAAATAGTCAGCTAATCCTAAGAAACATTTGAAATGGTTTTATGAGATATATTGTCTGATCACAAAATACTCTGCTGCCATTCTTGACGCCTGGGTGCATGGCTACATCTACTCTGCTTAGGTTTGCAAATCAATGTAGAGACATTCTTATCCCAGGAGATGCGGAACAAGGGGGGACAGCAGAGGATACCAAGGAGAAAGTGACTCTGGCATCAGAATCCGTGCCAGCCCTGTGACTAACCAAGTACATGAACTTGAAAAGTCACCTCACTCCCGGCCTCAGTCTCCCCGACCCCCACCATCCCTGTTACATAGGCAGGTGGCACTTGATCATCCGGAAGACGTCCTTCCAGCATAGAGAAGCAAGGATGGTTTCCTGGTACAGGGGGCACAGGTCAAGACCTCCTGGGGTTCAAATTCCCACCCCTCCAGGGTCCCTCTGACTAAGTAGATGTCTGGGTAATCAGTGCAAG
This sequence comes from Eubalaena glacialis, assembly GCF_028564815.1. Lineage (NCBI taxonomy): Eukaryota > Metazoa > Chordata > Mammalia > Artiodactyla > Balaenidae > Eubalaena > Eubalaena glacialis. Next base: position 1,637,079 of record NC_083719.1, on the reverse strand, counting down.
CACGAGCCCAAAACCTGTTAAGAAGTGAAGAGGCACTTGCTGGGTTTCAGTCTTGAATAGGTACCAGTAGCTTAAAAATCCATGAATGCACTCAAGACTCAGAACAATGGGAAATAAAAATAAATATGTCATACTCATCGCTATCAAAGTGCCTTTTCTCTAGTTCAGAAAAAATTATATCAAAATAAATGTCAGCAAACATGCCTAGAAATAGAGTTCAGGGATGTCACATGTCATATGTCACATGTTAGCAGGGTTGTGCCTGGGGTTAGAAATCTCAAAGGAACTGCAGCTCTGGTGGGGCTGTGCTCACACTCGGCTGATCTCTGGCTGGACTTTCAACTTCTCTGAGTCTCAGCTGCATCACCTTAAAGTAGGGATAATAATCATTGTTCTACTATTTTGAGGATGAAACAAAATATTGTGCCTATAAATGTTTTGATAACTATGATGTCATATGAGTGTCAGTCTTCTTGTTAGTATTTTATTTCAAACTGTAAATTATTATGATGGTTGAGGAACACTTTTTGGTGGAGGCGGAGCTTGACATGGGTTCTGAAAGATGACTCAAGTCAGGTAAGAAGAGATGAATTGAAGGTGGAATTTACCTGGGGGCTCCAGGGCTCATGCACCTGCCTATCTGGAGCAGACATTGTGTGTTGGAAGAAGCATAGTTTCAGGTGAGAAGGCAAACAAAAGACCTGGGGCCTCCGGAGCCTACCCTGGATCTGTTAATATATTCAAATAAATACTGTCCTTCCATTGCTTTATGGACCACTCACAATTTACACTACCTTCAGGGTTAAAAAGGTCACAGCTTAAGAAAAAAGGACAATTTAGTGATGATTACAGTAATAAAAAATGTCAGTAAGTATCTCTATTTATCATGAAAATGCTAATGATCTGGTGACACAGCAGGGAGTCTAACATGCTGCTGTCCTCCCCCCAGGCTTCCTGACAATGTCTGTACAAGGGTGCTCGGTTGTCCCAGTGTTACCGGGGGATGTGGACTTCATCATTTAAGTGGAAGAGGTAAGCGTCAACATCATCGCCATTCTCCCTTCTAGGTCAGAAATCAGAGTACATACTGTTGCTACAGAACTTGTGACAGTAAATAATGCGGAAAATGTGAACACTTCTGTTATTCAACAATGTGGACAGAATATTTGGTACCAAAGGGAAGACAAGGACATGTAAAAGACATTATCATCCTACCTAGAATCTGATTTTAATATAAAGTGATTTCCTGAAACACTCATTGGCTTAGAAAGTTGTATGTCTTACAGCATCAAACCAAAAAGGCACTTGGAAAAATAACAGCTAATTTATCATATTTTTCAAAATCAGTTGAAAAGTCCCTGGTAATTTTTTGGTAACTTCTACTATTGCTATGTACTTCTGTTATTAGACAGATACAGTATTATTTCTCTATTTCTATGCAACCTGATAAAATATTTGACTATGTTTTGCCTGTGGATATTGCCTTTTATTCTTTTTTCCCCATGGACTTAAAAAGGGAAGCAAAATAAATCAAAACAAAAATCCAGTCTGACAGAAAAAAAAATTAACTCTAGTTTTATTCATTAAGCAAATATTTATTGAAGACCCACTCTATGTGAGGCAGCTGTGAGATTTGTCTGAGGTGCTGAGTTTGGAAAGGGTGGATGGGGGAGGCCAAGGCTGGGAGACATCCAATAGCTCAGGAGTTGCGTGCTTGGTAGGATGGTCAGAGCAATGCCAAAGAGGGAGTACAACTCAACAGTCAATTTTAGTAAAGAGAAAACAGAATGCTTCTTGTAAGGAAAGAAAGAAAATTGACTTGTAGGCTATTTGTTTAGGAAATCTGAAAAAGGAAAGTACTATTGATAGAATGAAACAATGGATTAATATTATACGTGTTTTACTGAATACCTCAAGTTCATTAATTTATCCAAGATCATTTTTAGAAAGCTCCTTATGTGCTAAATGATAAGTAGAAAAATAAAGCAAAGTAAAAATATTACTTCTCAATTTGTCCAGTGAGCCAAGGTAATTAAATAATACAGTGTGATAAATTCTATAAAAGTAGTACTTAAAAAACTCTACCACTGAAAAAAATGATATAAGAAATATGGCAAAAAATCTAGTTCATTCAAATAGAATAGTAATATTGTATTGCTAATTACTATATTGCTAAGATTACTAAGATATATAGATATATTAACATATATATCTATACCTGTATATCTATCTATCTATCTATCTATCTATCTATATTCAAATAATTCAGAAGAAAGCAAGAAAGGGGAAGCAGAAGAACAAAAAACAGAAGAAACAAACAAAAATAATTTAAATTGTAGATGTACATCAAAAATTTTGATAGCTACATTAAATGTAAATGGTCTAAAAGGCAGAGATTATTAAATTGTATTTAATTTATAAAAGACAACTATATGCTGTTTAAAGAAATCTACTTTAATAATAAAAACACATAGTTTTAAAGTAAAAATTGTTTTTAAAAATTCTGTTTAAATACTAAACAAATCTGGAGTGGCTATATTAATATCAGGCAACATAGACTTGGAACAAGAAATATTACCAAGGGCAAAAAAGACATTATGTAATGATAAAAAGGTCAATTCAACAAGAAGATATAACAATTCTGAATGTGACTGCACCTAACAACAGAGATTCAAAGTACATAAAGTAAAAACTTCTTAGACAAATTCACAGTCACTGTTGGAGACCTCCACACTCCTCTCTCAACAAGTAGACAGAGCTAGTACTTAAAAGAAAAAATTAAGGGGAGATACAAACGAGCTGAATAACATTATCAACAAACGTGACCTAAATGACATTTGTAGAACACTTCATCCAACAGCAGGTTATGTATTCTTATCAAGTGTACACGTAACTTTCACCAACATATACCATATCCTGAGCCATATGACAAGATTTAACAAATATTAAAAAAACCCTCAAATTATACAAAGTATGTCCCAGATCATAATGGAATTAAATTAGAAATAAATAACATAAAGTTATTAGGAAAATCCCCTAAATATTTGGTAAACAAAATATTTTTAAATAACTCATGGGTCAAAGAAAATAAAAAGAGAGATTGAAAAAATATGTTTAATTGAATGAAATGAAAAAAATCATGTGTGATGCAACTAGCCACCTATTTAAAAAGGAATTTTATAGCATTAAAATGCTTATATTAGAAAGAATAAAGATTTCAAATCCATGACCTAAGATACTGTCATGAGAAACTAGAAGGAGAGTAAAATACAACCAAAGCAATCAGAAGGAAGAAAATAACAAAGAGACAAGATATCAGTGGAATTGAAAACACAAAATTAATAGAAGGGAAATAGTTCTACAAAAAGATCAATTAAATTGATAAACCTGTGTCCAGATTGCTTAAGAAAAAAGAAACAAAACATAAATTACCAGTATAGAAATGAAAGAGGTAAAATTACTTCAGATCCTACCAAAATTAAAAGTATAATAAGGAAATGTGATAAATAATGTGCTTAAAAATTTAGACAATTTAGATAAATAAAATAGATAAATTCCTTGAAAGACATATACTACAAATGCTTACTCAGAAGAAACAGATAATTTGAATAATCATATTCTGTTAAAAATTTGATCTTCTAGTTAAGAAACTTTCCACATATGAAGCTCCACTCCCATATTATACCAAACATTTGAGGGAGAAAAATTACTTTGAGTACACAAACGCTAAGAAAATTGAAAAGAGGGAGCACTTCCCAAGTCATTATATGTGACCAGTATTACTATGATAGAAAAAAACAAACAAACAGAGAAAGACATTACAAGAAAACTGTAGACAAATATTGCTCATGAACATAGATGCAAAATTCTTCAACAAAGTTTCAGCAAATCCAGTCCAACAATATGTAAAGAGAATAATAAAATGACCACAAAAGATTTATCTTAGGAATGCAAGGCTGGATTAACATTCAAAAAGCAATTCATGTAATTCACCTTATTAGGAGGTTTTTAAAAGAAAAAAATAATTTCAATAAATGCAAAAACATCATTTGACAAAATTTAATATCTATTCATGTTAAAAACTCTCAGCAAATTTCTAAATCTTATAAATTTCTTACCCTATAAGGTATCTTATCAATGGCATCTACAAGAAGTCTACAAGTTAATATCATACTTAATAGTATAAGACTGAAAGCTTTCTCCTTAAGACTGGGAACTAGGCAAGAATGTCTGCAATCTTTACTCCTATTCACCATTATACTGGAGACCCTGGAAAGTTCTAAAGAGCGAGAAAGAGAAAGAAAACTCTTATAAATTAGAAATGAAGAAATACATTCACTCTACTCCCAGACTAAAAGAAAAAAAAATTCTGTGGGCCACAGAGATAGGCTAAGGCTTTCAAGAGCAGCTGAATTTGAGGAGTGGGTTGGTGTTTGTCATCAACCAGGGGAGAGAAATTTCCTTCAAGGAGAGCCAAAGAGCAGGAAGACCTCCTGGAATATTCCTGGAACCTGGGTGGTCACTAAGAGTGGAGTCTCCAGCTCCTGCGTGCGAGGGAGTGGAGGGGAAGAGGCCATGCATTTGGCGAAGGCTGTGCCCGCATGAACACTGCCAGGCCCTGAGCCATATTTCACCGTCTCAAGGTCATGGACATGAGTGGAGGAGGGTGGGCACGGGGCATTGGGGTGATGGTCCTGATTTTCTCAACCTCCTCAACATGTCTCTCATGCTATTTTTTTTAATTTGATTTTCTTCTTAATTTTTTAAAAAGCAAGAATTTTTACACAAATTGCGTGATTTCGTAGCCATGGAAGGAGGCTTGAGTTTGCATCTCTACATGGAAACAAGTTGGTCTGTGCTGAGGAGCAGTTGTCCTCCTTAAACATGTACATCAGCCACCTGTTCCCTGTGGAAACTTGCACTGGGTGTGCAGTGTGGGTCGGCAGAGTGTCTGTGGGCTGGATTCAGGAGGCCGAGGGGACCTGTGAGAAGTGATGGGTCTGGGGCTGAGGGATCGAGGAGGAGGAAAGAGTTCAGAGAGATCTCTGGGAGATGGGTTCACCACCCGGTGCTGACTGGGGAAGAGAGTGGTGCTGTCTGTTGGATTCACCAGTGGATTTGCACTGATGATTGTGACATTACCATCATCACCGTAACCACTCTCCTGACTGCTAACATGTTAATGTTTGTTAGCCAGAAACATTATTTGCCGTCTGTGTGTCTCCTGCTGTGCTGACCCCAGTGAGCTCGGCTCCACCAAGCATGGGAGCAAGGACCAGCCTGGAAGCGGAAGGCACCACCACACACAGCTATACAGACAGGATGTGACACCAGCAATAGGTGGGCTTATTGATGGGCGCTCCAGGTCCTCCTAACTTTCTCCTGTGATTTGGTTCAGAGGCAACACATGGGGCCTGAATAGTCACAACCAACAGCTTCTGCAAACTTGACTTGTACAAGTCACATGAAGAACTAGAAGCCACTTTCCACTGCCTTTATTTTATGCTGAGATCTTATAATAAAAAATTCACCTTCAAAGTTAAAAAACAAAACAAGGTTGTTTGTCATCAAAAGTGACACACACTCCATTGACTGAGGAGGTTGAAGGCTGCCCTTTGGGCTCTGTCAGGGGCCCTGCTCCGTGAACCAGTCCTGTCTCCTAAATGCTCACCTTCTACATCCCTCAGTGTTCCATGCCTGTGCTCTGCCCTCGTGAGTCATCATGAGGGTGTAAAGTGATGCTGGAAATTGGAAATGTTCTTAGGGGTTTTGTCACCACAGTAAATGCCTAAAACAATACCTCCCACCATGATTCTAAGACACTAATTTTTACCAAATCTGTGTTAATGCCCCTCTTTCTGAACCAGGTTTTTAGTTTGTGGGTTCCCTATATCATTACTTGAAAATGGGAATGATGTCTATTTGGCAGGGTTACAGTGAAATTCAGATTAATTTAATAACAAAAAACTCAGACTTTGAGAGCTCACTGTGAACTCTAAGATGCTAACAAGTGTCCGTGGTTATTTTCTTAGGAATATGAATCACACAAAAGAATTTGCTTTGTGCTAAAACGAGCAGAAATCCACGTGTTAAAAACAGAAAATCTATGGGTCCTGGTTCTTTCCCGCAGGAGAGGCCCAAGGAGGGTACATTTATCTTCTCGGTGTCCCAGGCATCTGCAGGCAGGGGCAGGACTGGGCGGTCTTCATCTTAAGTCCTTGAAAAGACATTTCGAGTGCTGTCCAAGGAATGTTTCAGGGCTTCGCCTGACATTTTATAGAAAATGACCTTTCCTGGGGGAGTTTATGAGGCTCTGACTGGCTGCAGTGCAGGAGCCCCTGGTCTCAATGTCTGTCTGCACACCACACACGGGGGTACCGTCTGCAGAGAGCAAGTGGGAGCATTGGAGGCCAGACCCAGACTCTTAAAGGTTTTCTCTTCACAGTTGTGAGCTGATGCTCTCACGCTCCTAGGCTTCTTCCAGAAAACCAAACACCATCAAACACGCTGCGTTAGCTCACGGACAAAGACTCAGAGTATTTGCACTTTGTAAGACCAACCTTGCTTGGCACTACAGTGTTAAATACAGTGGGAGGTTTTAATTAGATTTCTGTATTTCCAACCGCAGCATGCAATATAGGCGTTATGAGCAGAGAAATGAGTAATCATTTTGACATTAAGTTTGGGGTGGAAAGAATGGATCCAATCACTTCCTTCATCAGACATCTTCAGGGTTCAAACCATACTCAGAGTGGCCAGGAGATGTTATCCTCCGTTCCTGCAGAAAACCTGAAATGGTGGGCAGGAAATTGGACTGTTCCTACAGAGGAAATAACAGCACTCTGTCAAAATCTACAGTAGAAACACGTGTTCAAATTTGCTGTCAGGGCCCCGCATATCTGATCAGAGAGCGAGAGGGGACAAAATTACAGAAGTCGTGTAATCTCGGCGCAGGGCAGCGTCCACGGCAAGGGTTCAGCAGGAAGTGAGCACTGACTCAAAGAAATGGGCTGAATGCAGAGTTTTCACCAATAAACATATATATGTCTTATAAAATCTGCACATATACATTATACATGTGTTAAAATTCTCTGTTGATTTTGTATAACCAGATTTCTTGCCCATGTCAGTATGTGGACCCCATGTTGTCAACATTTTTTTCTTGAGAAGTAGCAGAAATGTGCAGTTTATATAAAATCTCCAGGTGACTATTTACTTTATTTTAAAAAAAAGCTTTATTTTTAGAACAGTTGTAGAATTACAGAAAAATGTAAAGATAGTACAGAGAGCTTCCGTCTACCCTGCACCCATTTTCCTGGATTATTTACATCTCAGTTCAATGAGCTGCATCTCTTACAATTAATGAACCAATATCAGTACATTGTTATTAACCCAAGTCCATACTTTATTCAGACTCCCTGATTTTCTGCCTATTTGTCCAGCATCCCGTACTGGATACCACGTTATATTAGTCGTCGCAAAACCCAGGGTCCTCTAGATTGCCTGCTATCATTTCTTCTGAAACTCTTACAAGGTTTGCATTTTACATTTAGTTCCACGATGCACTTTGAGTTAATTTTTGTGAAGGGTGCAAGGTGTCTTGGCTCACTTTTTTTTTTTTTTGCAGATGGATACCCAGTTGTTCCAGAAAAGACTATCCATTCTCCATGTAATTGTCTCACTCCTTTTTCAAGGAGTAAGTTGTATGTATTTGTGTGGATCTATACCTGGGCTCTCCATTGGTCCATGTGTCTGTTCTCTAGCCAATACCAGGAGGACTGGATTACTGCAGCTTTATAGTGAATCTTGAACTGGGTAGTGGAAGTCCTTCAAATTTATTGTTCTTCCTCAGTATTGTGTTGGCTATTCCTGGTCTTTGCTTTTCAATATAAACTTTAGAATCAGTTTGTCAATATCTATAAAATAGCTTTCTGGGATTTTGGTTGAGATTCTGTTGAGTCTGTAAATCAAGTTGGAAAAAATCAACAGGTTAACGATACTGAGTCTTTCCATTCGTGAACATGGAATTCTCCAATTTAGTTAGAATTCTTTGATTTCTTTCATTGGAGTTTTGTGGTTTTCTGTGAGTAGATGGTGAGCATATTTTGTTAGATTTGTATATATACATATATATACACACACACACACACGTATGTGTGTATGTGTGTAAAATTCCAATTGTTCATTACTGGTACATAGGAAATCAGTTGATCTTTATATTCAGGCACACTTTCTTTTACTGTGCTTCACTTTATTACACTTCACAGATATTGTGTTTTATTATAAATTGAAGGTTTGTGGCAACCCTGCATCCAGCAAGTCTACTGGCATCATTTTTCCAACAGCATTTGCTTACTTCATGTCTCTGTGTCACATTTTGGTAATTCTAGCAATATTTCAAACCATCCAGCAAAAAGATTATGACTCATATAAATATTTTAGCAATAAAATATTTTAAATTAAGGTATGTATATTATTTTTTTAGACATAATACTATTGCACACACAGTAGACTACAGTCTGGTGTAAACATAACTTTTATATGCTGGGAACACAAAAAAAATGTGTGTGACTCACTCTATTGCCGTATTCACTTCATTGCCGTGGTATACAACCAACCAAAGCCATAATATCTCCAAGGTATGCCCATATTAATTTTATTAACTTTGTATCCTATAACCTTGCTATGCTTGCTTATTACTTCCAGGAGGGTTATATTTTTGTTTTTATTTTTATTTTCTTGTAATTCTTTACGATTTTCTACATAGACATCTATGTCATCTGTGAATACAGATAATTTTGTTCCTTCTCGATCTGTATATGTCTTGTTCCTTTTTTTTTTTTTTTTTTGTCCTCTTGTGGAGACTCCTAGTTTATATCCCAGAGGAGTGGTGAATGATGACACCCTTGAGTTGTTCCTGATACTGGGGAGAAAGCCTCCAGCTTCTCACTGTTAAGAATGATATTAGCTGTATGTTTTTTGTAGATACTTTTTCTTGTTGTAAAGAGGGAGGTGACCACTTCCATGTCCTTTATGTGTTGGTGATAAAATCAGAATTTCATGGGTGTCCATGTTCATCTTCTTAAGTCATTGTTGGAATGAGAGGAGACAGAGGTAAGTTAATGAAAACATATACAACCCACCGTTAACACCTAACATACACACCTGCACCACGTCACGTTTCTTGAACTCCTCGAGTCTCTCTTCCCTCCGTCCCCCACTCACCTGTGTTGCCTTGATCCCCACCAGATCTCAGCACTAATTTCATCCTTATAGCGGGACCCTCAAATGTCACCCCCAAAGCATGGTGCCACTGCTACTGTCCCCTCCACATAGAAAGCCCTTCTTCAGCTCCTTTGGCCCTGCTTGTGGTCTTGCACAGCCTTTAAACTTTATCTCAAACAGATTATTAGGGGATTTTATGATTCTAGCTCAACATCTCACAATGAAGTGTGGAATTAAAAAAAAAAATTGTTACTGAAGTATACTTGATTTATAATGTGTTAATTTCTGCTGTACAGCAAAATGACTCAGTTATACACATATATATATATTCTTTTTTATATTCTTTCCGTTATGGTTTATCCCAGGATATTGAATATAGTTCCCTGTCTATACAGTAGGACCTTGTAGGTTTATCCAAGACGTGGAGTTTTTGATATCTGAAATGTCATTGAATGCATTGGTCCTTGGGTTTTAATCATTTTAAAAGCCATTTGACCATCCCTGAGAGCCGGATCTATGTTTTGTTTGTCCTTTTCTTCTCCCAAACACGTACTTGCTCTCTGAGAGCCCTTTATGTGCTGTGTTCTGGGGGCTCAACCCGACTGTTTCTGAATGCCCTGACAACTGAACAAGAGTCCCAGGTAGGGGATGTGTGTGTGGGCAGACTTGGTTGACTTGGGCTGGGTAAGCTCTCAAGATGAATGCATATAAACTCAACTTATTCTTGTATTTAGTGCATTTGAAAATAAAAGGAAGAAAAAGAAAAAACATGAAAACACTGAAATAAACTCTGCTGTAGCTATCCTAATGTCAGACAGATTTTAAAGAAAGAAGTGTTTCTAGATACAAAAGAAGGCCATGATGCAAAAAGGTTAAAAGAAAGCTATGGAAATTCTATGTTATTATGTATTTAGAAACATAGCACCAAGATATTCAAAGCAAAAAGTGACAGAACTATATAAGAAATAGAACTTATTTGTTATAAAATATGCCACTTGAGTACAGTGCTAAATAGTGGCCTTTCCTAAACAGTTTTGTGTAAATTAGATATTCATATGGTTAAATATAAACTAATCAATTAACAAACATTGATCCTGGCCTCATATACAAAAATCTATTCCAAACTATATCCAGTCTCCTAGGATAGACCGGAACGGAAAAGAATTTAAAAAAAAAAGAATGTCTCTATGTGTATAACTGAGTCACTTTGCTGGATAGCAGACATTGGCACAGCATTGTAAATCATCTATACTTCAGTTTAAAAAAATCTATTCCAGATGGATCAAGAACTTACATATAAAAGGCAAAACAATAAAGGTTCTAGAAAATGACATACATACCAGTTAATGGGGATTTGGATCATTTCTGGTTTTGGGTGATTAGCAATAAAGCTCCTTTTGGTGGGTAGAATGATGTCTCCCCATCCCACAAATAGGCCCATGACCTACTGCCTGGAACCTGTGAGTATTTAGGTTACATGGCAAAGGGGATTAAGGTTGCAGGTGGACTTAACGGTTGCTAATCAGCTGACCTTGAGATAGGGGGATGACCTTGGCTCAGCCCAGCGTAATGGCAGGGATGCTCATGAGTGGAAGGAGGAAGGTGAAGAGTCAAAGGCACAGCCCTCCCTGAAGACAGAGTAAGGAGCCAAAGCCAAGGCACATGCATGGCTTCAAGGGAAAGGACAAGGGAGAAGGCATACTCTTCCCTAGAACCTCCGGAAAGGAGTGCAGTCCTGCGGTGAGACCTGTGTTGGACTTCTGATCTCCAGAGCTGCAAGATCATAAATCTGTGTTGTTAAGCCAGTAATTTTGTGGTCCCTTGTCACAGCAACTATAGAAAACTAATGTCCTTCTATAAATATTTGCATACGGATATATGCCTTCATTTCAGGTGGTTCTTACAGCAGGAGACCTGGGGGACCAGCTCTCTCCAGAGGAGATCTGAGGAAGGAAGATGTGCAAGGTCCAGTCCTGGGCTTGGATGGAGGCACGTGGCCTCAGGGACGTATTTTTACCGAAGAATACGTCTTAAGAATAACTGCATTCTCCAGCCAAAGGCCATCTTCTGAGAGCCAAGCCATACTGAGCATAGTTCACTGACCTAAGCCAGCTCGCTCTTGGGTTGGCCAGTGGCTGAAGCTGATCAACAAGACGGCCACGGCCCCAGGCAGACCTTTGTGAAGGAAGCTGAGGGCTGGGTGGACAGAGAGGGTCAACCTGAACCCCCTCTTCAGGTGAGGGGTCCCTGGCTCCAGGGCATCCCCCTCCACAGGAAGCTTGCTTTGCTCCAGAGAGCATCTTGATTTCTTGGTAAGCACTCAACAGAGCTGATTTATCGACACTACAGATACATATATAGAAAGAGAGAGAAGGACGAGCCTGGAGAGAGATTGATTTTCCAATAACACTGAAGGAAGCAGATGTGAGGACCGGGTGGGGAGGGGCGGTGTTTACTATTTCTTCTTTCCCTTTAAGATTTTGCCTCTGGAAGATGGTTTCCCCTAAGGATGTTGTATTTAGAAAAGCAGTTGGAGTGAGAAGGGTTACCTTTCAAATCCTTCCGCACGTTGATGGAATGGAGCCTTCCCATGTGCAGCTCTGAGGCACAATTATTTGGAAGCAGGACCCCCTCTGAGAACTGGAGATGGAGCCGGGCCCATTTGTGTCTTATTTAACATAATTATTCTACCAGCTTATCCTCTGCTCCCACATCTGTCTTTTTCTCTCCACACGTGAAATAGGGAATCGGACACTTACACGTGTTATGTTTTGCCAGCCGTGCGCGGCTCTGGGCCTTGTTATCCACACAATCCCTTTGGATTGCAGACTATTTTGTGAAAAGTGAATTTGTAATCCAGAGGCCCCATCATCCCTCTGTTTGCATAATGTTTCCGTTTTTACCGTTTTTAAAGTGCTTGCATATTGAGTCACTCCGAGTCGTCCTAACCCTGTGTGCTAAGCCTGGCAAACAGAAGTAATTCCATTTTGCACATTCAAAACATAATGAAATTTAGATAATCCTGACGGTGATCCAACATCACTAAAAATGGCCTACCAGGGCTAGCCGGCACTGTGCAGGGTGCCTGGATTCCGCTTGTGGGCCCCTCAGGATGCCCAGGGAGCCGGCTCCCCTCCCCTCCTCCCCCCGGCTCCTCTGCAGGGCTTCTAGCTGGCAGCACCAGGGCAAGGCCACACCCACACCCAGGAACTTTGGGACCCGGAAGCCCGGCCTCCTCACATTACCTACGTCACACACATCCCTGCAGTATGAGCCCTATAAAACTTCGTGAAATTTGCATCTTCTCGGGGATCACGTGCACTGGGTCAGAGCCTCCATTCAGGCCTGTCCTCCTCTCCCTCAGACACCAGCCTCACAAGCAAGTTGATTACTGTTGAAGAAGGATCGTTTCGTTAGCAAGCTCTTTGCGTTACAAGCACGCTCACTGGCCACCAACAGGAAAAGAAGTACAACATTTCACAGGTCAGAGGCTAGGCAGGAGGTATGCATCCAGGATTGACCCTGCTGGACTCCCAGGTGGCTAGTGGATGAAGACATCCATATGTGCATGCCTGTGCCATGGCACGATGGAGCACGCAGCCCACCTGGTGTGGTGTGGTTGCCACGTCCCTCAAAGTCCCCAATCGTCCAGTCGGCCCACAGGACAGCCAGTGGAGGAGAGCCCCCGGGGCTCTCACGAGGGCTGAGCCATGAGAAACCCGCTCCCTAAGCTCCTGCACAAGAGTATCTACCATTCAGTTTGACATCCCAAAGGATAGAAGTGGTGGGATGACATTTTGGAGATTTTAAGCATATTTCAACTACCGCCCCCCCTCCCCATTCACACTTGCTGAGGGACCAGTCAGATGGGACCTGAGCAGTGTCATGAGAACCACGTGTCCTAACACCCTTCAGAAGCATCCCAGGTCATGTGTAGCCCAGAGGAGAGACATCTCTCCACGAAGCCAGCAGACTTGAAGGGCCCCTGGGCAGACCACTGTGTGGTCTGATGTTCTACCCTCAGTGCTAGGAATCACCCTCAAAATCTAAACATAGCCCAGGGGAAAGGAAACGGTAGAACCACCGAGACTAATTTTCTCCCATGCCAGAGCAGTGAGGAGCCAAGAAGAGAATGAAGTTGAACTACAGCAAAATAGAGACAGTGTCTTCATTGGGCACCTGAATTCGATACTGAGTTTCATGCCCCTCATTAAATAAGCTGCCAAAAAAAAGCACAAAAAAACACTAAGAAGGTAGTGATGGGGATCTGGGACCTTCTGTGTTACCCAGACCTTGGCTCCTCAGAGTGTGGTCCATGGATGTAGAGTATTGACATCACCCAAGGGCTTGCTGGAAATGCAGACCCCTCTCTCCCCCAAGACACCAGCCAGAACCTGGATTTTAGCAGAAGAAGCCCTAATGTTCTAGAAGACTCCAGACTCCATATTTACTCCATAATGTTGTCTATTTAGAATGGAAAACTCATCCACTCAACTGAAAATCCTGGAAGGGGAACCTGATAGGACACCATGACTTGGAAACTGGAGATGACTAATGAACATGTGAATTAGGTTTATTTGACACATTTTGACACAATAATAATGATAGTTTACATGTGTGCATATTAGCTCCATACCTGTGTACAGAGTACAAAGAATACATGCTCTTACTTGTATTATCTCATTTAATTTTCATAAAAATCCTATGAAGTGGATGCAAGTGTCAATCTTTATTTTACAGATAAAGAAACTCAGGCACAGAGGGATGAGGTAACTCGCTCATGGTCAAGGGGTTATCTGGTTGAGTGAGACAGATGCATGGATCTGCTAAAATGCAGTTTTATCATGTGTGGGTTGTTAACAGTTTAAAGTGGGTGATTTGATAGACTAATGGATGGTTATACTGGGAGCCGCACTCTGAATAGAAGGCAGCTTTGTGATACAGACAGTGTTTTATAGGCACGTAACGTCACCACGAACTCTGACGAGAAGAGCTTTCTAGCTCCTCTGGTGCTCATCGTGGCTGCCTGGCTTCAGTCGCAGACATTTGTTCTAAGACCTTTCCTTCCAGGATGCTTTCTAAAGACAGATCATTAACTGAAGCTCCTAATAAGAGGTTTAAGAAACCACAGGCACCAGAGGACAAAGACCTCTGTGGAACTGTCCTTGGGAGCCCATGGTCACTTGGCTCAGGTGTGTCCACGTTCACCCATGGAGTGCTCGAGCCGCCTAAGCTCTGAGCAGGGACACCTGGTTTCAAACACTTGTCTGGAGCTTGTAAGCCAGACACGTCCCAAGAGTGCAGGGGAGCTTCACCGTGGTGTGGACCCATCCTGCTGGTTCAGCAGCCTCAGGAATGGACAAACGCACCCAGGGACACGGGGTCTCCTCCAGGCATGATGCCTGTGATGATAGATCCATTCTGTCTTCATCAACATGGATTTGTCTTTTTTTCCATAAGCTTTATAAGAAGTCAATGTGCGGTGGTGACTCGCCACACAGTGAAGGGCGTGGCACAGACACACCTGAGGGGATTCAGCTTGGCCAGCTGGAGGATGCTCTCCTACCTGGGCCTGTCTGGGCAGAACACACCCCGATCACCCTGCAGAGGAAGAGTGTGGCTTGTGAGCCCAAAGGTTGTCCTGTTATTTAATTTTATAGTTGAACTAAGAGCTTTGTGCTAAAGAAAGACAAAACAGAAACAAAACTTTCAAAAGGGAAAGATGTCATAATCCTTCTCATTTGGGTCTTGAGAGGCAGATCAATGTTTCACTGAGATCCTAACTTATTATGTGAGCGTCAACATTCGCGTCACTCTAGGAACTCTCCGTTTTGTTTTCCGATATGGGACCACCACAGGGCACAAGTCTGTCTCAGACAGACCATTATATCTAGTTTATTTCTCCAGTGTAACCTGCCCACCGCAGAGTATGGGCAACACCCAGCTCCTCGGGAAAAGGTTGCAGAGACCAGGAAGCTGCTTTTGCAGCTAGACCACCAAGCAGAGAATATTTGGTGAGGATGTCACGTGGGGGTGGAGACCCCTGCAGTGCATTGTACGACCTCCTTTTAGTGGAGGGTCAGTTATGTGTACAGGGACCATCGCCACGTGCTCTGTTTAGGACCCTCCTACCAGTGCTGTCCTTGATCAATTGCACTGCATCATCGGGATACACACAGTCTTCACCTCGACCCCTGACAGGCTCACCCACTGATTGTCCTCCACTGTTTTCACTTTTCTCTAGTCTGCCCCAGATACTGGCCCTTAGATTTCTTTTCAAAATCCATGAGAAATTATGCTTCTTTCACAGAGATCATGTAATGCTTGTAACTTATAAACTCTAAGCTACTTTATTTAGTTAACACAGCAATATGGATAACGCTCCACATCAATCCAGATACGCATTCCTTATCTTTCTTCTTTTTAATCATTTTTTAAAAAATTTTATTCATTTATTTACTTTTCGGAGGCACTGGGTCTTCGTTGCTGCGCGCGGGCTTTCCCTAGTTGTGGCGAGCGGGGGCTACTCTTCATTGCCGTGCACGGGCTGCTCATTGCGGTGGCTTCTCTTGTTGTGGAGCACTAGCTCTAGGCATGCAAGCTTCAGTAGTTGTGGCACATGGGTTCAGTACTTGTGGTGCACGGGCTTAGTTGCTCCATGGTATGTGGGATCTTCCCGGACAAGGGCTCGAACCCGTGTCCCCTGCATTGGCAGGCAGATTCTTAACCACTGCACCACCAGGAAAGTCCTAATCATTTTTTTAAATAGAGAAAGTGCTAGGAGATTCTGGATAACCAGAGGAGGTGCACACAGGTGTTTATCTCAGTTACATCCTGAAGCTCCAAGAGGTCAGTAAAAGATGATGAAGGCATAAAATAAAAAGGTAGATGAGTATAAGAGAGCAGATCATAGCAGGTGGAAGATGCCAAACACATTTTGTTGGCTGGGAAGCTGATGGATGAGGTAACCAAGTCGGTAGAACAGAGGAATGCTCTTATAAAAGGGAAGTGCTATAAAAAAAATTAGAGACTAAGCCAGAATACCTACATATTGAAAGTATAATGCTTAAACAGAATTGAAGGAGGTTTGCCAGATCGAGTTGAGATAATCTCCAAGAAAGGAATACAAAAAGACAGAAAGTAGAAGAGAGACGAGAACACGGATGGTCCATGCGGTGTTCCATCTTCTTACAAAAAGGAAGTCCATAAAGTCTGATGAGAGAAAAGGTAGAGAAGAAAGAGAAGAAAATGCAAAAAGCCAACAGCTGAGGCAGACACAGCTCCACACTGAAAGGGCCTCCTGAGTCTCCACAAAAGCATAAACCCAGATACTGATATAGATGCTCACAGGCATGCACTCATCCATATCACAATATCCTGAAACTTCAGATCATCCCAGGTGAACAGAGTCTAAAACTTCCAGAGAAAAACAAGTAGGTTTTGTACCAAAGAGCAGGCCACACTGGAAACCAGAGGAGAAACACAAAGGGTGACTCCCGTGTTCTCAGGGTCAAACTCTCTCCACCCGCCAGTCCAGCAACTGGATCAGGGGGCCAGACATCCTCGGACACAGCAGTTCTGAAACACTTGCCCCCAGGTGTCCTCTTCCAGGGAGGGGCTGAAGATGTGCTCCACCAAATATGGGAGTAAACTCAGAAAGAGTAAGGCGTCAGCTCAAAGAAATAGGAGCTGGAACCTCAGGGACAGGCGAAGAGATGCCCCAGAACAGCAGACAGATTCTGGGCAACAGCATTCCCCAGCCAGAGCAGCCAGGATGGGGAGGAGAGGGTGGGGAGTAAGGTCTCAAGATGAAAGGGAGGGGGGGATGTAGGAAAGAGACTCACAGTTTACGAGATGTGTTGGCCCTATTGAGAATTTTAGAGTTAGTACTGAAACGGTGAAAAGTTCAAACGACTAAGCAAGTGAAAAATCAAGGCAGTTATCAACCCTTCTACAAGAGTTATATGTGCCTCTGTCCTGTGTGTGTGTCTGTATGTGTGTGTGTGCACGGGAGACGGACAGAGAGAGATTTAATTTGGTGAATCTTGAACGTTGATTTTCCAAACTGCGACATAATTCCATTGCAGAAACGGGGAAGGTAAGGGTGGGGATTTGATGTCCGGGAGGGTAAAAGTGCAAGGGACCCAATAGAAAGGGTCTAAAATAAATAACATTAAAAAAAAAAAAAAAGCAAGGGCCAAAAAGTCATTCATTTTAAAAGGAGAGGGTGGCTGCCCGGAGCAGAGCTTGTTAAAGTGGGGTTCACCCGGGACTCGTTAGACTCGAATCAGCGCCCCACATGGGCCCAGCTGTCAGCGTGTCACCCACTCGCCGTGGCCCTGCTGCTCCCTCAGCTTGGGAGCCGCCACCCAGGGTGACGCTCTGGGCCAGTGGGTGTGGAGCCTGCACCCAGGGGCTGACGGGGGACAGGTGTGGTCCCCTGTTTGACCTCACACGTAAACACATATTCTTTTGATAAAACAAATATTAGGTTTTTCAGGAATAATTTCTGCAAGAGTCCAAACCATAACATGCTGCCCTAAGACTCCTAGTGCCTGAATGGGAAGCAGTCCCTTGACCCTCGTACTCTGGGGAGGGAGCAGAATCGAGGTGCCCTCAAACTGAAATGGGGGGGAACACAAGGAGTCGCCTTTCACCTCCTGCTGCGAATAGCTCTGCTTTCAACACGCACATGTCACCTTTATAGTAAGTGAACGCTGTGCGCACGGGCCCACGTGCTTCCCAGCTGGCCCGTCCACCTGCGAGGCCCTCCTTCTGGACTCGCCTGGACGGTGGTGGTGTCACCTGCCCGGCAGTGACCTCCCCAGCCCACGTGCTGCCCCGGCACAAGCACCCGCCCTCCTCCAGCAGGGCTTTGATGTCTTCAGCATTGGCAGGAAGT
Source organism: Eubalaena glacialis (assembly GCF_028564815.1). Lineage (NCBI taxonomy): Eukaryota > Metazoa > Chordata > Mammalia > Artiodactyla > Balaenidae > Eubalaena > Eubalaena glacialis. The sequence continues at coordinate 1,618,952 of NC_083719.1, read as the reverse complement.
GCCCCTCCCTTCAGGCACCCCACCCCTGCAGTGGGGATGGGGTGGCCATCTCCCAGAGGCCAGCACTCGCTCGGCCCCCTCAGAGGCACCCGGGCTCTTGTGTCTCTCTTGCTCGGACGCTCACCCTGAAGGCAGGGAACAGAGCCCACTGGACTCGATTGATGGAGGGTCTCAGGCCGGTTACTTCGTGGAGGCCACACCCTAGGGAGCTAATCTGGAGGGAAAGCACTGCACCCATGACTCCCAGAGAGCCCTCGGGGAAGCCCCGCTGCCCTGCCGTTCAGTACACCTGGGATTGCATCTCCACTGGTCCAAACTTTCACATCAGTTTTTGCTAAAACAACAGACTGGAAGGGACGCAGCCATCTCTGTCTGGACCCAGGGTCACACCTCACCCTCGTCTCTGGAGACAGTGTGTTCTAGGGACCCTGGTCCCAATCCAGCATCTCAACCTGGCCTTGAGTCTTTGCTCAGTGCTGCTCCTGGGTGGCCCAGGACAGCCCTGATCTGACAGCTGTCCAGGGCAGACACCTGCGTCCTCTCCAAGCATTTCAATATTTCAGCTGTGTCCTGAGGTCCTATACCTGTTCTAAAACTCGACAAGGTGCTTGGGAAGATTAAAGGCAATGATATTTGTAAAATTAAAAAAATAAGAGTGTACAATGCACAATGCAAATGCAGGAGTAATTATAAATAATTAATAGGTAGAGAAAATCCACAAGTGGAAAATCATGAGAATGTCCCCGTAGTGAATACTGAGAACTCTACATAAAGCAATTAAATTACACGAACAATAATTAAATCCCCACCTACTAGAGCATTATGTAATAAAGCGTTATCATTGTAAGAAAGCTTCCACAAGACACGTGCTTAAGAGCTGGTACCCATGATTTGCTAACCTGGCTTCCTCTTGTTTGCAGCTGAACTTTCCAATGGATGAGGCCAACTAATCAACTCAACTTCTGAAGACCTGGGAGGGAAGAGCTGGGTCCTTACATGTACACCTCTCAAGGAAGTGGGCTTTGTGAGACTTGGTCTCCGTGGCCACGCACTGGCTCTGTGATCACTGGGGGAGGAACATCTTCTCCAAGGGGAGGGCTGACGTTGGCTGGCCAGGCTTACGTCTCAGCCAGGTGTCAGAATTTGAGTAGGGCTCTCACTTATCCAGCCCTCCTGGCACGCGGTCTAACTGTGAACCACAAAGACCTCTATCCTTGCAGGACTCACCTCTCATGGGAGAAGCGGACAGAAGGAGTGGCTGCATCTTGGCGATGGAGCAGAACAGGAGACTAGGACATATGGAGGCTACAGACAGAGAGAGAGGCATCAAGGGAAGCTCAGCCCCAGGTGACCTGTGGACAGCTCTGCAGGAAGTGAGGAAAGAGCCATGAAGACCACCTGGAACAAGGCTTTCTTGTGGATAAAAACAGCACGTGCAAAGGCCCTGTGGCAGGAGAGCCCCTGGCCCATCCCAGGAGCAGGGCAGAGACTGTGGCAGCTCCCCTAGTCTTGAAGGAGCCTGTGAGGACCCAGACTTCTATTCCTGGGGGGCTGTGGCCATGAGACATTCCAGGCGGATGGAGATTGGGGTCAGCAGAGGTCAAACAATCATGGTTTATTCACCTCCTGCTTTAAGAGCATGAGTTTTTCTGCCGGGTTGGGAATGACTGCAAAGCAGAGGCAGGGGGACTGGGTGAGAGGCTACGGTGGGGGTAGTACAGGTGTGGGGAGGGGGCCCAGACCAGGGCAGGTGAGGCAGAGGAGAAGGATCTGGTCTCAGTGCATTTTCCAGGATTTGCGATGGTTTCAAGAGGGCAGCACAGACTGGAGGAAGGAGGACTCCCAGTTTGGTCTGGAAGTTTCCCAGAAAGAAGGGAAGGACCGTGTTGCTGAGAGTGAGACCAGAAGAGGCCCTACTGAGGCGGCCCACAGTCTGCTGGGGGCTGAACTGTACGAGGGAGTCTGGACCCTGGATCCAGAAAGGATGCTCATGGTCCTGATGACTTCATCCTTGAGATCACTGAAATGCTGAGGGTTTCGCTCCAGAGAAATCCGACAGCCTCCTGTCATTTCTGGGTGTAAATCCCCCCAACTCATAACCCAAGAGGGTGATGAACTCTAGATTCAAAACCAGTTTATGGAAATTGCCTGGAGCTGAATTCCAAATTATTACACACAGAGGCATGCTCTCTATGGAGTCCTTGGCCCACTTTCTTAATTTACCGACACAATCGCATTAACTAGTCACTGAGATTGGTTTGACTCTTTGGGGAGCTTCTTCTGACTCCATGGGTGGCTGTGCATGAGAGGGGCCGGGCCTCCCGGTCTAGATTTTGGGGGTAATTCCGCACAGCGTGTGAATGTAAAAGGAGGAGCTCAGAACGCGCTCCTGGGCCAGATCCACTGAAAGGAACATTTTCTCCATCAGCAGCACAGGTGAAGTCAGGATTGCTTCACTGTCCCTCAGAAACACTCCTGTGCCTGGTTGAGGCCAGGTGACCCCAGGGTCAAGTGTAGGCTTCACGTGGGAACGCAGCAGGCGAGGGGGCAAGGGTGGGGGACACACACGCACACGCACTCACATCTCCGCACTCCGCGTACTTCTGCCGATAATGGCCAATCTGCATCTACAGAGGGAGGGTGGGGAAGGGAGCGGGTCCCCTGCCACGCCAGCTGCCGCTGCCACTGCCCGCCAAGCCGGAGCCCCGGGCCCCCAGGCAGGAGAGGCAGGCTGCGGACGTCAGGCCTGGCTGCCCGGGGACCGTCAGCTGATGCCAGGCCCTGGTCCTCATCTGCCGAGGGGAGCGAGTCAGTGCCCACGGTGCCAACACAGACCGAGGCTCGGAACAGATGTCCAGACGCCTGCTCCGCTCTGTCCCTGGGGCTGTTTACATTCTTAAGTGACTCATTTTGACACGTTCTGCTAGTGATGAAGTTTTTCCAGTGTGACCCAGTCAACTGAGTGCCACGCGGCCGGGACCACGTGCTTCAGCCTTAGAGCCCCACGCAGCTTCTTGGAGACAAGCTGCTGGGAAAGCGGCCCGGGCTTGAATGACAAGGACCACGTGCCATCCAGGATGGATGGCGGGAGAAGACGTGCCTGCATCCCACTTACGGCACCTGAGACCCTGAATCACAGACAGAAGTCGAGGTTCTCAGGTTTACTTCCTTTGCCAACGCCCGGGTCACCAGTCTGCACATATCTGCAATCGCTGGAAACAAAGTCAAGAAGCAAAACACCCAAAACGAGCTGTGTCCTGCTGTCCCTGGAGACTCCGGGAAGGGTACAGCCTGGCCTCGGCCTCCCTCAGTCCGCAGGCGGCTGCTGACATTGACCGTCATGTTGTGTCTGAAACTGAGCCCCCTCTGGGTGGGAACCAGCGGCCTGGCGCAGTTTCCAACCCACCCCAACTCCTGTGCCCAGAGATCCTGCCTCAGAGCACGCTTCTCCTGACATACTGTCAGGGCCACAGCAGCTCAGGACGCAGCCAAAACACACAAACGAGCCCCGGAGAACCAGACTGCGAAAAAGGACACCATGAACCGACTTGAACCCTCGAGGGCCATTCGGCTTAGGAGGGGTCTGGGCAAAACCTCAAACAGCTTCTTAAGTTTCCCAGACCAGTTTGAAGCTCTGATTCAGCAGTCTGTAAATCAAAAACAGCCAGAAAAACGGGCCGTGCGGCTCCCCAGCCCGCCCGTCAGCCCCTGTCTGAAAAAATACTCTGCAATTGACACCTCGTGCACAGGCGTGCGGTGTGAACACGAGATGCCAGTGCTCATCATCGGCATCCAATCTGCCCCCACGGTCTGGCTACTTTCAGAAATAAGATGCAGAAAGTGAAGAAAGAGCATAAAAATAAGCCTTCTGCAAGTTGAATTTGAGCCAATATTCTGGATTAGCTCCCCATTAACATGAGTGTGTGTATTCACATATGTATATGTGTACATTGCTGTTTATAGACATATAGTTGACATTCAAAATATTTTCATACCATACCTAATAATCTAATTCCTTATTGACCCTAATAGTTAATTAGAATGAATACTACTGCTCTATTTTGTATTCATTTAAAATACATAATTGTGTTCGCCATGTGTTCATAAGGAATGCTTTTGTGAAGTCAATAATTCAATAACCCCTATCAAGTCTTAATATATGTTTAATTTTGCCCATCATTCGATACATTTTTTGTCTGATCTTTGTGCCATGAACTTAGTATTTCTGGGGATGCAAAGTAAAGTAAGATGTGATCCCTGGTCTGGAGGAACTTGGTAAAATAGAAAATCATGCCCATTAGTATAATATGTCAGTGCGGTAACTCTATAAACACTGAATTTAATATCCAGGTCGTGCTATGGCATCACTGTAAGACAACTGGATGGGCTGTTACCTGGTAACAAAGGCAACCCAGGTTTAGCACAACCTAGCTAACATTTTAAGGTAATACAAGACAGAAATCTAACCATTGTTTAAACAAATAAATCTGGCAGATTTTATAATTAGGCATCTCTCAAATACATAACTTAACAATTAGGGCATGGTGACTACAGCATTCTCCCAACCCCTCCAAGGTGTCCTGTCAACACCTGTTGATACAAACACTTGTCCCAATAAGCGTGGTTTGATCTGAACAACAGATTTGTACCTTAACTAAATTTTGAATACACATGTCTAATTACCCACATGTCCCCTGATTTTGAATTGAGATCTGAGTAATAAGAATCTTGACTGATAAACGTGAGCTCCCAATACAGTGCTGCTGTGAAAAGCTCATCACAAACGTTGGGAGACCAAGCCTTGTGCAGACTCTGACAGTTTTAGTCTAAACCCATCCATGTCTCCAGGGAAAACCTCCACGGTCATGGGTTGGAGCCACCTGCAAGGTCATTGTGTCTCCTGTACCAGCTGAGTTTGCCAACTCAGGTGGCCAACACCATCAGGGCAGGAATTACCTAGGCGTGTGCCTCTCAGAGCTGGGCATGCACTTGGCATAGGGGAGCCTTGCCATGATAATTTGGTGAGTGTTTGAGGGATTCTTTGGATTGCATTGACGTCAGATCATTGCCTGACTGCAGGCATTCACCAGAGGAGGGATATCTGAGGTCCCTGAGCCCTGGCTGGGGGGACTTTAAGAGAGGGGGTCTGGGGACAACTTCATGGCTCTGCTAAAAGCCGGTTATTTTAAAGCGCTGACTTTTAGAAATTTTAATTTTTCTAATACTGCTCTCCTGTGCTCCAAACAAGACAGCTTAGATGCAGCAAGTGTACCAGGTATGAGTTTCTTTTCCTTTTTAATTTAATTTAATTAATTAATTTTTTTATACAGCAGGTTCTTATTAGTTACCTATTTTATACATATTAGTGTATACATGTCAATCCCAATCTCCCAATTCATCCCACCACCATCCCCACCCCCCTGCCCCTTTCCCCCCTTGGTGTCCATACGTTTGTTCTCTACATCCGTGTCTCGATTTCTGCCCTGCAAACCGGTTCATCTGTACCATTTTTCTAGATTCCACATATATGCGATAATATACGATATTTGTTTTTCTCTTTCTGACTTACTTCACTCTGTATGACAATCTCCAGGTCCATCCATGTATGAGTTTCTGATCAGTGTTATAAGATGTCCTACACAGAACATGTGTGTAACATACACACAAATACACACGCACTGCTCTTCATAAACTGTGATCCGGCCTTGCTTCAGGAGATTCAGCTTCACTGAGGGAAAATAAAATGCTTTAGAAAGTGATATGAGAGTTGAGAGGCATTTCCAGTGGAGTATAAGTAGAAACCCCCCCAATCGAGGTAAATGGGTGTGAAACAGACACATGCGTCATGAAGGAAAGGGGAGAATGGAATGGATGTGGGGCTGTGTTGACAGGGTGAAGGGGAGGGAAGGGCAGGTCCCACCCCCGCCCCTGGGCAAGGATGTCAGAACAGGACTTGGATGTCCTGCCTCCAGAAGCATGACACCCCTCTTACAGGTGGGAAGCAGGGTCTGTGGGGAGCAACTTTGAGACAGCGAAATCCAGAGGACCAAGCGGAGGGCGTGGAGTGATGCTGACGAGGATGGACCCACCTGGGACGCATGCTCCAACTCTCCAGGGTATCTCAGTGGGGGGTGATAAATTGAGACTGGATTTAAATGAGCCTTTATGTTTAAAGCAGGAATAAACAGCCAAAAGGAGATGACACAGCACCACCCAAGGCTTTGGAAGAGGGTGGAGAGAAAGGAAGCCACTTAGGAAGGGTTGAGAATCCACGTGTATCTTTAGAGTGTGGATTTGTGATGTGTGTGTAACTGCAGGATCACATGAAAAGGTGGCCTGTGGCCGGCAAAGTGTGCGCGGTTTCATTGTGATCCTAGTTTGTGAGGGCGACAGTGCCCCCGCGGGAGAAGGGCCGGGGCTGTCAAGGCGCCTTCCTGAGAGGTGGCCTTGGGAAAACTCAAGTCCATCCTCCTGAGGAGACTTTCTGCTGTGTTCCTGGCACACTTGTGGGTTGAGCCAGACCATGAGTGAGTGACTGTGTTGCGTGCGGAGAAGAGTTTTGGATCAGACTCACTCCGATCACTGCTCTGGAGAAACCAAGCCGTTGGTGGTGAGACGTGGTCTGGGTGAGGATGGGAAATGTCTGGGTTTCCTACTCGGGTCTCGTCAGAAGAGTCAATGGTCTGGAATCCTGCCTGGCCTTTGAGCCACGAGTGAAATAGTGCCTAGGGCAGAGTCTGGCAAGCCCGGTTTCTGCCTTTACCCCTTGAACGTCGTTTTACCTGTTTTAAAATTTCGTCTCCATTAAGTTAGTAATTACAGCTCCACAGAGCCTGTTGGCGGCTTGCGCTCCATCATGGTCATGAATCTTATTACCAACGGCCACTTACACCCTCATTTGTGGAGCTCTTGGCCAGCTCAGCTGTGTCTCTGCAGAGATTGGAGCCTGACTCCTCATCTTGTAGGTAGAAAAGATCCAAGGCCAAGAGGAGAGTGGCTTGTCCGGGGTGGCAGAGCTGTGGAGCCAGGCGCCTGGGCTGGCCTCACCGTGTGCTGATGGGGTTGTCTGGGGGTTGGGTCTGTTTCTGCTGTGGCCACAGCTGCTGGCCCAGGGCACCACCCCCAGGGGTACCCCTGTCCAGGCTGTGTGAGGAGTCACTCCTGCGCTGCGGGCTCTTGTGGTGTTTGTGTGACTGGTGCTGCTCCCTGGCAGAGCTCCTGTGGGAAAGAAGGGGGGACAAGAGCCCCCAGGAGAGTCTGAGCACAGGCAGCCGTGCCAGGACGCCCCACGTCTAGGCGCTGGAAAGCCCAGACCGGCCGAGTGAAAGAAAACAGGTCGGTCACTATTTCTTAAATCTTGCTGTGCATTAGTTGAGTCAATACAGGGCTGCATTTTTTTTTCTTTCTTTCTTCCTTTCTTTCTTTCTTTCTTTCTTTCTTTCTTTCTTTCTTTCTTTCTTTCTTTCTTTCTTTCTTTCTTTCTTTCTTTTTTTCTTTCTTTCTTTCTTTTTCTCTCTCCCTTTCTTTCTTTCTTTCTTTCTTTCTTTCTTTCTTTCTTTCTTTCTTTCTTTCTTTCTTTCTTTCTTTCTTTCTTTCTTTCTTTCTTTCTTTCTTTCTTTCTTTTCCTTCCTTCTCTTGCATTTAAAAACAACAAATATCAGTGGAAAACCATGTGCTGTGGCCCTAGATGTGCCCTGTGCGGCTCTTACAGAGGCTCTGAGATGTGTCGCTTGGGCTCCTCCCCTACAGGGGACTTCTGCCCCCACTGCGTCTCCCCAGGGCTTGGAGCACACAGGTATCCTATAAGTGCATAATCAATCTTTTGATTCAGAAACTTTGAGTCTGCTGTCAGGATAAAGCAAATAATCGTAGGTATTGACAACTTCCCATGCATTACAGATGATTCCAGATTGGGGAAATTTTCACTTCAGTCACTGAGCCTGGGCGGGGGAGGAGGCACGGGCTGGACCCTTTCTGTCTTCTTCCTGTCTCAGCACCCCCAAACTCTAGCACTTTGAACCCTCCTCCTCCAAGCAGGGACCCATGTGGTCAGAACCCACCTGCCCATCGTCCCCAGGGGCCAGGTTCTGTGCAGAGCTCCTGCGGCCTGAAAGAAATGTCTCCGAGGTTCTCGCAGCGTCCGGGCTGGCGGTGCAGACAATGCTGCGTGAATGAAATTCTTTACCCCGGTCTGGGGGTGCAGGAGGCAGGGGCGAGGCCCCGCCGGGCGCTATCCTTGGCGCCCTCTCGGGTGGGGGGACAGCTTCCCAGGTTGGCCTCCTCCTCCTGCCCCCTTAGTGGTTTTAGAAGATGCTGAGAACCCCAAGGCCCACGTGGTGGCTGTCGGGAGTAGCCCTGGGGCTCATCTTGTGAGAAGACTTAGAATCAGTGGGGCGGTTTATCTCATACTTTAATTTTTGGAAGTCTTCCCCTTCCAAAAGATGGCTCAGTTTTCTCTGTGCCATTAGTTTTCTCAGTCTCTGAAGTCGAGAAATACGAGTTTTGTCAGTTGTCAAGTGGTTGTTCTTCTCTAGAAGAGCATCACGTCTGCAGAGCTTAGCCCCGAGAAGGTGCTACCAGACGTTTGCCCCGGACGAGGAGCCCCGCCAGTCTCAGCGGCAGCTGAGCCTCGTCCTGGGACCTACAGTCATAGAAAGACAGGAGCCGTGTCCCTCTCTCCTCCTCTTCCCGATGGCCAGTCCACGGGGACAGGGACACACTGTGAGGTCCTGTGGCTGATTCTGATTAAAATCGAATTGACCCCCAGGCTTAAGAGCCAAGAGACCCAGAACACGCAAGATGCCAAGAGCCCGGGACACAAGAAGCAACTAAGGGCCGACAGAGTATCCTGTCCAGCAGAGCAGACTGAGTCTCGTTTTTTAAAGAATCTCCCCAAACGGAACACCCACCTACGAAGCTCATTTCTCTTTGTAAGTGTTGGCATGGCTGGAATGAGATAGGAGCAGGGGCTTATCAGCCAAATGGGCTCGGTGACAAATGAACGGAGGAAACAGTCACAGCGGCTCCTGGACAGCGCAGCGAACAGCAGGGGCAGCTGTGAGCCGCAGACAGACAGGCGGACGGTGCGCGGCTGAAGACGGGGGCGGAGGACCAGCCGGGCTCCGCGCACTCCGTCCCCCTGCTGTGGGTCGAGCCGCAGGGCCCCCAGCAGCGCCCCTGCAGCCAGGCCAGCAGGTGACAAGGGCGCCCGGTGAGTCGCCAGGGAGGGGTCTGGTGGAGGGAGGGGCCAGGAGCCCGCAGCTGCCCTGGTGTCTGTCTCGCTGGGTCTGGGGTGTGGAGGTGCAAGGAACTGCAGGGGCTCCGAAGAGGGGCACGTGGGAGGAAAGGAGTGGGAAGAAAGGCAGGGCCACGTGCTTCGGAGGCACTGCCCAGGCACCGCCGTGCGCCCAGCACACCATCAGTTCAGGGCCGTCTGTGCTCAGGGCAGCCCTCTCCACTCCCACACACCACCACCTGGTCCAGCGAACATCTTCCCAGCCCCGGCCCCGCTGGCAGCCACAGGACAATGGATGACCGGGCCCCCCGTGTGCCCTGCGCCAGATGTTCTAGCCTCCGCAACATCTGGAAGAGCGGCGGGGTGGAGAGCAGGTGACCTTCAAACGGGGCTGAGACACCTGGCTGCCGGGCGGTGGGCATCCATCCACCCCATGCCCTGAGCGCCGCCGTCCAGACACCTGCCTGCGCAGGAGCCGTAGTGGCCACACCTGCCGCCGGGGGTGCTCCTGGCTGACATCTGCTGGGGCACCGCCGAGGCTGCTGCCTTGCGTGGGACGCTTGGCTTGGCTTGGCTCCACCCGAGGTCCTTCCCGGCCCCTCGCCGGGAAGCTGTGGGTCTGCAGCTGCGGAGATTCCATTCATAGCCACTTGTCACTGAGCATCAGCTGTGCGTTCCAAAGAGCAGTGGGTATGTCAGGTTTCAGGAAAATCCTCATGGAAACAGGGCAGGGGCTCCTCTCCTCTGTTTATCAGGGAGAACACGTCCGCCTGGGTCTGTCCCGCTCTCACCATCTCGTGGCCTCTACGAGGAATCTGGGGAGAGGCCGGGGTCTGCATCCTGGATCCTGACCTTGGAGCGATGACATTCACCTTGGCCTGAGGTTTGGAAGGTCACAGAGTGATGGGCTTACATCTTGTTGAAACTAACGCCTCCCCCTTTCAGCTGAGAAAGGTGCACTTTCTCATTCTCGGTGAGCCATCCTAGAGAAGTTCCTGAATTTTAGATCCCAGAATTAAGGGTAGTTGGGTATCCCCAGTGCTTTCCGGGACAGCCTGTTCTGTGATGTGACCCTGCGGGAGGCTAACACATATGAGGGCTTGTCTATAAAATAACGAGGTTTTTTTTTTTTTTTTAAATACAAAAACACCCCCAGCCGTGTGTTAACAGCAGTGGTGCCGTGGAGGGAACCGGGTCTGGACTCCAGGACCCATTCTCAGCTCAGGGGGTCCCTCACTCTGTAGGATGGGGGGTGTAGCCCACCCCCACTCACACAAAATGATGCGGGAGGTGCCCGCTCTGGGGACCATGTAGGACTTGTGGTTCATATTCCTACAGGCCGAGCACGAGAAGGTGCCTCCCCGCGGCCAGCAAGGTCCCTGCCAGTTCCAGACACCAGATGCCGGGACCTCAGGGGACCATCCACAGCTCAGGGGAAAGATAGGAGAGTGGAGGGAGGTCTCACGTGTCGGGATGACGTCACTGGGTCCGTGACATATGGAGAGGAAGATGCCCCCAGCCGAGACGAGAAAGGGGCTTTAATGACAGCAGTTTGGGCCTCTAGCCTTTTAGTTGGTGAAATCTTGGTGCTTTGTTTTGCGGTGAACCTGTGGTCAGTAGGTTTCAGCTGAAAGTCCCACCGTCCAGGGAATGGAAAGTGAACGAAGGTGTCTGTCCTTCCATCCCAGGGGTCTGGCCCTCGGGTGGGGGGCGTGGAGGGTGGGCGGGACAGAGACCCTGAAGAGGGTCTGGTCCCTCCAATTCCTCCTGCGCCCCTGCAGCCCCTGCTCCCCTGCAGCAGCTTCCCTGCCTCAGACAGACAAACGGAAAAGCTCACATCACATGAGCTTCCTCTCTGGCCACAGCCGGATCAGAGCCAAGTGATGTCCAAACAGCATGAGACGCGGCAGAGAGGAAGGGGGTCCTGTCTTCCGTCCTTGAATCCTGCAGACCAAAATCCTACAGAAAAGGCAAAAAGAACACCACTTAGGACATGCATGCTTTGGATCCGAGCTGGTGCTCGAGACCACCTTCCAGCCCAGCATGTCTTGGACTGCGTGCCCGAGGGTCATGGCCACGGCCAGACCAGGTGTCCACCGCTGCACCTGTGCAGAGGTTGAGGCTGCGGTCCAGGACCTCACACTCCACATTTTGGAGGTTCTGTGACCTGGAGGTGTGGCCTTGGTCCCCATCACCTGAAAGTTTCTCCAAACGGCAGCCCTGGAGTCTCACCTCCAGACAGGAGGTAGGCAAGGAGGATGCAGTGGGGGAAAGGCGGGAGTCTCTTCGGTCGGACAAGTTTACTGCAAGCCTGTCATTTAGAGCCGAGCGTGTGCGCAAGTGCCCCAGACGGTGCTGGGGGCCCTGAGGCCACAGAGCCAGGACGTCAGTATAAATGCAAATGCGTCCTCCTCAGTGAATCAACCCGCAGTCATGCCGTTCATTCGAGGAGGTATAGACTGTTTTTTTTTAAGAGGGAAATTCTTAGAAAAGTGCTGCTTTACCCCATGTGCTTGGTGGAGATGGTGAAATTACAGTGGCATCAACCATTGTCCCCATAGGTGGTGTTTCCCTGTCTGCACAGCTGTGATGATAAAACCTCATCTGAAGGTCCTTCTGAGATTCAGCATCACTGAGCGTGCGATGAACCCTGCAGAGGGCCCAGGGCACAGAGGCTGATAGATAAATAAGAGCCACTGAAGATCAGAGACCTTCCATGCCCACAGCCTCTCTCCAGTTCTGGGCACCACCTCTGGCCCTTCAGGGATGTGATCCAGCCCAGCTCCTGGTGCGGTTTCCAGCCCACTGACATCTGTCTGGTTTTCCTTTCCAGGGCCTGTCATTTTTATGCAGAAGGATAATCATGCATCTTAGCATCTTCCACCAGGGAATTTGTCACGGTCCCTCCCAGGTGCAAAGGATGTCCACCTGCTGACCACAGGCACAGCTGGCCGTTCCCTGAGAAGGAAGGGCCGCCCAGTGGTCTGCGGGTTCATGGGGCCGCCCCTCCCCTCCGTGCCTGGAGCCAGCACGGCATCGGCCGACATTGGGAGGGCAGGCAGGCTGTGAAAGATGAAGCTCGGCGGTTGATTCATGAATCGCCCCGTAAGACTGAACATAATGGAAGCAAATTATGCATAAATAAGTCTTGGCTTAGATGTATGATCATTAAAGTTTGAGCTCCAGTTTTCCATGTCATTTATTGCAAAAATGACACATGTCGGGTAGGCAGTGTGGTGTTCTTTAGAATATCATGAAAAAGCCTAAACTGTGTTTCCATTTGTCTATGCATTCTGAAACATTCTTTCATGTTATCAGGCTCTCCATAGAAGAGGCACCAGGCACGCTGCCTGCCGTTGTCCCAGCTCCAGCCTTTCTCCAAATCCCCTAAGACCGAAGAGGCAGGACGTGGATGCTGAGAGAAAGCGAAACACATGATGTGTCTGAGGATAGAAAACGCACAAACTCCTGACTGCAAATGCTCACGGCAGGGACCCTCTGGGCAGCTGCTGCAGGGATGCTGCTTGACCTCACACGGCAGTGGGCTCCCACCATCCACGTGGGAGCAGGCACACTGTGGGAAGGGGTCCCCAGGGCACCGGGCTCCTCGCCAGCCTCCATGGTTGGGTGCTGGGCGGAGGGTCAGGTATGGTGCAAGCACAGTCCTATGTCCCTGCGGAACAGTGACAGTGGCAGCCCCCATCTCCTGGTCCAGGTAGGGAGGCCACCCCGTGGGGAGACAGCAAGACTGCCCGTCTCTTGGCAGGAGATCGAGAAGGGAGGGTGGGAAGGTCTAGCCTGGAAGGAAGTGTCCGCTTTCTCGGGGTTGTCGGCAAGGGATGTGGGTTGAGCCCTTCTGTGCTGGAAGAACCATTTGAGCAGCATCAGAGGTTGGGATGGGGGGGCGCACGATGGAGCCCCTGCTCGCAGAGCCGCCGGCCCCCCACTCTAACCCCACCGGCATCCGGCACTCCCACAACGGCCACCGGCCAGCGGACTCGGGACCTCCTTCTCGGGTGTCCCCCTCACTACCCCTCCTCCCCTCACTCACTCACTCAATCAGCAGCATCATGTTTAAAACCTAGTGCCATGTATCTGGACAAAGCTCTACTTCAAAAAGATGCACGCACCCCAGTGTTCATAGCAGCACTATTTACAATAGCCAAGACATGGAAGCAACCTAAGTGTCCATCGACTGTTAAATGGGTAAAGAAGATGTGGCACATATATGCAATGGACTATTACTCAACCATAAAAAAGAATGAAATAATGTCATTTGCAGCAACATGGATGCAACTAGAGATGATCATACTAAGTGAAGTAAGTCAGACAGAGAAAAACAAATACTATATGCTATCACTTATATGTGGAATCTAAAATATGACACAAATGAACCTATCTATGAAACAGAAGCAGAATCACAGACATACAGAACAGACTTGTAGGTTGCCAAGGGTGAAGGGGTTGGGGGAGGGATGGAGTGGGAAGTTGGGGTTAGTAGATGTAAGCTATTATATATAAAATGGGTAAACAACAAGGTCCTATGGTGTACCTCAGGGAACTATATTCAATATCCTATGATAAACCAAAGTGGAAAAGAATATAAAGAAAAGAATGCATCTATATGTATAACTGAGTCACTTTGCTGTACAGAAGTAATTAACACAACATTATAAATCAACTATACTTCAATTAAAAAATAATTTAAAAAAATAAATGTCAAAAATAAAACAAAAGAGGGAGGAAATTGAAAAAACAAAAAACCTAGTGCCAGACCCTGGAAGGCAGACTTCTCAGAGACGGAGCCCTGCCCAACCGGCTCAGGTTCAGCTGAGTCTCCTTCAGTCACTTAGTTCACGCCGGGCCTGAGCTGGCCTTGGGAGACCCAAAGGTCAAGGAAAAATAGACTCTGTTTTTAACCAAGGAAATCATGGAATACAAACATGATTACATAGGATAAACGTCATGACAGATAGAACACGGAGAGTCACAGGTTGTGAAAAAGGAGGCACCTGGAAATCACAGACTGTTCCATGTGAGACTTGGAGTGAAGTTCAACAGTGGTTCAGGGACAGAGCTGAGGACTTGCTAGGTGTGAAACTGTGAGCTTTACGAGACAGCAGGAGTCTAATCAGGACGGAATGCCTTCTGCAGGGGACAGAGGGTGATGGCCCAGGCAGCCTTGGGACGGTGAGTCCTGGTGGGAAGCCTGGAGGAGGGGGCTGTTGGGGACCCGTGGTCATATTCCATGAGCAAGTGCTGACGGGCAGGGCACAGGGAGAAAGGACTCACAGGTGAAGTCTGGGGTCCCAACTTGATGGGATGGGGGCAGGGATGAGGGGGGTGACTGAGAAACGTGGGCTCCAGAGAGAGGTCGGGGGGGACATCCCTGGGGCAAAGGCAGGCTGGAGGTGTGGTTCAGGACTGTGTTTAAAGCCACCCAAGTGGATGACATCTGTACAAGAGGCTCTGCTGTGGGGTGGACGTGCGTCCTGTTCCCCGGGACAGTCTGGCTAGGCCCTGTCCGGGCACCACTCACAGGTAACCCTGTCTAGAGATTACCTCATCTCTAGGGGCCCAGTGCATCTTTTGGCCCGAGGGGCAGGATGGATGGGACAGGGGGCATGGAAGGACGCCCTTGCTGGGTGATGACCCAGCTGGGAGGCATGTGCACAGCTGCTCTCCAGATGACAGCCTCCATTGCAGCCCAGCACTCGGGATCGTCGGGGTGGGGTGCATCCGTGCAGGCTGACGTGATCAGAGTGCAGCGAGACCCCCGAGTCCCCATCAGAAGCAGAGCAGACCTCAGCTGAGCTGGTCCAAGGTCGGGTAAGGGCCCTTTGCCTGACTCCCCCTCCAAGAGAAGAGCCAGGACGGGGAGGGACGCTGCTCAGAGGCATGAAGCCGATGAGGGGGCTCACCAGGACAGAGCAGCCCTGGGTGTCTCTGCAAGTCGCTTTGACCCTCAGGAGCCCCGGGCCCTCAGAACACTCCTGGCCCCTCCCCTGCAGCAGAAAGGCAACGACACTTTACAGCCTGTGCTATTCAGTAGGTCTTTGTTGGTTATCTATTTATATACAGTAGTGTGCATCTGTCAATCCCAAACTCCTAATTTATCCCCCCCTTCCCCTTTGGTAACCATAAGTTTGTTTTCTGTTTCTGTGAGTCTGTTTTTTTTTTTTTAGATTCCATGTATAAGTGATATCATATGGTATTTGTCTTTCTCTGTCTGACTTACTTCACTTAGTATGATCATCTCTAGGTCCATCCATGTTGCTGCAAATGGCATTATTTCATTCTTTTTTATGGCTGAGTAGTATTCCATTGTATATATATATGTACCACATCTTCTTTATCAATTCCTCTGTCGATGGACATTTAGGTTGCTTGCATGTCTTAGCTATTGTGAAAAGTGCTGCAATGAACATTGGGGTGCATGTATCTTCTCAAATTGTGGTTTTCTTCAGCTCTATGCCCAGGAGTGGGATTGCTGGATCGTATGGTAGTTCTATTTTTAGTTTTTTAAGGAGCCTCCATACTGTTGTCCTTAGTGGCTGCATCAGTTTACTTTCCACGGTCACAGTTCTTATTGTCATTCTCACCGTGTCTTAGCCTCTCCTGCAGGGACACTGGTCCCTCCTTCACAGGCTCTACATTTTACCAGACACTCCGTATGTGTTACTTCATTCGCACTCCCAGGGACCCCGGGAGGTCCATGCAATTAGGCCCTTTGCACAGATGAGAAAACTGAGGCTCTGAATGTGAGCTGTTAACGGCGTTGCTCAGGGTCATGGGACCAGCGAGAAGGTCAGCAGGGATTCTCTCAGGCTGGTCCAGCCCCGTGCCAGTTTCCTTCTCTAGAGGTCCCTGTTCTGTCTGTTCTGTGTGAACCACATAACAGGGGTTCCAGGAGGGGCTCAGCACTGGCCACCGGACAGCACCGGGGGAAGCAGGCTGAGCCCATCTGTCCCTCAGCAGCCCTGCATGGCCCCCTCCAAGGCGGCATCCTCCCCACCTGCCCAGGGCCTGGCCTTGGCTGGATGAGGGAGGATGGGTCCTGTCTGATACTT
The DNA here is from genome assembly GCF_028564815.1 of Eubalaena glacialis. Lineage (NCBI taxonomy): Eukaryota > Metazoa > Chordata > Mammalia > Artiodactyla > Balaenidae > Eubalaena > Eubalaena glacialis. The sequence continues at coordinate 1,602,647 of NC_083719.1, read as the reverse complement.
GCTTCCCTGACCCCCACAGAGCGGTCTGCACGCCGGGCTCCATGAGGAGGACCCTCATCCTGACTGCCTTGAGCCATGGACACTGTCCCTGCTGGTTCTGAGAGGACCCGTCTGCTGACCCCCCAGGACGGCTGGCTTTAGAGGTCACGGCCTCTGTCCAGAGCTGAGCAAAAGCGATAGACACACCTGGGGTTTTATGTAATGCTGCCCAGTGCCGGCCAAGCCGGGTACCACTTCACCAGATGCCCCATGCTGTTTAACTCAACAACCTGTCCGCTTGTTTCAGTGAAGTTGAAGAAGGGCAGGCTGGTCGTCACAGAGCCAGGGACATTCGGGGCCCACAGGGTCTCTCTCCCGTTCTAGGACTTTTCTGTGTGTCACCGTAATGAGGGCCAGATACCCCTGGCTTGTGGACATTGTCATAAAGGTCACTTCCCTCCCGAGAACACACTGGACAACCCTGGGTGAAGAGAGGATGGTGAGGGGACCAGCCTTTGCCTGGAGAAGCGTCAACCTCCCTCAAAACGTCCAGAATTACAGATCCCAATGATAATGATAAAAAGTGTTTTCCATCTGGAAGGTCTCAACTCCATTAAAACATTTTTGAAAAGCTATATAAAAAAAAAAAAAGAACCTTGAGGAAAACCGCATGCCTTTCCCCTGCCCTGAGTGGCCGTGGAGATTCCTCGGGGGAGAAGGGCACTCGGGGTCCCAGCCCGGAGGCCAGGCCGACCTCCTCTGCCAGCTCGTTCATCACGCCTGTTACTGTAATTTTAATGAATGTTTATCTTATTTTCCTTGTGTAATCCAATTACTTTTGTTTTTTTAGCCAGCATCGGGGATCTCTTGATTTCCAGAATTCTGCCAGCCCATCCACTTTGGAGAGGAACAATTCAATTCATTATCATTAAGCGCCGACTTTTAATACCACTTTTGGGGAAAATCAGTGAAAGAGGAGCTGCCCTGCCCAGCCCTCGTGCAGCACAGGGGGACGATCCGTTCCGAGCACCTGCGCCGCCCCGAGCCGCCGTCCTCGGGGCCCGTAATGACATTCCGAGCTGCCAGCTCATTAACAACCCCGGCGTCTGGCAGCCCCGCTTGGCAGGGAAGAAACTGAAAGTTAAATTGGAAGGTTGTGAAAGTGTGCAGTGTAGCAGGGAATTTAGATGGTCTGTTACCCAGGCTGCCAAGCTTGGTCAGAGGGCCTGGCGGGGAGGAATGGTCCGTGTGCACTTGTGCACGTGCGTGTGCATGTGAGTGTGTGCACGTGTGTACAGGCACATGTGTGTGCGCGCCTGCCTCATAACAGGCAGCCACGTGGTTCTAGTGAGCCCCTCATGCTCTGTAACCCCCACAGGGTGGACCGTGGTCACCAGCAGGGACGCCAGGAGGACAGATGAGGGCGACCACTGTAAACCTGTCTCCTCTTTCTCTCGGGAGCAAGTGCTCAGAGCTGGCCCGGGAGCCATGCTTGGCACTCCTTATTCTGTTATTCTCCACCCCGTCTCTGCCCCTTTGCATCGTGCTGGGAACGAGGTGCCCTCACGCGGTTCCCATGGAGACGCGGTCAGTTTCCCCCAGGAGGGATGGAGTCAGGTGCGCAGGATGGGACAGATCCAGTGGGCAGCTGTAAGTACTGCTTAGAGACCATCGTGCTGAATAGGAGTCCTTAGGACATTGCGAGAACACGATCAAGAATGACCTGAGGTCTGGATGGAGGGATGTAGAAATGAGGAAAAAATAACCTCTAAATGCCAAGTAACCTGGTTCAAGCAGCAGAAATAACTGAGAACCATGATGAAGCTGTGTGGGTCAGCAAACTGCACAGAAATTTCTGGCACCCAGTCCGCAGGTAATGGCTAACCCAGGGGAATCAGTCGGGCACAACCTAGATGAATTAGGATGCAGGAGACAACCAGAAACAGAGGACTCATCTAGAAACATCTGGTTTGAGGATAGCCTGGCATTTGAGGTTCACGGGGCAAATGTGCAAACATGAAGGATTTCACTAGGTAAGAGATGTGAGATTATGGAATGTTCCTGAACAATCAGCCATTTGGAAAGAAGCTGCCCTCCTCAATGCTGGCACATGCAACAGCTTCACTGACAATGTGTGTGTTTTGAAGGTAAATTCACGAGGACATCAGCAAGGTGACTGCCTACCCAGACCATGTCACAGGACTTGTGGTCCAGTGGGCTTATCTTGGGCACTTCTGTCTGTGCGCATTTGGGGAACAAAGCTATTTCACAAATCAGATCTGCTGTTTTGGATGAATCCTGCACCACATTCAGAGATTCCTGTCAGAGCTCTAAGTGGACCACTTACTCTGGCACAAGAATCAGCCTCAGTTTCCTGAAATGTCTCTGAAATACATGACAATAAAACAGATGCTACACCTGAAAGCATTCCTTAAACTCAAAAGCACTAAACAGATGCAAGGACATTTTTTTGTTATACACGGATTTTGCATATTTATTACACATTTTTATTATGAAGTTGAAAATAAGCACTGAAGTGACTTAGAGCAAATAGGTACCCAGAGACCTCGATGTGTAGACAGATCCCTGGGAGCTTGTTGAAACATGGATTCTGATTCAGTGGGTGCGGGTGGGGTGCACCCTGAGGTTAGGCAGCTCTAACAAGCTCACAAGAGAACCTGGTGTTGGTGGTCCTGGACCACATTTTGAGCTGCAAAGGTTTGGAGAGCCAGCCTGGAAACCCGCCACCGGTTCCTCCAGCCTCCTGTGGTGGGGCTGCAGAACCTGGGCTTTCCAGGAGGGCTTCACTGGTTGAACCATGCAGCACAGCTGGTGCCACGCCTGACAAATAGAAGCTGTGGTGGGAAAACTGGGTTTCCTTTACTCAGTCGCTGGGTGGTGCTGGATAGACATTAACATCTTGATCTCGGCAAAAAGTATTTCTTACTTCATAAACCTAAATAACTATTTTGTTTTGAATAGTATATGTAAATTAATTTCCAATGACCTGAAACGTATTATTTGACATTAAAATTTTAGAGAAATAAACTGTTGTATTTTATTCACACTGTTTTCAAAGCATTCTTTATACTTAATTTTCCAAAAGCTGTATGTATAATGACTTCACATGTAAAATACATCACTTAATCACAGCCTAAAATAAGCCATCACTATGTTATTTGGTTTCTCTATTCAGAAATATATAGAAGACTATTAAATATCCCTGTATCAGATTTACGATTTCTCTAGATGTGATTGTTCTTCTCTTTTAAAATGACAGTTTCAACTTGAAGTCATTTCCCTTTTTTAAGCTATCTTCTATATATGTTTTACAGTTATACATACCTTACAGACAAAAGTTGGAGATTTAAGGGCAGAGATGTATGAGTTTGACTGAGATCCTTCTAGTTACTTATTTATTTTTGGCTGCGTTGGGTCTTTGTTGCTGCATGCAGGCTTTCTCCAGTTGCAGTGAGTGGGGGCCACTCTTCATTGCGGTGCACGGGCTTCTCATTGCTGTGGCCTCTCCTGCCGTAGAGCACAGGCTCTAGGCGTGTGAGCTTCAGTAGTTGTGGCTCGTGGGCTCTAGAGCGCAGGCTCAGTAGTTATGGCGCACAGGCTCAGTTGCTCCGCAACATGTGGGATGCTCCCAGACCAGAGCTCAAACCCGTGTCCCCTGCATTGACAGGTTGATTCTTAACCACTGCACCAACAGGGAAGTCCTGATCCTTTTATATGAATATTAAACATTTTCCTCCACTTATATGTGATGTATGTATGTATGTATCATGGATGTCAGAGAACTACCCATGAGTCCACTTCTGACTCTTCCTGGGACAATCATAAGGGTCCAGGTGCACTGGAGCCATGTTCCATTCTCAGATTCTATAGATGCAGCATGTGCATTAAATCTGTCTACTTGGGACTTCCCTGGTGGCACAGTGGTTAAGAATCTGCCTGCCATTGTAGGGGACACGGGTTCGATCCCTGGTCGGGGAAGATCCCACATGCCGTGGAGCAACTAAGCCCCTGCACTGCAACTAAGCCCGTGGCTGCAACTGCTGAACCTGCGCTCTAGAGCCTGTGAGCCACAACTACTGAAGCCTGCACGCTTAGAGTCCGTGATCTGCAACAAGAGAAGCCACCGCAATGAGAAGCCCACGCACCACAACAAGAGTAGCCCCCGCTCGCCACAACTAGAGAAAGCCTGCGCGCAGCAACAAAGACCCAACGCAGCCAAAAATAAATAAATAAAAAATAAATTAATTAAAAAAAAAAACCTTTAAAAAAAAATCTGTCTACTCTCCATAGGCATTTGGTTTAATAGTTTTTAAAAAGCCAGTATATTGTGTTGCTATCTTTAGAGGGCTTAGAGAATAAGAAGAAACATTCTATCAGCAGTAAGGATTCTTCCCCTCAGGGATTTGTTCTATCGCAAATGCCCAAGGCAAGTCAGCAAAGTTGCCCCTCGTCATCCATGGGGGAGTGGTTCCAGGACATCCCCTCCAGATAACAAAATCCATGGATGCTCATGTCTCTTATATACAATGACATTAGACTTGCACATAAAATACACACAGCCCTGCAGCAACATGGATGGACCTAGAGATTATCATACTAAGTGAAGTAATTCAGACAGAGAAAGACAAATACCATATGATATCACTTATATGTGGAATCTAAAATATGGCACAGATAACTTATTCACAAAACAGAAACAGACTCACAGACATAGAGAACAGACTTGTGGTTGCCAAGGGGGAGGGCGTTGGGGGAGGGTTGGATTGGGAGTTTGGGGTTAGTAAAAGCAAACTATTACATATAGAATGGATGGACAACCAGGTCCTACTGTATAGCATAGGGAACTATATTCAGTGACCTGAGATAAACCATAATGGAAAAGAACATGGAAAAGTATATATATACATATATATGTATGTATAACTGAGTCACTTTGCTGTACAGCAGAAATTAACACAACATTACAACATTGTAAATCAACTATACTTTAATAAAATTAAAAAAAATAAAAAATAAAAATATACACATCTTCCTGTATACTGTAAATTGGCTCTAGATTACTAATAATACCTAATACAATGTAAATGCTATGTAGATTGTTGCTGGTGTGAAACAAATTCAAGTTTCGCCTTTTATCACTTTCTGGAATTTTTAAAATATATTTCATCCACAGTTGGTTGAATCCAAGGATGTGGGACCTACGATCACAGCGGGCTGAATATACATACACATACATATATATATATATATATATATATATATATATATATATATATATATATATATATATATTTATGTGACATGCACACGCCTGGTACAAATATTAATTGAATGAATAAATTATTTTCAACAAGTTTTGGCTAATTTCAATGGTTGGACATTTTACCTTTTACTTTAAACTTTATAAATGGTTTGTAATTGCTTCTCCATATCTTGAAATGCATATTAATAAAAGCAATTCAGCTAAATACTCCCTTTAAGCAAATTATTATGGTGGTTACTACAGAAAGATAAAAATGAATATAATATTGGCACTCTGCAACCTAATTTATACAAGGTTGTGGGAAAACAAAGGTAAACACAAAGGAAGTTCAATCAGAAAATATAAATTTAACAACAAGGTTCTATTGTATAGCACAGGGAGCTACTGATATAGTCAATATCCTGTGACAAACCATAATGGAAAAGGATATGAAAAAGAATATATATATATGTTTAACTGAGTCACTTTGTTATACAGAAGAAATTAACACATTATAAACCAACTATACTTCAATAAATTTTTTAAAGTTAAAAAAATTTTTAAAAAGAAATGAGAAAATATTTAAATAAGACTAACTATGCAAAAATGTCAAGAGCTCTCACAAAGCAGTATACGATCAATGGCCAAACTGGTGGGCCAGCCATCAAACACCACTTCCCTGATCACTGTAACCCCCAAAGCAAAGAAATCTGGTGTCTGGATTTTGATACCCAGCTCCACATCCCCTTAATGTAGAGCAGAGAGATGAGCTCAGTGGGAAGAGTCACGTGTCCTTTTACTCTTTTTGTTCCATTTATTGTTGTTCTTGTTGTTGATGATGTTGTTTAATACGCTACATCCTTAATCTGTTGCTCCGGATGGAATGCATTTTTATCTGTTAAGGTTTTACACGTCACTTGCTCATCTGTGGTCCTCACATCCGGCTCATGTTCTTGGGGAGAGTGAGCTGCCCTGGCCAGGGTCTTCTGCAAACCAAGGGTCTCTGCGCGTTTCATCTCTAACCAAACTCTCACTCCAGGGCTCAAATCCTGGGCCCAATAAAGTTCCCAACCTTTGTAGACACTTGCAATAGAGCAAGTCCCTGAGGGGGAAGAATCTTTACTGCTGATAGAATTTTTCTCCTTATTCTCTAAGCCCTTTAAAGATAGCAACACGATATTCTGGCATTTTGTTAATTAAACCAAATGCCTATGGAGAGTAGACCCATTTGATGAACACTCTGCATCTACAGAATTTGAGAATCAAGTGTGACTGACTGTCAATCTGCTGACTCCAGTGCACCCGGGCTGTTACCATTGTCCCAGGAAGAGTCCGGGCAGTGGATCTGATGGTAGTTCCCTGACATAATATCCTATGGGTTCTGTTCCTCTGATGAACCCTGGCTAATTCAGGGTTGGGGGGAGACAGGAAATGACAATGCAGTGAAATGACTGCTCAGGTAGAGAAGGACTGGATAGGCAGGGAGCTCGGGCCAGGGAGGCCACAGGTCAGGAGGAGAGTTTAGAGAAGGCTAAGCTCCTGGGAGAAGTGGTGTCTCAGGTGAGACCAGAAGAATCAGGAAGTAGCCAGATGGATGTCAGCTGGGTGGCGTTAGTGAGGGTCGCAGACAAAGCCAGGTTGACTGAAGTCGTCAGGGTGGCTTGAAGGGGGTGGAGGCTGTCAGCCCAGTGGTGCACTGGCTCCTAAACCACGTCACAGCATTTAAATTTGACCCTGAGGACGAAGGTGGCCTTGATATGGGAAGGGTCTGATCAGATGTGCCATTTAAAGCAGCTGCTCTGACCGCGGCGAGGAGAAAGTCCTCATCGCAATCCGGGTGGGAGGCTGGGTTGCCGCCTGCTGCTGGAGGCCTCAGGGAGAAGTTGGGGATGCTGGAGGAGTGGGGTTATTAGGGGTCGGGGGGGCACTGAGATGAGCACAACAGGCTCTGTCCTGGGTGACGGTGGCTTAAAACAACACTCACTTATCATCTCATCATTTCTGTAGGTCGTACGTACAAGCTTGGTTAAGCCTAATTCCCTAATTCAGGACCACCAGGCGCCGTCCAGCTGTTGACAGGGGTGCAGGCTCCTCAGACTCTCAACTGGTGATGGAAGCGCTCCCAAGCTCAGTCGACTTGTCTGCAGACTCAGCTCCCTGCACTCGTAACCCTGCAGTTTCTGTGCTAGCTCTCAGCTGGGAACAACTCTCAGCTCCAGGAGACCCAGTGTCTCTGCCCTGTGGCACTCTCACAGCCCCAGGGAGCCCCTCTCACCTCAGTGTGCTAAGAGGGAGCCTTATGTAATGTGACCTAATCACAGGAGTGACACCTGCCGTCCCTGTCACACTCGATTGGCCAGAAGCAATCGAGGTTTGCACCCACACTCAAGGGAGGGGACCACACAAGGGCAGGACCCATTGGGGGTCACCCGAGAGTGTGTCTGCCACAATGTTATTAGGGAAGCATTGTCAAGGCTAGAATATCACAGACCTCAGGGCACTAGGGTGGATTTCAGCTCCATCTCATGTCAACTTCTCTGTTTGAGACTCAAGGGAGGTGCCGGTGGAAGGGTTGTTGTCTGGCGGGAGACATGGGCTTCTCCCTGGCTCTGCCCTGACACAGCAGTGAGCACAGAGGCCCACACGAGGTGGGAAAACTGAGGCTCAGGCACACTGACAATGCCTCCGGTGACCTTATAATTGATCATAAAAACAGATACTTTTGAGAATAAGACAGAACAGGCTTAACAATAATTCCAGGACAACAAGTAAAAACCAGAGCTCTCCTGATCAGATGAGGACGAATGCCAGATCTGGTAATATTCACCCATCGGTACAGCTCCTAAAGGTCTAGAAGCTTCGGGAAGACAGATGAGGTAACTCCGTGGTCTAGCACATCCCAGACAATTGGATTCAGGTTCAAGTCCGGGGCCAGTTCTTACTTTCACACAACCTTGAATAAATAATAGTCTCCTAAGTGTAAATGAGAATAATTGAACTTCTTTATTTAATTTTTGACAAGATGAACTGAAATAATAGATGTAAAATTCTTAGCAAATAATTCATTAGAATGTAGAAGGCACTAATGAATGGTGAGCATTGTTAATTGACATTACACAAGGAGATGTGATTTGTGTATTACATATCGTGGTGACTGTGAAAACAGGGCACAAATGTGAAGCCAACCACCTCAGCTGGAGGTAAAAATATGTCTGTGAAAATGGAAATGGATCTGCAGAGAAAGCTGGACACAAATTTTGCGTGGTGCCTCAGAAAGAGGAAGGTGTAGCATCACGTGAAATGGACCACAAGCAGACAATCAGAAAGAAAAGCTACGTATGAATATGTGGATGTGGCATCTCTAAACTTTCTGATTTGTTTCCAGTCAGATTTCCAATAGATATTCTGGTCTCTATGCTCAAACCATGGGTCCAGGCCACGGTTAATGCATAATGTGTAATCTTGGGTGAGTGTTGGGTCGACTGGGTCAGGGTCAGGCTGTGAAGGGCTTGGATGAAATTCCAGGACATGAGGTGGCCTGGGTGAGTGGTGAAAGGCCACTGATGGATACAAAAAAGGAGCAAAATGAGTCACACGTGTGTGTTTACAAAGGGAACTCCTGGGAGGGTGGACGGGAGGAGGATAACATGCAGAAGAGCTGAGGAGGGAGGTCCAACGGGTCGAGATGGAGAAGGACCGGGACAGGGGTTCTGCCAGGTCCTCCCCAGGAACGTGACCACTACTGCCGCTTTCATAGTCTAAGTGAAGCCGTTTTCTTATGAAAAACCAGCCCATATCACCTTCATGAAATCCTGCTCTAACAGTATATACTGGTGACTTTTCAGAAAACTTCCCAAGCATATTCTGTCATAATCTCCCACATAGTACAGGAGTGAATTCTATGCCACTCAAATATTTCTAAGATTGCATTCCTACCTGGAAGCTAATTCCTGTGTGTTTTTAATATCACGGCTTTTGATTGATCACAGCCCTGTCTGCTAGAACCTCTAAGGAATGTGAAAGAAAATGGCAAGCTGCCTTAGGTGTCCCGTGGGGTTCAACGTCCCCTCTTGTTCTCTTTCCTGCATTAGCAGAAGAGGAGATTGTTGGTCATTATACATGCCTCATCCCACTGACAGTCCCTTAGTACACTGTATAAAAATCTTTAATCACCACAATAAAGAAAAGGCACGTATTACTGGCTGTGTGTCTTGGTGTCTCTCCTGCAAGTCCATCCCTGGGGCCCTATAATTGCTTTAGCTAACCATTAACCCAGCCCAGGAACTAATAGAGAGTATAATATTGTTTAAATAATGCATTTGCCTTGAATATACAATTATGGAGTGTGGATGGAGAATCATGAGTGGAATATAATTCAGCCCAGATCTTCAGCAAGAGGGTTAGGCTTTTTACTGAGTTTCTTCAGTAGTCTCCTTCCAAAGAGCTCTGGAAATTATAGATCCATTTTCTTAGTCCTCATCTCAAATAAGACCATGTCTGTACCTGAACAGGGCCGGGGAATTATCAACTCCGGTCACTTCTCTTATCCCATACAACTCCCATCCTATTGATGAGCCAGTGACCTGCATCAGTGACTAATAAATTGGGCTGAATGATCACTGAGTTGCCGTTGCCACAGAAGAAAGATGTTGGCCTTTGTCGAGCAGCCACTTTGAGTCGCATTTACTAGATATTCATTGAGAGTCTCTTCGTGGCCTGACACCACGGGATTATAAAGATGAATAAACTGGAGACTTGAGCCTTGAGTATTTATGATCTCGTCTGGGTGGAAGGATAAAGCGTCCTAAGAACAGCGTAAGGTGGAAAGCTGCAACCAGTTCAATACCCAGCTTGGTGACCTCTCCCCACAGAGACCATGGAGCCCAGGCTTGAAGGACAGGCCTCGTGTTGGCAAATCAGTGGGGAGGAAGCCCCTGTATGACCCAGATTCGAGAAATTTGCACGAGAGACACAGACCCAGGCAGGGGCCAGGCAGCTCCAAGGAATCAGCACTGCTGGAGGCTGGGGGTAGGGGTGGGGAAGAGGCGTCCAGGGGCTGCTCCACGGAGGCCTCCGAGGGGCAGGGGTCCACTCCCCCACCTCTGGGGAAAGGCGGCCAGGCACAGTGCGCACAGGAGGAAAACTCCATGCTCAGAGCTTCGCTTTAGGGGGATCCCTAGGCCACTCCTGGGAAATGCGTCAGAGGCGGTAGCAGAAGCCAGTAGGATTCAGACCCTGGGAGAGTCCAGACAGGGGTGGGGAGAGCAAAGTCATTGAGCATCTCCCGTGTCACCGCATCTGTTCTCACACTGACTTTGAATTTGGGATTTTTATCCTCCTTCCTGCCCATAAGAACGCTGAGTGCAGAGAGTAAAATGCCATCAGCCCAGATGAAATTGTAAGTATAAAGGGGAGTTTGAACCGACATGGCACAGCCTAATGGGGGTCCAGGGATGGAGACATCGCAGAGGCCAAGGGCAGCGCGAGGCCCCTGAGGCTCATGGGTGCAGGGTCTGGGATCTGCAGCAGGAGGAAAAGCTGTGCCTCTCCCCCCGCCCCCCCCAGGGCAGCAGCTGGTCAGATGGTGAAGCTGGAGGGAGATGGATGGGGAGGGTCACGTGAGAGGGGTTGGGGGCCTGGGTCGGCTCAGCCAAGTTTATGGGAGTCCTGCCCTGGGCTTCCACAGAGAGTCCAGAGGGGAGGGCCTGGGGAGGACGCCATGGGTTCACATGGGTCGGAGCGGAAGGCCAGCTGACTCACACTAGGGCAGACAGTTAACCCGGGGACACCATAGCCGCAGGAAGACGGGGAGCCGGGTCACGGCTATGCTAACCCCCGTGAACGAAGAGGCTGTCGAGTCAGCCTCTGATGCGTTACCTTAGGCCGCAAGGAGTCCCAGCTCAACCTTGGCCGCCATGCAGGGTCCCCCAAAGTATGTGGTGGCCACAGGCCTGCCAGCACCAGGAGGGTAGGTCTTTGCCTCTCTATAGGCTTATTTTGGAGTTCTGTTTATTTTAAGAACCAGGGTGCTGGAGGAACAGGAGCATGTCCTGTCTGAGGGTCACGGGGACCAAACAGCTCGACGGTAAAGACAAGACAACTGTTGGGCCTTGAACTCGAGAACAAAGCTCTGCTTCCCTCCTCTCCCCACTCTGCTTTACGAGCGTGCACAGATTTCAATCCCCAAACTGCCCTGCTGTCTCAAAATAATGGAAAGAAAATAATTAGCAGCTGTCTTAGCAGCGGGGAGCAAGCCACGCGGAGCTGTGTTCCTGGCGTCGATTTCTGCCTGGTGGTCTTAAAAGCAAAAATTAACTCCAAAGTTATTTTGAGCATCTAAATAAATATTTTTAGCTTCTCAAAGTTGCTGCTGCAACCCTGTGTTAGAGGTGGCGTTCCTGCCCTTGCCTAACATCTAGCCTTGTGTATGGAAATCTTCAGGCTGAGATTTGAGGAATTTGCACGAATGCTCCATGTGTCACTCGTGTGGCTGGGTTACAGAGGCAGCTTTCAGGAAAACCGCTCACACCGCAGGGGCTTGGGTCTGGTGCCCTTGTCGTCTTCTCCTGATTATGGCAAACTTCAGAGCTGGAAAGATGATGCAAAATCTATAAATGGATTGCTAAACTAAATACCAGTTACTGTATTTCCAATGATACAGGGTGTAGACAGACAGGGGAGTGTGTGTGTGTGTGTGTGCCCGTGCGCGTGTGTGTTTACTTGACATGGACCCTAGAAGGAATGAGTCATTTGTCTCAGGGCTCTCCAGCCCACTGAAGGAGGTTGAATCTACATTCAAGGTCCACATTCTAATCCTTTTCCTGAATGTTTGCTCAGAGTTTATTAGTCAGAGTTCTCCAGAGGAACAGACCAATAGGATGGATAGATGGATTGATTCATTGACTGATTGATTGATAATAGATAGAAAATTCAGACTAAAAAATGATACCTAGAAAAATCAAATTTCAGGCATAGATCGCCCATGTTGGTCATTTGGATTAAATTAACTGGGAATATAATCATCCACCAGTCTGCAAAGATGACCTCTCTTCTGCAAAGTTCTTCTCTGGGGCTGGGACTTGGAAAAAAAGGAATAAATATATTAAGCACTTCTTTGGGTGGCTGGAGAATTTGCAGGATAATGTCTGTAATGAACTCTAAGCTTCTCAAAAAATAATCCTTGCAAAATCACACGGGGAGGCCCATTATAACAGTGTCGTCAGGAGCAGCCAGGCCAGGTGAGTGGTGTGTGGTGTGATAATGACATCCTGGTGGTCTGTGGAGAGGCAGACCCCCGTGGACACAGCACAAGCAACCTGTCTGCCTCACAGAAGCCCAGGAAGGTCACTTGGCACCTGAGTGAGTGCCATGCTCTTTTCCTTCCAGCACCTGTGTCGTGGGCTTTGTGTGCAGGTGTCTCTAAAGCTTCCTTCCTCTGTGTGTTTCACAAACTCTTGGTGGCCTCCTCCTTTGTGGAAGGTGATGAATAAAATTGCCCTTGCCTTCAGTTCATTTATAGCATCTGAAGGTAACGCTCCTATTTAAACACAAACACACAAATAAGCCAATGACAAAAAAGAGACTCCTGCGAGTTCTATGACTTCTGTTGTTGTTTGTCCCGGGAAATGAGATGCACTGTTCCCAGGAGTGGGCGTTTCCCCAGAGCCAGGTCCTCAAGTTGTTTTCACTCTGAGGCAGGAAGGTGACTGAAGGCTTTGCAATTAACATGTGATTCAACTACCTGGCTGTGAACCCTGCCTCAGTTTCCCCATCTGTGAAGCAGACGGGCCCTGGCGTGTGCTCGTACCCCCTGTCCGTTTCTCTCATGGATGGCGGGTGGGAGGATGGGCAAGGGAAGCTGGACCACCTCCCGGGCTGACCCGACTCAGCCGCCCCTCCATCCACGAACCTGAGGACCACTGCCATTCGGTGACATGCTCAACATCTTTCTTTCAAACTTCACTGAACTCAGAGAGGCCCACACTTCACACCCATTCTGATGGATTTGCGGAGCAAGCATGCAAATCATGACAAGGTCGGCGGGTCGCCCCCTGGGACTCTGCTGCCATTTCCCAGCACTGCCGACAGACGGCTCAGGTCTCCGGAAATGATGGCCATAAAATATGCAGAAAGCCCAGAATAGCTCACTGCTGCCAAACTTCAGCAGTTACCTGAAAACCTTGTAAGTGCCTTAACCCTTCTAGATGTTATCTTCAATGTGAAACACATTCTCTTTAATTTAAATAAACCTGTGTAAACCCACATCTTTGTTTAAATCCTGTACCACCTGATAGATCCAGGCAGGATGATAATGAACTTGAGCTGCTGCTTTTTTTTTTTTTTTTTTTTTTGCCTGCAAGCATCCTCCAAACCTTCCCTCACTATGCAAGGCGGTCATTTAGCTGCTACTCACTAATTAGCCGTGCTTCGGGGGAAGGTTGGACGTTACAGCAGTTCTTCCCTCCCCAGGCCTCCTCCCCTCAGTAATAATTAAAAACCAAGGGCCAGAGAGTTAAATCATTTTGCAGAGACCATGGTCCATAGTTTCCCTGGAAATGTCAAGAGTGCATAAGGTGTGATTCTTCAAAGCACCTCTGGAAAGTTTGCAAGCTCAGGATGTGGCTTGGAGAATTTAAATGAGTTCTGTATTCAAATGACCAAGTAAGAGGAATTTATGTAAGTCGGGGGGAAACGCAGCGGTCACAGTTGTCATAAAAACCTTAACTACGCTTCACATGTGTCACTTAAGGAAGGACAAAAAACAATTTTTCTTAATATTCAAGTGGTTAATCATTTAATTTTTTCTAGATCGCAACCTATATAACTTTTAATAAGGTGCTACAGATGAAAATTAGAAAATTAAGCTGGATCTATGACCACCTCGGCCATTTTATCTTGTGGTGTGGATTTTTAGAATGTTTTCCCAGAACAAATCTCAACATTTCGCTCTCGGAAATAATCAAGCAGGAAGTACACTTTCTGCAGAATAAATTGTATCTTGCATGTGGTTCTCAAAACTGACACTTATCAGAGGTGTCTATAAAGTTTGAAAACTAAACTCTAATATTTGGCTCTAAGTGTGAAGAATATATAATATCCCATGTATAGTTTCCTGATAAATATCTTGACTTTGTACGTGGAAGTCAATAGCCAAGGAACAGGTGTTGAAATATTTAAAATGTGTCTCGAGGTCAAGCAGCATCGTGCTTCCACTACAGAAGCCTCTCTAAGTGGGGTCCCGGTACCGGCAGCATCAGACTCATGGTGAACTTGGGGGAGATGCAAATCCTCGGCCACACCTGAGGCTTCTAGACTCTGAAGACAGAGGCTGCTGCCCAGCGCTCTGGGTTTAACAAGCTCGCGGGCAGTGCTGTTACAGCGGAAGCCTGTGACCCTGCCTTGTAGCAAACAGGAGCGACGCCCACTGCCGTGTTCTCCTGATTAACAAGAAACTGACGATCAAGGACATCGACAGACCCTGAAAATCGGATCTTATCCTCTGGCCATGAACAGGGTGAGATATTTTGCTGGGATATATTTTTCTAGAGTTTTCCATTACATAATTGCATCACTTGTTCCATACTTGCAGAATTAAGAAGCAGTCATTTTAAAGTTAAAAATGTGTATACGTCAATCTCAAATACACACTACTATATTTAAAATAGATAACTGACAGGGGCCTACTCTATAGCACAAGGACTCTGCTCAATATTCTGTAACAAACAACCTAAATGGGAAAAGAATTTGAAAAAGAATAGGTACGTGTATATGTATAACTGGATCTCTTTGCTGTATACCTGAAACCAACACAACATTGTTAATCAACTCTACTCCAATATAAAATAAAATTTTTTTAAAAATCAAGTCAAAAATGAATTGATCCCCTACTAGGAATATAAAGACCCCCATTTTATCTTTATTCATCTTATCCTAAGCGAACATTTTTATATTATTATTATTTTATTATTATTATTTATCTTGTAATATAGGTAAATTCCTGGAACTCTCAAATATCCCATGCTTGTAGATGCAATAACTTCTTTAACGTGTACCAAATTCTAGGAAATGCTTCTCTTCTGGAAACAAGCAACGAGCAGCAGTTTCCAGTGAGGACCCCAGGGCGGCGTGGCCAGGTGTCTTCCCCACCACAAGCCCGGGGTCGCTGCTCCAGAGAACACCGACCCCTTCTCCTGCCCCCAGGCTCCCCTGGGCACTTGTCTTCCCTTGGGTGACGTGTCTACCTGCAAACTGACCAGCTCTTCTCCCCAGACCGAGACAGGTGTAACCCTGGGCGAATGTCCATCTACTCACTCTGTAGACTGACTTGTGCCAGACCCTTGCTAAGTGCTTATGACTGGGAACCGAAGCCCTGGTCTTGCTCTCACAGAGCAAAGCATCAGGAGATACAGGGGGCTAAGTACCCAGAAGGGAAGGCCAGGTGCTGCCGGGCACGGGGGAAGCAGGGACTGAGTCCGGGCGTGTAAACTGTTCAGCTGACACACACTAACAGGAACCAAGGTCAGATTTTCAGAAATTCGGTAAACTGGTTGTTAAAAGCGCCATTATGAATGATTAAATGATTTCAATGTACGGCTAAGTAAATGATATTCTAGATATTGATAATAAACACTCAAAACTCACCGTTTCTAATTACTGTATCACATTTTACTACTATCCATTCCTCTGAGGTTATCTGTGTGTCTCTTGCCTGTATATAGAAATACTGTACAATGGCATCTACTGGGCATCTAATTCTGCCCTCAGAGATGTCACATGATAGCTGGAAATCTGCATCACGGGAGTACTGACACCATCAAAATTGGCAAATGCTGCAAATCAGGCCTGGATTTATTGTTCCATTGATCACCTAGACTTAAAGTGATGGATAAATGCTAATGATGTAGGTCAAACTTAAATGCGGTGTTTCCGTGGCCAGTGCATCCTGAACGGCATGAGAAACTAAGGAGACGTTTTGCCCTGATTCCAAAACTATCACCAAATTCAGCAAAGTCACTCTCGTCATTGCACTGATGGTGGAGTGAGGTTCCAACCTGTGTCTGCTGGTTTCACTTTGCCTAACTCATTTATGGAAATGAAAACGTCAACCAGAGTCATGCTGGAATCTCAGCTGTCCATGAAGTGCGTGTGTGTGTTTTATTCTCCCCACAGCCACCCCTGAACCTACCTTTCCCTCAGGCTCCGCTGATTTCCGAATGAGGGTATCGACATAAACATTTCCCACAGTGACTGCGATGCGTGTTATTTCTACTAATACTGAAGTGAAACAGGCGTTCCAGTTTCCACCAGTTTCCATTTCCTCCTCTGCGAGCCTTTATTCCCAGTAATGGTGAGATCCTCAGCGAAGGCCTTCCTTCCTTGGCTGCAGAGACCCTCCCCTGGGCCCCTTGCTTTGTGTCATTGTGCCTCTGTCCCCAGAGGCGCTGCTAATTTCTGCTGGTAATTGCTTGCTGCCACCTCCCTGCTGGCTGCCCTGCTCCCCGCCTGTCGAGCTCCATCAGGAGGGGAAGCTGGGAGGCAGGCATGCGAGGTGGTGTGTGTGCTTTCTTGCAAATGCACAGGGGCTGGCTTCTTCCTGGGAACAGGGTTGCGAAGGAAAAACGGTCTAAGAACCAGGGATTCCCCCTTCCACAACCGTGACGGAAGATTAAATAAGTTCTAGACCTGCCCTGAATAACAGGTGAAGGATTTGTAACCCCATATCCTACTTCCTGCCAGAACTGGGGGACAGACAAGCCCATGGTGACCGATGAGTGCTGTGGCCCTGCCCCCTGAAAACGCCTTCTGACTGCCTCTGAGGGTCCTGAGGCCATTCTCGCAGGTGTACCCGGGGGCAAGTTTGGGGACTAATGCACAACGTGCCTGGTTTTCTCTCTACCCCCTGGGGGTACACTTCTGCTGGTGCCCAAATCGGCAGCTCACACACAGGCGCCGTGCAGAAGTGGTGACGTCCACGATGCTGGGAGCCTCGGGCCGAAGATGCTGTGGTCCTGGCAGAGAACGGCCCCCGCTGCAGGGGATCTGCTGACCTCACAGCAGTTGATGTGGCACAGACCACAGGGAAAACATTACCTCTTATTCTGAATAGTCTTTCCACCAGGAGTCCGCAGCGGTGGGCTGGAGGAGGAGACGGCCCAGGACTCAGATACACCCCTTTCCTCGCTGAGCACAGCTTCACTCCCACCTCCCAGGGGTCCCGAGGCACAGTGGGCCTGTCTGGGCAGGTGTGCAGCCCCCCAGGCCTCGGGGCCTTCTCCTTGGGTGAGTCTTGCCCCATCAGGGGCTGAGGCCACCGGCTACATCAGGGCTGAGTGTTTTATGTCCAGGGCAGGCCTTCTCACACTGTCCCACTGCCCCGGGCTGAATGGTGCTCCCCAAATTCATGTTGAAGCCCTAACCTCCAGCACCTCAGAATGTGACTGTGTTCAGAGATATGACATTTGAAGAGGTGATTAGGGTAGAACGCTGACGTGAGGGTGGGCTCTGGTCCAATAGGACTGGTGTCCTTCCGAGAAATTAGGACACAGACGTGCACAGGGGGACGACCACACGAGGACACGGGGAAGACGGCCCTCTACACACCCAGGAAAGGGGCCTCAGGAGGAGCCAGCCCTGCGACACCTGGATCTCGGATTCCCGCCTCCAGGATGTGAGGGAAACATGGCTCTCTTGTTTCAGCTGCTTCGCTGTGGTCCCTGAGCAGCCTCACACCGCCCCCAGAGGCCCCGCGCACACGCACGGTCCAGGGCCTGGCCGTGTGCAGCCTCCTGCTCAGAAGCTCACAGAAGTCCCGTGTTTCATCCTGCAAACCACACTGAAGTGTGCGTCCCGCTTGCTCAGGTATGGCGCGGTTATGTTAATGTGTGTTCAGGTTCTCAGCATATTTGATCAGGAAGAGGTTTGGAAGGAGCTGCACGCTTAGCCCCGAGCTGAGCACAGTGAGTTCTGCGTGTCCCGTACAGAGCCTGAGAGCAGAGCTGAGAGAGTGGCCGAGGGGGCCGGTCAGCACACAATTCCAGAAGGCGAGCGAGACTCTGGGGAATGGCCCATGGCCAGACACTTCGGAAAGGAGCTTGTTCTCTGTGCTGTGTCCATGAAGTAGGTTTGGGTGTTAAGAATGAGAATCTGGGCAAAATCAGAGTCAACTGTGTTGGCTTTTGCTCCTTTTTAAAGCAATCACTGGTCACCAGGATGCAGCCGGGGCTCAGGCCCTGCGTCCCAGAGGTGGACAAGCCCTTCGAAGAGGCCTGGGAGAAGTGACGTCAAGCCAGGCGGCCAGTGGCCCCTGTGTCGCAGGCTGACTTTTCCGTAACTGTGCCCGGCAGCTGAGCAGACCACAGCGTAGGGCAGGGGTCCAGCCCTGCACCCAGACAAGAGAGCCCACTTCAAAGTGAAACAGCATTATCGATCAAAGCATGGGGTGGCTTCGTGTGCGAAGGAACAGCTGGCATCTCCCACTCCCTGCACGCGCTCTGGGGCCAGCCTCCCTCATTAAACCCGGGTCCAACTGCAACCAGATCCAGCCTGCACAATTAACGACGAGTTTGCAATCAGGTACCAGAGTGGCCCCGAGGCTCGCAATACAACGCGACGACTCCCGGTTTTCTTAGCGGCACGCCCGGCTGGCGGGCATTTGACGCGCAGACAGGGACGGTCCCGGCTGGCACGGCACCACCACTTCAAAGCCGCAGCCCTGCTGGCTCGCTTTACACCTGAGCCAATTAGCCCGGAGATCAGAGAGCCTGGAGAGGGAGGCAGCCCGACTTGTGGGCTGGCAAAGCCACGTGATCCCAGGTAAGGCGATACAGGGGGAACCAGAGCACCCGGAGAACGCTATGGAGGAGGCGAGGGAGAGGGCGGAGACCTGAGGAGCAGGAAGGAAAGAAGCCCCCGCCAGCGACGCTGCCGCCTGGCCTCTCTCAGGGTGTTTGTCCGGCTTTTGTTGGCAACAGAGAGGCCAGTTGAAGTGAACCAGTCTGCGGGCCGTTTGCTGGCGCATCAAATATGCTGATTCTTTCTCCTCCTGAATTACTGAGCATCACGGCCTCCAGAAGTAAGACGGCCGAGCCAGAGAGAGCAAGACAGGGCTGCGGGCAGCGTTTGCCAAAGTGACACTGCTCTGCCGGAGGTTCTGTTTGCTCGTGCTTTCAGAGGTAGAAACTAAAACATTAAGAAATGGAGGATGTATGTCTTCACATGCCCTCCTGAGCTCCCAGTCGGTTCTGAACCCGCAAAATGTCCCAGCGCCCTTGAGTGGGACGAGGGATGTGGCTGCTTGCTGGCCGTCTGCCCAGACCGTCTCGGGGAGGGTGGAGGCTGCGCACCTCCCGTCAGGCCAAGGAGGAGGGTCTGCCCGAGGCCGGCCGAAGCGCCGTCCTTCACTAAACTTGTTCTGAGCAGCTTCTGGGGGTGAAGTAACACCTCCTGGCGGGGGAGACACAGGGCAGAAGGGCGGGGCTCGCATGTGGCAGGGAGGGCCAGACTCGGAACACGTCCGTGGACACCGCAGATCCCTGCAGATGGGGAAGGGGGCAAGTTCTCCTTAGAAGTACCACGAGGGGAGGCAGGATGAGCATATTAGAGCAACAGGTGCCGGTGTGTGCACGGGAGTGTGTGTGGGTGTGTGTGTGTGCAAAGGCGTGTGCCCCTGCTCTGATGAGCGTGACTGTGCTGGACGCCAGCTGAAGGATGACAGGGGACACAGCTAGCAGACGGTGACTTGGGGACCCGAATGCGAACCGAACAGTTCACTTACTTAAAGCCCAGCGTTGAGCCTTGCTGAACTCGTGAATAAGTTAGGATACGGTTTTATTTCTGCAGAGAGCTGGGATTACAATCTTCCTGAATTTTGAAATAAGGCATTTCTTTTTTCCGTGATTCCAGGCGATCACATCTCAGGAGTGAGAGATCAGGTTCTAATTTAAGCGCCGTCTCTGGACAGCCCTCTTGGATTTTAGCCAAGTCATGTATAATTGTTTTTTTAGTGACGAGAGTGAGGTGGCGACCACAGCCGACAGAGGACATGGTGGAGTGACGCTGGCGAGGAGGTCCCGCCCCCCCCCCCCCGCTGTGCACCGAGGACTGGGCCCCCACGGCCCAAGTGAGGGCAGGCGTGTCTGTTCCCACGTGCAGCAAAGCAGACGTACCTGACGCTGTCAGCACAGACTTTTCCCAGGCTCTCATGGTCCCTTCCAATCAAGGAGGTTCGGGAAGTAAAGCATCAGGTTGGAAGACTCCAATCCATCACACAAATGCTCCTCCATCATATTATGCTTTTCAATGAGATGAACAAACCACAGTCTCTTTCCCGGAGCCCCAGACCTGCATCACCCGGTGAGACTCTCACATCAGAGACGCGCCCACAAAGGGGACAAGGACCAGAGAGGGCTGCTGCCCCCTCCCACAAAAACCTGTCTGCCCAGGTTTAAAGATAGAAGATCATAGGATATACGAGGGAATCATTCTTAGCATTCTATATAAAAGTAATGTTTGTAAATTTTTTTTGTAAAATCTGTTAAATATCTTTGACAGATATCCCACCTTGATTAAATAGTTAATGTTTTATTTCCAGAGCTGTATGAGAAATTTGGGCTTAAATGTCACAACATGGCATGTGGTGCTTGACTGAGGTTGTCAACGTGGAGAAGAGTATGGCCCAGGCGGGTCTGGGGACCAGGATCTTCTGCACAGTGGCCTCCACTCCGCCCTCATTCTGAAGCAGGTCTGCAACCACAGCTGCAGAGCAGCCACCTGATTTTGTAAGTGAACCTTCTTGGGACATGGCCATGCCATTTCTTTACATCTGTTGTTTATCTCCGTGGCTGCTTTTGCAGGACAAGGGAAACATTGATTAGTTGCGACAGAGACCACACGACCCCAGAGTCTGGCTGTTTGCAGGGAAAGTCAGCCAGCCCCGCTCTCCATGAATCTGGGCCTGTGGACGTTAGCAGATACGCACACCCACACTCACCTGTGAGACTTGGGGACTGACCTGTGGAACAAGAATGGACCAGGGAGTAAGACCACTCATCAGGCAGACAGGGAGTCAGAGGAGTCGGCCTGGGGAGGAGGACATGTCCCGGCCACTGTCGAGGACATTAACAGGCATCCTCCCCGCAGATGTGTGGGAGGATGAAGGATGGAGGGAACATCTCTGCCATCGCCATGGTGTCTCTGCACCTGTGGTGTCAGCAGGTAGCAGACCCCGTGTTCCTCAATGCCAGGGATCAGGGAGAGCTTAGGACGGTGTCACTGCTGAGTGAGGACACTGAGGTGACAGCTGACCCCCTGGCTCAAAGCTCAGGCCAGGCCGCAGACCGCCCTCTGGTTACTTGTGTCCTGGGACCGCCCCCCCGAGTCAAAGAGACCCTGGACTCGAGGCAAACCTTTTTCTCACTTGGAGGAGACATGATGGTTTACAGGAAGGGGTTTACTGGAGGAATTGGACACACCAGGTGTGGAACGAGCTGGCGGAGGAAAGCCGGAAGTCAGAGCAGGGAACAGTCGGTCCAACCAAGAAGCCAGGCCTGTCCAGCCGCTGAGACGGGGCCTTGGAGGGAAGCTCAGGAAGGGGCCCAGGGAAATTCTGCTCTGTGGGTCTTCTCCAAGTGCCACTGGTGGCCCTGGTCACTGTTGGTCATCAGGCAGAAGTGGTGAGAAGAGCTGGACGATGGCCCCTGACACCTCTGCGTCCCTCTGTCCTTACATCCAGCACTGCTTCCCTTCCACCCTCCAAATCTCGCCGCAATCCCTCGTGAGGCCAGCTCTAGACCCACACCAGGCTCGGGGTGGCCTATGGGGAAGAGCTCCCGGCAGCCAACGTGACAGGGTGCCAGCGGGGAGCCCTCGAGGGGAGGATGGGAAACGCCCCTGTGCCACTGCGGCCATGCCATCCTACTGTGTCTGAACGTCTTTAGGTTCCACTCCTAGGTCGTGACTTTGAACAGAACATTCAAATTACTGACTTAAAACAAAACAGGCGTGTGTGCTGCTCATGGAAGCTGCTCATTAGAACCTCAGGGTCACGTCCGGCTCCTTCACCCCAGGCCTCACCACCCGCTCGGAGGGTTCTGTGCCTCTTGAAGGTACACCCTCGAAGATTTCTCAGGGGAGACAAAACAGAGAGGATGATTGCTGGTGATGGTTCAGCACGTTTCCACTGTTTCTATGATTCTTTTTGACAACCACAAACATTAAATTAAAGTAGTGCTTATATGTTTCTATGTGTCCTGAGTAGCCTATTCAAAGTCACGATCTGGGGTCATGATCTGAAGATGCTGGAGCCCAGGTTCTACGGATGAAACATGTGGAATTGTACATACAACATGGAAAGTGCCCAGGTGACTGCTGGTGGAGAGCTTAACCTGAGGAAGTCTTTCCTTCCTGAATGGAAACTAATCACAGGGCAGTAGAAACACCAGGTATTTAAGATAAGTTGCAGGACTTCAAATGCAGATGGAAAAGCACCGTCACAATCCAGGTCACAACCGCCTGCATGGGATGTCAAAAGAGAGGGATAAACAGCTGATGCGGTGGCAGTAGGGCCCGGGCACGTAGACGTTCTGCCCAAGAACATTGGAGGAGAGGGATGAGAATCCATCTCGCATCTGCCTGCTCCAGGCTAAGGTCAAGGAGATGGACTGAGAGAAGAGCATGCCACTTGCCTGCTCCCTCTCTGCCCTGCTGGGAATTGCAGGAAATTGCATTTCCAGACCCTCCCTCCCCAGCCCCTGGCAGCTTCAGCCAATGGAGCCGATGGCAGAAGATGTGAGAGGGGAGGAAGGAGAAGGGAGGGCTCTTGGGCAGCCTCTCGGGCAGCAGCCCGGTCTCCTCTGCAACTCCAGGGAAGCACCTCCTCCTGGCCCCCAACTCCTGTTAGACAGTCTGACCCGCTTCCCTAGGCTGACCCCTGACCCCAGGCCCTGACACTGTGCCCCCGCTTCTCTCCAGCCCTGAGGTGGTGACAGCCTGATCCAGTCGACAGTCCCTGGGCTGCCTCTGGCCCCTGTCGGACCTCTCAGCTTCCTGTCACTGGAACAACATGTCTCAGGACTAAGGCTTCTCCTTTCCTGACGAAACCAAGGGCAGGTGCTCAGTGTTCTCACTGCCTTTGGACCAAACCCAGATACGGGCTTGGGCCACAGAGTGAATGAACTGATCCGAGTGTAGGGCAGAGGCCCAGGAAGGAATTCAGGGCTGGGAGTGGAGGGGCAGAGTCGGGGCGAGCGCAGAGGGCACTCGATTGATTAAGGAGGCTGGTCGTGGAGGCGACACAAAATGAAGCAGCAGGAAGCAGGAACCAGAGGTCAGTCGTACACGAGGCCGAGCCGAGACTAGGGAAGCTGTTCAGTGACAGTTGTGGCAAAGTAAAATGGCCTTAACACCATGTCCTACTTCATTGCTCCTGGTCTGGCCGCTGCCTCCTAGAGGCCAAAGCCACAGTCAGCAGCCCCCTTATGGCTAAGCTGAACCTGGCTTCAACCCCAGCTGTTGCCCTCCCCGTGTGACCTTGAGAATGTGGGCAATCCTCTATTTGTTTATCTATAAGATGGAAGCAATAGAAACCTCTTCCTCTTACAGTTCCTGTGGAGATTCAGTGGAATAATGCGTGGCTTGGGGCACATTTTAAGTGTTCCCCACCAGCTGGTTGTGTTATTTTGCTTCGTCTCCAACCCGCTCTGAGGCCACCCTTCCTCTCATCCACCCTGTTCCAAATGCTTCTCCATCTCAGGCAATTCCATGTTATAATGTCTTCCTGGAAAGTTCTTCCTACCCCTCCTTTCTATTTGCTAAATTTTATCCATCCTTCATGTATCACCTTGAGCTTCATTTCCTCATTTTATTATAAGGGTTCCACATTTTACCTGACGTAATTGAATATTAACTCTAAGCAGATTGGATTAAGCTTAAGATGCACATTGTAATCTCTAAAGCGATGACTAAGCACTAATGCAAAGAGACTGAACTAGGAAGTCAATAAAGGCATTAAAATAAAATGTCTAGACTTCCCTGGTGGCGCAGTGGTTAAGAATCCGCCTGCCAATACAGGGGACACAGGTTCGATCCCTGGTCCGGGAAGATCCCACACGCCGTGGAGCAACTAAGCCCATGTGCCACAACTACTGAGCCTGTGCTCTAGAGCCCGTGAGCCACAACTACTGAGCCCACATACCACAACTACTGAAGCCCACATGCCTAGAGCCCATGCTCTGCAACAAGAGAAGCCACCGCAATGAGAAGCCCGTGCACTGCAATGAAGAGTAGCCCCCGCTTGCAGCAACTAGAGAAAGCTCACACACAGCAACGAAGACCCAACGCAGCCAAAAATAAATAAAATAAAATAGATAAATTTATAAAAATTAAAATAAAATGTCACATTAGTGTGAGTTCCCCAAGAAGCGAACACCAAGATGGGATTAGATATCTGAGCGATTTCTAGGAGAAAATGCCCATAAGGGAATTCGGGCCTGGGAGAGTTATCCGATCATGATGCAGACTCCCTCCCACGGAAGTGAGGGAAAAGAGAAAGGTTGAGTAGAAGTCTTAGACTGTGATGTGGGTCTAATACAGTTTGACAAGGCCAATGGGATTCTCAAGCAAAAGTCACCCCCCAGGGAAATCCCATGTCTCACAGAAAGGGGCTGCCGCACTCTTTGACTTGGAACTGGCTGTGGGGAGTGTGACCCTCGTGCAAACACAATGACGGATTCATATTGCAGCATCTGAAGCTGTCAGCCATGTGACTGTCTGCACTTAAAGACCTGAAAGGTATATTTTCATGGCCATCACCAAGACTAAAAAGTATTTGATTAACACTAAAGAAGATTGGAAAAGAGGGACAAGGACAAAAACAGATGAGACAAATAAACAACAATTAGCAAAATAGCAGACCTAAATGTCACCATATTGATAATTATATCAATGAAGGCAGAGATTGTCAGACTGAACAATAAAGCAAGAATCAACTATATTCTGTCTATCAGAGATGAACTTTAACTACTTGAACATAAAGTGACTGAAAGCAAAAGATTAGAAAAAATACCAGGCTAACTTTAAGCATAAAAAAAGGTCATATTGGCTCTGATAATATCAGACAAAAGGAACTTGTGTCCAAGAGCATGACTAGAGGCACAGAGGCTCACTCTCGCATGATAAAAGGATCATTGCACCAGGAGTATTTAACTGTTATAAATACATATGCGCCTGATAACAGATGTATGGAGCAATGTATGAAGCAAAATCTGACCCTGAACTTCAGTTTTTGTCTCCAGCCAAGGAGATTGTTTCGGGTTCTACCCATCCTTCCTGATTCTGAGCCCCACACCATGCTGGAATCTGCAAACATCTTGAGGGGAAAGTGGTGCTGAATGCCAGGCTCACTTCATTCTCTGCTCCTTTTGTCAAGGATCTCTGCCCCTCTAGACCTAGCTGCCTTAGCAGCTACCCAAACCTGTCATCAATTTTGTTGTTGTTGTTTGTATTTTTATTCCGCTTTTCTAGTTACTCACAGATGGAAAGATGGGCTGACATAATTAGTAAATCATAATAGATGCAGAACAGAAAGCCTTTTTCTGGCAAACTCTCCTCCCAAACAGAATTGTATCTACTTGCTACACTCTTCCTTACATATGAGCCTGCAATCTTTTCTAGTGGATATTACCATGAGTTGCAACTATACACAGAATTTTTTTGTACAATTGTGTTTAATATCTTTGTTTTCTATTAAAATTTAAGATCCCTGAGGGCAAAGACATGTTCCTTTTGTCCATCACTCAATCTCCAACATTGAGGCCAACCCAAGTAGAGATAGATAGTAGATATATAGATAGGTAGTAGATATAAGATAGAGAAAGGAAGAGAGGAAGAGATAGGTGGATAGAGAGATAGATACCAGAGGATGATGATGGTGAAGATAGATATATGAATCAGATAAATTGATAGATATAAAGAAAATAAATGAATATACTACAAAAACATATTTCTATATTTCCCCTACATACAGATTTCATAGATTGAACCCACCACCCCAGCTTATGGGGAACATCTCTAGGGAGAAGGAGAAAAAGTAAGCTTCAGGAAAGCATTGTATATTTAAAATTTGTAGCTTTTTTTTCTTTAAGACTTCTTAAGAAGGGATCTTGACTAGGCATTTGAAACTTATCTCACATTCCAAAATAAAGTCAAACTGTGCAGGGAGAAGGATGGTTCTCATACTTGACTCCTAACTCCACCACTGCAATGTTCGTCATCTGATCTTGTTACCCAAGCAATCCATGCCCAGGTTCTCATCTGTGACATCGGGTACTAATCTTATTCAGCAAGATGAATGAAAACCATTAAAAGCACTGCCCAGCATGTAGTAAAATGAACAATTTAAAACATCAGTGTTAATTGGACAGTATGTAATGGTACAGAATTACAATCCAGATAAAAATATTTTGCAAAGGAGGATCTTTGGAATATTCCTTTCAGATTATTCTTTATAGACCTCAGTCTTAACTCAATTAAAATTCATATTGATTGATTTTTGCTAAATTATCAAATAAGGACTCAAGCCTTTACATTGACTCCATTATACTGGGTTTCACACCTCTGACTATGCAGTCTTTTTTATTCTTACTTTCCCACTCTTGTATTTCAAACAAGGACTTGGGGAATGGCTCTTTAGAAGTAGATAAGGACCTTTTCTTGGGAAGACACATGCATTTTTGGCTGTGCTCCACTTTTTAAACAGTGTATAGCTCACTGAGAAGATTTTTCAGCTTAGGAACACTTATTTTTTTCACCACAACAAACTAAGTAGTTTTCTTTCAGGAAGAGTTTTTGTGGAAATGAGTGTCTCATCAACGCATCAATGGACAAAGACAGCAAGGGCGAGCGATTCAATCGCTTCTCTCCCAAGAGGAGCAGAGAAAGCCTTCAGAACCTCGTTGCCCACATGGCACATCCGTCCTCTGGTTCAACTGCCATGCTTCAAGCTGCGTCATCAGGGCAGTTTTTCAGCAATAGGCCTGTGGAGGCTACTCCATGGTTACCAACTGCAATTCCTCACGTTTTTCCCACGTACCAGACCCAAATTCACCCACGGTCTCCTGTTTTGCTTTCTTTAAGACAAACAAGAACTTTAAAGCGATTTCCTTTATTAATTGCATTGAACTTGGGCTTCATAGAAACAACTGACTTTTTATTCAAATTCATGTTTTATCTTCCAAGTAACATTTGGTAAGTGAGATGATTATGAAAACACACTCAAGTGTCATCAGCTGCAACTCTCGGTAAACCTACAGCCCAGCCCACAGGAGCAGAAGTGTGTGGGAAGCAGAGCACGAATGGCTCCAGCCGTTCATCTCACAGAGCAAGTGGAGGGCACTGGACACTCGGCAGGTGTGACACAGCAGCGGCAGAGACATCTCCTCTTCGCATTCATCCAAAGCCCTGACTCCATCCATCGAATTCTTTCCCTCTCTCTGATCCTATTGGCAGCAGATGTAATTTATTCCTCTGCTGTATCTCCCTGACAAAGCACCAGGGGATCGCTGGATAAATGATGGACAATGCTTCCCATCCGCCCAGGAGTCTGGACGGTTGAAGACATCAGTCATTAATTCACCCTGGTAGCTGCTACGGCAATACAATTAGAAAGAATATGCCAGGCTGCCTGCCATGCTGAGGACCGGGCTGCTGCCGGGCGTGTGGGTGGGAGAGGAAACCTGGAGGGCCAGCACCCGGCCACCAGCCGCCCCACCAGGGCCCATCTGCTGCCGATGCGAAGTCAGATTCACGGCTGAGCACAACTTCCAATGTCAGATCGTGCTGCAAGGCGAAATTTACAACACCCCCTGACCAATCCACCTCCACTGAGCCCCAACTCCTGCCCCACTGGGTAAAAGAATCAACCTTGATTCTTTTAGATATCTCTGCTAGCATTAAACTTCATTTTTCCAAAAAAACACATTTATACAGCTGCTTTCTAATTCTCTAGGTTTAGAAAATGTGCATTGACTGTGTCCTAACGTCCAGCCCATCACAGGCACACATGTTCACAACACCACACAATGCGGACTGTGCTTTCCTTTCTTGTACAGACTTTGGTTTCTGTTTTGTTTTTCCTGGCTTTTGTATTTTCTTTTCCCTGTCACCTATCTGCATGCAGAGTTTCTGTCGGAGCTAGAAAATTCCTCTCGGCACATCGTGCCGTGGACAGTCCTGTTAATAAAGAGGGGCCTCTGTCCCAGGGCCCCGTCTGGAGGAGTTGTCCCCACGGCCAGCTCCTCAGCCCTCCTGGAGGAGCCCATACCCATCACCTGCAATGCTGGGCACCTGCCTGCTGTCTCTGTGTTGGATGCTGTGGTCTCGGTCCCCATCTCAACCTCTGGAAAGCTTTTGGGGGTAAAGACTGTATAAGAGATCTTCTATCGAGACTCTGAATGTTTGAAAACAATTTTGAAGTTCATTTTCACATTTGAAACTTGGGGAGTACATTGAAATAACTGAATTAATGTACTTGTGTTAGTTACTGTTCCAGTGTGTGTAAGTTACTTTTCCAGTCTGAAAACCAGGATTCCTGGCTTGGGCTGTTCTTCCCCAGAGAAGAATGCCCCACCTTTTATCAGCAGGCTCAGAAAGAACCTGGAGGGGACGAAGCTGGAATGTCCCACGTGGCTCACATGTTTGGAAAGACATGACCACATTCCCAGCTGTGCAGGAGCCCCAGGGACACAGCCCCTCTCTGCGACCCCTCCCACTGGTGGGCCTCCCACTCCTGCGGGCTTGTGAGTTGCGGGCAGGGAGGGGTTCTGTGCATCCTCTGCTCCGTATAAGGTGCAGAGGCTTCTCCCGCTCTCCACCCGGACCCACCATCCCCAAATCCAGATCTTCCTGGAGGCCCCGAGTTCTGCTGGGGTCCAGTGCCAGTCGGTTACCCCTTCCACAGGCCCCAGTGTCCTCCCCTCGCTCCTTCCGCTCCGGCAGCCCACTTGTCCATCTTTCTCTAACTTCCAAAGTCATCTTGACCCACCCAGTGAGGCTTTGTCCTCCTTTTGGTTGCCTCTGTCTCAGAAGTTAATGCCTATTTTATTCTTCAATTTGATGAGATCTGCAGAAAGAAGCCACAGAGTGGGTCTGTTCAAAGAAATCCGATGCACTGAAACACTGATTTATATTAGGAAACAAAGAAATGTGTGCTTAAAATACACTGTGTCACTCTGCCACCATGTTCTGACAAGATAAATTATGTCTCTGCAGAGAGAGTCCAGGCAGAGGTAGGAAGCAGTCCTGTCCCCCATGGGTGCATCCTCTCCTCCTCCAGCTCCCTCCCTGATTCCATGTGGAGCTGCCAGCAACCACACACATGCACACACACCCATGCACACACACAAGCACACACGCATTTACCCACATCTCTGATGGAGCCTCTGACCCAGCCCTGGCCTTGGAAATGTCCAAGGGGCGAAGACCGAGGACCCTAACTTCCTCCTAATGTTCACCACGTGTTGGTCTGTCTTTCAGTCACTTCAGTGAAGGTCTTAAAAGGTATCTTAATTTCTTACATGAAGCTTTTCACTTTCTTTCTCTGATTTTTCTCATGTCCTTGTCCCTTTCACTCTCCTTTTCTCCACATTTGCTCACCCAGGTCCTGCTGGGGTCTCCATCCCAGGGTCCCTTGTGTGCACGCAGCTGGCTCACAGCACCCCGCTCTCCCCGCCCCTGAAGCCTGGAGACTGCAATCGTGGGGTTTTGCATGATTCCTTCCGTAGTCTCTGGCTCCCCCAGTAGACAGTCCTGTTCCGAGCAGTGGCTCTGAGGAGTTGCAGGTCCCCAGCCGGACCTCCGAGAAGCAGCCACGCCAGGTGACTCCATGGCACTTAGTCCCTCATTCCGTGCTTCACAGGACTCAGACCCACCCCCGACAATTCACGTGTGGATTTTTAAATGAACCATATGTTCTTCCTTTGATGTTATTAAGACTAGAAAGATATTTGAAATTCTTACTGGATTTAATTTATTAAAATAGCAAGTTAATTTTCAAATCTATGAAAAATCCCCTAATCCTTACATGTATGTTTAATGGACATTTGTATACATATGTCAAATATCATGTTCATCATATTAAATGTTAATTCATTAGTGGTATGTGGTGCCTGTGGTATCCCAATGCACTTTATAAGCATTTTAATTTCCTTCTATTTATTTACGTATAACTATAACACATGCACTCACACACACACATCTTTCTCAATTTTGAGTAAAATGTGAGGAAATCAATGCTGATGTTTGAGAGTTCTGTAACCTTTTTTTAAGACTTTAAGATTTTATTCATTTATTTATCTTTACTATACTGTAGGTCCTTGTTGGTTAGGTACTTTAAATATAGTAATGTGTACATGTCAATCCCAAACTCCCTATCTAATTTTCAAATTTCTAGTTAATTTCAAATTACCTTAAGTGATGTCTTCCTCACTCTTTTTTTCTCCAGATAATTCATCAGTTATGCTGATGGAAGTGAGGGCATTGGGAGCTGTCCAGGGAGCAGTACAGTCTTTCCTGTGACCCGTCCACTTTGTGAGCCTGGAAGGATGGGGGCAGCTGGTGAATGACCAGGGAACCACCAGGCACTTGACTTTTCACCCCAGG
Source organism: Eubalaena glacialis (assembly GCF_028564815.1). Classification (NCBI taxonomy): domain Eukaryota; kingdom Metazoa; phylum Chordata; class Mammalia; order Artiodactyla; family Balaenidae; genus Eubalaena; species Eubalaena glacialis. The sequence continues at coordinate 1,571,755 of NC_083719.1, read as the reverse complement.
ATCCAGTTTAAGACTTGGTGCAGTGAATGTGCTGAAGTGCAGCTGAGATCTTTGCCAGTTATTTCTTCCCAGCCTGAAATTTTAGAGACACAGAAAACAGAAAACTATCAATATGTTCTTTGTAAAACTGCCTTTCAACTATTTTTATTGTTTTATTTTTTATTTAATTGTGGCCTATTTATAGGCCCAATTTTTAAGTACTCATTGATGTGAATGAGGTCTGTAACGTAGCAAGGAATACTACATTTTTCTGGGACACCAATTTTCTAATGTGGTTAAATTGGTTATTGTAGCAAATACTATGAAGATCAAAATTAAATAGTAGTTTTCAAAATAGGGGGCTATTACATGTAATTACGGGCCTTTTAAATTTCACTGAATCTTAATAAAACAAAAACAAGCCAAAGCATAAGATTTACATTTAAATATAAAAAAAGTTACCAGGAGATATTTCATATTTGAATAAGTTACCAAGGGAAGGTGTGAAATTCCTGAAGCTTTAAGGAAAAAAAAATGGCACCAATTTTGCTTGGTATCACTTAGGTATAAATTCCATGGGGAGAATAACCTGGTGCAGCCCTACTGTGTGGGGGGGGGGCAGGTGAGCGTGGAAGGGATGCAGTGCTATTCACCACAGGTGAAATGGCAAAGAATAAATCCTGCGCTTTAAGTGTGCAACTGTCAGGACGAAATTATCCATATTCCTCACGGTTCTTTCTGCACAACTTGGAATTTGATTTGTTCTTTCTCTCCCTCCCTCATCTCTTTCTCCCTTGTTTGTTTGTGTATTTATCACTCCTGAAAGGTTACGCTGAAACGGACCTGCAAAGAACCCTCTCACTGGGACGCTGAGCAGCGAGGGTAGACGGGCAGGGTTGTCAGCTCACCGGGAAGGGGTCCCGAGGGAGCCGGAGCCAGACCCTCAGGAGTGGGCCCCCCACCCAGCCCTCCGGCCTGCAGGCCACCCCACCCACCCTGACTCTGAGCCCATTCTAGCCACTAGCGGGGGCTCGGATAGGCGTGAGCTGAAGGTTTTCTTTTTTTGCTCCTATGCCTAAGGATGAATTTAAAAATTGAACACAGGGGAAATTAGGACAACTCTCTGGATAACTGATGAATAGGTTATGAACGGGAACAATATGCATTTGTGTCTAGACCGCTTCTCCTCATTTATGGAGATTTTCTGAGGATGCCTGGCCTTGGGGCTTAATCACTGAACCATAAACTTTGGCACAGGCAGGCTTTTGGTGCAGTTTACCATGGTCTTGATTGTTCACTGGGGAAATTAGCCCTACGCCTTCATTCCAGGGTGGTTAGCTGCTGGTCATGAACACTGGCTGGACGGTGGCGACTCTTCCCTAAGCCTTCTCCCTTTCACACCTGCAGGTTTCCTGGATTGGTCACCTATACCCACAAGTCCTGTGCAGCATCACGGGAAGTGCCTGACCTTGTAGGAGGTGTCCTTCTCTTGTGAGAGAGTGTGAACTGCCAGGAAAGCCAGCCACGGGCGTGAACATGTGTACTTTCCAACGAGGGTCCATCAGTTGTGCAGGCAACGGTCAGCGCCAGGGCCAGTTTCTCCTCTGGAGCGCAGAGACAGTCCCGTCCTCACTTCCTCAGTGCCCGGGCTCTGTACCTCTCAGGTTCCTGCCCCCCATTTGAGACTGAAATGTGGCCACACAGTCACTGATCCTTGGACTCCTAATTTCCCTCGAGAGCATCTTTTTCTTCAACAGATGTTTTCAAAATAATTAAGTGTTGGGGCACATACATTATTGAAATGCTGGAGGCCTCCCTAATGCTCTCCATGTTTACATATTTGTTAGCACAGAGCTGAGTGCTCAGAAAGGCTGTGCTATTTATTTTGCAAATTACAGAACATTCACCCCAGACCAGGAGGACAGGGAAGAGTGGGACCCAGCAAACTCTCTGGTCCCTGCAGAGGCTCTGCAGTCAGTGGCCCCGGGAATCATGGACTCCCTTATGATTTGTGAGCTGGGAGTCCCTCTTCAAAAATATCCAGCTGATCACCCATCCATAAAACAATTCCTGGAATTTGTTTAATTTTTAAATTTATTTATTAGTTTAATTTTTAAAGCTCAGAAGTTTCACATTTTCTGTTGTCAACCTTTGTCCTACATTAAATAACTTTAGGACTGGCAAAGGTCCTTTTTTATTTAATTATTTTAAAAATATCTGGATCTTCAAGTCTGGTTCACCTACAGCCATTACTCCAGCGTTTCAACTCTCTTGGGGCTAATCTTGCATTCCTGAGCCGCTGGGACTTGGTTCTGACCAATGTCTTTGTGCTGGACACGGAGGAATCTCAACGCGCCCACATCGTCAACATACAACATGTAAAGGATCCTAAGAAATACACGGGTCTCAGCTGTTGAAATAAATTCTCAGTTTTCTTATGACTCTAGATTGCTATTGCCTTTTGAGAGTATAGTTTTGGGTGTAATTGGATTTATCATCATAGAAAAGTTTTGAAATTGGTGCTTCAAGTTTGGGCTGATGACTTACACTTTTTCACTTTGTACCTCAGAGTTGGTCATACAAGTTTGCTAGACTCTGTTCTGAGGTCACAAGTGATTAAACGTGTCACTTAGGATATGGTGTTTCCATAAAGGTAAGAAGATCCTCAAGTCTGTAAGAGCTGTTCAAATTCAGTAATATATTTACACAAGGAAACACATTGTTCCAGAATGCCTTGGCCTTAAGGGTGAAAAACCTATTACTTCATTTTTCCAGTGAATATTCATGGAGCTTTTACCTGGTTTCAGGTGATGTAGGTAAAGCCATAAATGTGACAAAGGAGCCTCCAGCTTTCACAGAAGTTATACAAATGGAGACAGGTGATAAACAAAGAGACACAAAGTATCATTTTAGGTCTTGATTAAGGCACTTAGAGGTAGGTCTCCTGACAACTGCGGCATGCAGAGCTGTCATTTCCTAATGATCATAGGTCCAATCACTCCATGCCAAGTGAGGTAACCACCCTGGTTTCTGGAATTGAAAGGAAGTTTGGGAAGGTTATGATCTGAACTGTGTCCAGGGCTGCTGGCTTAGTTAGATACACTGCCCTCTAAATGAGAGGTGACCCCTTCACACATTACCTTCTCCCCGCACGACACTATTGCAATGAAGAAACACCAAGTCCAGTGCCAGAACGTGTACCAGATTCTGGAATGTGATTCATGAAGATTGTCCAACTCCTTGTCAAGTAATATGAGTTAGTATCCACTAGCTGGATGGGATGTAAAAAAGAAAGAGGAAGGGGAAGAGGAGGAGGAGAAGGAGGAGAAAGAGGAGAAGGAGAATTATTTCAAATACAAAAGAAAGAAAAGCAGTATGTATTTCATTTGGATATTACATTTGATATTAAATGTCATTTTTGATACTACAGGAATTTTTGATGAATGATGAAAAAATCACCATCCACTACTGTGTGCCTTTAAGAGATTTGGGATCTCAAAAATAAGGAACATGTTTACACTGGACAGGGAAGCTGTGTCATGAAAGTGGCAAAGTCAATCAATACCTTTTCAAATAGGTCGTGCAAAACTGATTCTTAACATGTTGATATTTCCAAGAATCATAAAAAATTATTTTGGAGAAAAATGAATGATTACAGAACCTCTGCCTCTGGGAAGATGGAGTACATGTATTTTCCCTATTCCTATCCTAAAATCTCTGGGCATTATATATGACACAAATACACAAAGTCTCTGAAACGTGAGAAGAGGAGAGACTGACTAGGAACCTCAGGGCAGGACCCACGGGAGGATGCAGTGGGAAATCAGCTGGGTTTCTTCTTACCTTTTGTGTCCCAGATGTGGAGCTGAAGAAGCCATCAGCCTAGACATGCCAACAGGACAGAAAGAGTTTAACAGAAGTCTGCTCTCTCCAGCCAAAGGACAAGGAAAGGAGCAGCCTAGCAGGACAGTCTATTTCAGACAATAGCCACTCTACTCCAGCCAAATGTCATACAAAAACTGTGGCCCCACCCAAATCACAGCACTGAGGCCTGAGTGGAGAGCCTGGACTCCAGCCTTATGGGCTGTAACGAGACACCCAACACCCCTGCCAGGGGCCAGTCTCCATGCTCAGAGACTGTCAGAGCATGGAGACCAGACTCTCATAGCCATTCAAAGATGACCAAGACCCCAAACCTGGGTCATTAGAGACCACATGGGAAGCCTGAACTTCCACCCCAAACAACAGATACAGGGCGCACCTCCTCTCTCTGTGGGAGTGGTGTCAGAAGAGGGCTCGTGGAGGGTCAGGACTTTCATCACTGCTCAGTGGTCATGAAGCCACTCATCCATGGTGTCAGTGGAGGCCATGTGGGAAGTCAGAATTCCATCCCACCCAGCAGGACCCCCCCTTAGGTGTCAGGGAAGTCAGTGAGGAGCCTGGATGTCTAGCTCCACCACCTGCTGCTGATGGGCTGGTGCTGGAGAAGACAGCTGAGTCAGAAGATGTAGATAAGATCCAGAGTCTCATACCTACTATGACAATATGGACGTTAAAGTTAAAAACACCACATACCAGGAAGATCTCAAACTGAATGAAAACCAAAGGCAATCTGTAGGTGCCAAGGCCAAGATGACAGAGATGTTAGAATTATCTGACAAGATGTTAAAGCAGCCATGGTTAGAGCGCTTCTATGAGCAATAGGAACACATTTAAAGAAAAGAAGAAAATGCAAAGTCCCAGCAACAGCAGCAGAAGAAGAGGAGGAGGAGGAGGAGGCATAAAGAAGAACCAAATGGAAATCTTAGAACTAAAATTACAATGTCTTTAATGTAAAAAAAAAAAAAAAAAAAAAAATCAATGGCTTTACTTGACACCAATACTGAGAAAACAGAATCAAGAAACTTGAAGACAGGAGAGTAGAAATTACCCAATTTGAATAACTAACAGAAAATAGAAAAATAGTTATCAGAGTTTCAGTGACCTGTGGGACAAAGGCAAAATGCCTGACTTGCATGTCATTGGAGTCACAGAAAGAGAGAGAAAGAGAGGGACGGGAAAATACTCTAAGAAATAATGGCTGAAATTCTCCTATATATGACAAAAGACATAAACTTACAGATTCAAGAAGCTGAATAACACTTCCTCAGGATAAAACTTCTGACAGAATAAAATCCCCCAAATTTATACCAAAACACATCACAGTCAAACTTCTGAAAATTAAAGGCAATGAAACAGGTGAAAAAGAAACAACACTTTACATATAGAGTAAAAATGATTCAAATTACAGCAGATTTCTGAATGGAAAGTAGGGAGAGAAGAGCAAGTGACATAACATCTTCCAATTATTGAAAGAAAAGGGCTACCAGCCCAGAATCCTAACCAAATGAGAATATCCTTGTGGAATGAAGGGTAGGTACATCAAGGCATTCTCAGATGGAGGAAACCTAAGAAAATGTGCTGCCAGATGATTTACCTTAAAAGAATGTCTAAAGAGATCTCCAGAAACAGAAAGAAAATGGTAAAAGAAAGAATCTTAGAATATCAGGAATATTGAAAGAAGAGCAGAAAGAGTAAAATTGTGGACAAATACAATGCATTTTCTTTCTCTTCTTGAGTTTTCTAAATTATATTTGATGACTGAAACAAAACTGTTAACACTGCTTCATCTTATTCTAGATATATGTAGAGGGAATACTTAAAGCAATTATATTACAAACAAGGATGATATAATGACATAAAGAAAGGTAAGTTTCTATACTTCACTTGAAGTGGCAAAATGACACAAGCAGACTGTGATAAATCAAGTATGTATAATATAACACCTAGAGCACCCACAATAAAAGTTATACAAAGACACACACATGTGCACACACACACACAATAGATACAGCACAACTGAATTCTAAAAATAATGTTCAAGTAACCCATAGGAAATCAAGAAAAAAAAAGAGAGAACAAATAGAAAGCAAAAACTGAAATAGCAGAATTAATTCCTAACACAACAACAAATACATTAAATGTAAATGTCTAAAAATATCAGTTAAGAGGCAGAGATTGAAAGAGTGGATTTTTAAAAAAATCTATGCCTAGATTACCATACCAAGTGAAGTGAGTCAGACAGAGAAAGACAAATATTATATGATATCATGCATATGTGGAATCTTAAAAAAATGATACAAATGAACTTATTTATAAAACAGATGTAGACTCACAGACATAGAAAACAAACTTATGGCTGCCAAAGGGGAAAAAGACGGAAGGGGTAAATTAGGAGTTTAGGGTTAACATATACACACTACTATATACAAAACAGATAAACAACAAGGACCTACTGTATAGCACAGGGAGCTATATTCAATATCTCGTATTAACCTATAATGGAAAAGAATCTGAAAAAGAATATATATATGTGTATATATATATATATATATATATAAAATTAAATCACTGTGCTGTACACCAGAAACTAACACATTGTAAATCAACTATACTTCAACTGAAAAAAAAAAAAAACTATGCCTCAACTACATGTTGTCTACAAGAAACTCACTTCAAACATAACAGTATAGGCAGGTTGAAAGTAAAAGGATGGTTTAATGTCATACCTGTCATAATCCTATCAATGTTTTTTGTAGATATAGACAAAATCATTCAAAAATTATATGGAATGAAAAAGAATTAGAAGAGTTTTTTTTTAATTAAGGAAGAAGAAATTTGGGCAACCAATCTAACTGATTTCCAGACTTATTGTATAGCTCTAGTATTCCAGACTGTGGTATGGGTGGATAGATATTCACATGGATCAATGGAACAGAATAGAGAACCCAGAAATAGACCCACACTGATATGCCAAACTTATTTTTGACCGAAGTCCAAAAGTGATTCAATGTAAAAAGGAAAGTCTTCCAACAAATGACACTAGGTGCAATTGGACATCCATGGGTCAAAAAATGACCTAAAAGCTTCACACTTTATATAAAAATTAACTAAAAATATATCAGAAACTTGAATAAAAAATTTGAAATGATACAACTTCAGAAAAAAAACAGCAGAAAATCTTTGGGCTCTATGACTGGGCAAAGAGACCCATGATCCATAAAAGGGAAAACTTGATAAACAGGACTTTATCACAATTAAAAACCTGAACTCTGTGAAAAAACTATTAAGAGTATGAAATTGCAACCTACAGACTGGGAGAAAAGATGTGAAAACCACACAGATTATATAAAGCACACTCACACCCAGGGGTTCCAGGGCTGGTGCTGGCCTGCTGGTGGGTGGGCTGTGTCCTGCAATGGCGGGCTGTGGGGCTGCAGCTATCTTGGGGCTGGGGTCTGCCCGCTGGTACATGGAGCTAGGTCTTGGGGCCTCTGGCTGCAGGGATCTGGGGGTCCCAAGTCCAGTGTCTGTGCATGGTATGTGGGCAGGTCCTGGACTCTCTGGTGGGCAGGGCTGTGTCCAGGGGTGGCTGTGGTCTCAGGCGGTCTCAAGGAAGCCTGTCTGCTGGTGGGTGGGGCTCTGTCCACACGCAGTTATTTGCTTGGCCTGAGGTGCCCAATACTGTTTCCTAAAGACTGGTGGGCAGGGGCAGGTGCAAGGGAGGATTCCAAATTTACTCCTGCCAGCACAGCAACCAGGTAGTAGAAAGTGCTCCCCCAAATGGCTGCTGCCAGTGTCTGTGTCCCCAGGGTGACCTGCAGTGCCTCCTGTCTCGCCAGGAGGCTCTACAGGATCAGCAGAGGGTCTGACACAAGTTTCTATCAAATGACTGCTTCTGCCCTGGGTTGCAGAGTGGGTGAGATTTTGTGTGCATCCGTTAGGAGAGGAATCTGTTTCCCACAGCCCTCTGGGTCTCCTGAAAGTAGCCCCACTGGCCCTCAAGGCCAGCGATATAGCACAGGGACATTTTAATACTTGGCTAAAAAAGACTGTCAACATCACCGTGATTGCCAAGTGACACTTCAGTTCCCAGGAACCTCAGAAGGAAGAATGTTGACAAAACCAGGGTGCTATTTTAGAGTGGACACAGGCCACAATGGTACAGAGGCCCCTTAATTAAAAATGTCCTGCATAAAAAATTACCAAACTCCAAGTCATGGGACTAGAGATTCAGTTTGGGTGTCTTTTTTGGTGTCTCCTCACTTCTTGGAACAAATGCAATCTCGTGCATTCCAATGAGATGAAAAACTTAAACCAACAGCCTCTTTGGCGTGCTCTAGTAATTCTCAAAATTTAAAGATGGTCTATCTCAGCTTCATAGTTCATTAAAAATGAATGTTCTAAGCTTACCAGCACCCCCAAAAGTTCTGATTCAGGAGGCCTGGAATGGGTCCAGGAATCTGCATACTGATACAGTCCCCGGTTTTGATGCTGGTGACCTCTGACCCACAAACTAAAATGGGAGTGAGGAAGGTCACCTAGATACCTCCTATTGGGAACCACAGGGTTCCCTGCACAAGCAAGGCTTCCTCATGCTGGTAATGGACAACATGCTCCCTGAGACCAGAAACATTTTTTAGGTTCATCTGTCTTTCGAGCCTGGTTTAATAGTGTGAAAGAAGGCATGTATCCTTTGATTTCCATAGATGGTTTCTCCCCTTTTACACTCCATCAACAGCTTGTTTGGAAATGGGAGTGATCAGATGGTCCCCACCACCCAACATGCACCAGTGTCTCATTTCCTGATGGCTTCAGCACATCGTAAAACAAACTTTATGTCTTCTCGTGATGTTTGCTCAACGTAACGTATCTATTCTTTTCCCCAAAATTATTGGCCCTCGTAGTTGTTAAAACTGGTACATGCTATTCTATTGACTTCAAGAACCAATCAGAAGCCATCTAGTTAATGTAAAACACACGGAGTTTTAAAACCTCATAGGCTCCTGACAAAATGCAGTTCACTCTGAGAAATTAGGATTTCTACGGCGTTAATGGAGAGTACGCCAGGCATCAGGATGAGCAGAGCCCAGCTTCTTTTCCCATCTGCGTGAAGACACAGCTCGAGTTTGCCTGGAAAGCATGACACAGCCTGTGTCCCAGTCTCCCCAGGCCTGAGCCCCTCGCTCTGCGGAGGTCGGCACCCATGACGGGGGAGGGGGCTCTGGGGTTCTTACTCAGGCTTTGAAGGGGTCCTGCACTGTTTTACAGCTGCTTTAACAGGACCTGCTTCTTGGGTCAAGGATGGGGCTCTGCCAATGGTGGCTGCTGGCTCTGATGGGGCTGCCACCGCAGAAGGCTCATTTGGACTAATTAGACAAGTTTTGCCCCCAAACTGCTTCTCCGCGGGTAGAGTGCTTCTTTGTGGATGTTGCAAAAGTGGTGGCTGCCTGACCAGCTGACTTAGAAATCGCTTCCCAATGCACTTTTGCAGAGTGGCCCCTTTGGGTCTTGCAAGGCAGTCTTTTGTTGGAACTTTTGCTTTTACCTGGTGTCAGTGGTCCTATCTACCACCCAGGGGTAGTTTTAGTGAATCCCCTGATTCAGTGCTCTGGCCTCAGCTGCCTAAGGGGGAGGACCACCCCTCACTGTAAGCTGTTTAGTCCTTGTGCTGTCATGAGGTCCAGGCTATTTGCTCCCTCCCCCGACTCCTCCCCATTGTAGGAAAGTGATGGTTCAGTGCAGCGTGACACCCCACGTAGAGTCTTCAGCTGGGTTCTGAGAGTCCACCACTGGGACCAGTGCATTTCTGTAACCACCGACTGGTACTGATTGCTTGCCCATGCCTCTTGCTACATTACGTAGAGTTTGAATAGAAATAGCTTTGCTTCCTGTGAGTTCAGAGACAGCCTCAAAGACTGGCCTTGTGTCACCTTGCCCTTGTCAACAAGAGGGGTGGGTCTGGGGTTGATCCCCTGGCACCCACACGTGTTTCCCAGACTGTCCGCACAGAGCATGGTTGTTTCTGCACCCCAGGGTGTATTTCTTTCTTTGAGGGAGGTGGATAACCATCGAAAACTAGCCATATAAAGCCACATAAAGTCATGATCCCAGGGCAAAGGACATTTCCAGAACATTCCTGACCAAAAATTACTAACAGAAAGTCACACAAAGTATAGCAACTTCTTTCTGAGAATTTCCCTAACTTCTATTTTATCTCCAAAGTAACAAGTATCTTTTAGGCCCCCAAAATAACAAATAACTAAGACCTATTACTAGGAATAGTATACTGGTGTCCCCCTAAATTTTATAAGTTGAAACCTTAACCCCAAATGTGGCTGTATGTGGTGACAGGAACTAAAATAAATGAGGTCCTAAGGGTTAATGTCCCAGTAAGAAGAAACGCCAGCAAAGACAACCTACGGAATGGGAAGAAATATTTGCAAACCATCTATCTGATAAGGAGCTACTATCCAAAATATATAATGAACTCATACAGCTCAATAGCGAAAAAACAAACAACCCAAATAGAAAATGGGCAGAGGACCTGAACAGACATTTCTCCAAAGAAGACATACAGATGGCTAACAGGTACATGAAAAGATGTTCAACATTGTTAGTCATTGAAGAAATGCAAATCAAAACCATAACAAAATATCACCTCACAGCTGTTAGAATGGCTTCATCACAAAGACAAGAGATAACAAGTGTTGGTGAGGAAGTGGAGAAAAGGAAACCCTCGTGCACTGTTGGTGGGAATGTAAATTGGTGCAGCCATGATGGGAAACAGTATGGAGGATTTTCAAAAAATTGAAAATAGAACTTCCATATGACACAGTGATTCTATTTCTGGGAATATATCCAAAGGAAACAAAAATACTAACTCAAAAATGTATCTGCACCCCCAATGTTCACTGCAGCATTATTAATAACAGGCAAGATATCGAAACAACCTGTGTCCATCAAAGGAGGAATGGATAAAGAAAATGTGAGATATCTTTATCTATAACTATATCTATATCAAAAGAGAGAGACAGAAAGAGAGAATGGAATTTTATTCAGGCATAAAAAATGAGGCAATTCTGTGATTGTGACAACATGGATGGAACTTGAAGGCATTGTGCTAAGTGAAGTAAGTCAGACAGAGAAACACAAATACTGTATGATCTCACTTATATGTAGACCAAAATAAATAAATAAGTAAATAAAAACTAAAACAAGCTCATAGAAAAATCAGATCTGTGGTTACCAGAGGTGAGGTGGGGATGGGGAATTAGAGGAAGGTGGTCAAAAGGCACCAACTTCCAGTGATAAGGTAAGTAAGGACTGGGGACATGATATACTACGTGACAACTACAGTTAACACCCCTGCATCATATACAGGAAAGTTGTTCAGAGAATAAATCCTAAGAGTTCTCACCATAAGGAAACATTCTTCCTCTGCCTTCTTTCTTTTTTCTGTATTGTATCTATATGAGAAGATGGCTGTTACCCAAAGCTATTGTAATCATTTCACAATATATGTAAATCAAATCATCAAGCCGTACACCTTAAACTTACACAGTGATGCAGTCATTTATTTCTCAATTAAATAAATAAATAAATAAATAAATAAAGGAAATTCCCTGGCAGTCCAGTGGTTAGGACTCAGTGCTTTCACTGCCGAGGGCGAGGGTTCAGTCTCTGATTGGGGAGCTAAGATCCCATAAGCTGTGAGGCACAGCGAGGAAGGAAGGGAGGAAGGAAGGAAGAGAGAAAGAGAGAAAGAAAGAAGGAAGGAAGGGAGGGAGGGAGGGAGGAAGGAAGGAAAAGAAAGAAAGGAAGGACGAAAGGAAGGAAAGAAGGGGGGAGGGAGGAAGGAAGGAAAAGGAAGAGAGAAAGAGAGAGAGAGAAAGAAAGAAAGAAAAAAAGAAAGAAAGAAAGAAAGAAGGGAGGAAAGGAGGGAGGGAGGCAGGGAGGAAGGAAGGAAGGAAAAGAAAGAAAAGAAGGAAGAAAGGAATGAAGGAAGGAAAGAAGGGAGGGAGGGAGGAAGGAAGGAAAAGGAGGAAAGGAAGGAAGAGAGAAAGAGAGAAAGAAAGAAAAGAAAAGAAAGAGAGAGGAATTAAGGAAGAGGGAAGGAAGGAATTCCAGAGCTCTCTCTCGCAGAGCACACACCCAGGAAAGGCCGTGTGAGGACACAGTGAGAAGGCTGCTGTCCACAGGCCAGGAAGGGAGCTCTCACCAGGAGCCAGACTGGGCAGAGTCTTAACCTTGGACATCCCGCCTCCAGAACCATGAAAAAAATAAATGTCTGTCGTTTAGGGGTCCAGCCTAACATGGCATTTTGTTAAGGCAGCCCGAGCTGACAAGTATACCAGCATATTTTTTACAGTGTACAGAACTTCTCCCACTTACCAAGGTCACTGTGAATTGTTGGGGAGGGGGCAGCAGGCAGTGGGGGGCTGGAAGCCCAGGCAGAGCTCACTTTCCACTCCTCCAGAGAAACCCGGCTCTAACTCCAGCTGAGGACACACCCTGAAAGCCCCCCAAAACTGAAATCTCAGCTGCTGTTGGACTGAAATGTCCAACACTGGAAAATGAAGAAGTAAAGTGGGGTTTAGCCACTCGTGAAAATGGTCACCCTTTGAAATAGGAAGTTTTTGTAGTAGGAAAATATTTAGTGAAAACACTTACGCTACAATGTTAAGTAAAAAATATACATGTACATACATGCATGAGATATGCTGTGTGTGTGTGTGTGTGTAAGCATCAGGAAAAATAAAAAATAAATAAATAAATAAAAATTAACTCGGGCCCAGAGCTGGGTGGCTGGATGTGGAATTGTTATTTCCTAAATTAGTCCTTTGACTTAAACAAGGTTGGGTCAAGACCGGCCGTCCAGGAGGAGTCGACAGTAACCTGCTTCTCCCGCAGCTGAAGCCACAGCCTGTGACAGGTGCCCCGAGGTGTCCAGGGTTCCCCAGGGTCTGCGCCACGGCTTTTCCTCCTGGAAGAAGGAGATTCTTCTCCTGATGGTGATCTGAGTGAGGTTGGTTCCCAGGTGCTTCCTAGAGTCAGAATGAGGTCCCATCTTCAAGCTGAGATGAAGCCTCTTTCCTGGACATGCCCCAGGGACAGCGTGGCCAGGTGCCACCCCTCACCTTTTTTTTAACTTGACTTTTTATTAGAAGTCTTTCAATCCATGTTGGTGAACATTTAACACGAGAAAAGCAAAACACACGCACACACGATTCTTCCCCAGTTTCTGGGGCAGAAGCAGGAGCCAGGACATGCCCAGGATGGGCTGCACTCGGCTGCCAGCTCTCCCCAGCCCAGTGGCCCTAACCACCTGGTGAGCAGGCCCAGCGGGCTCCTGGGCAGAGTGTCTCTGAGCTGGAGGTTGCCAAGCAGAGCGAGGTCTGGAGAAGGACGGCTGGGCTCCTGGTCCCCCTCCCCTCGGAGCCCCCGGTGGGCCAGGAGGTGCTCACTAAGACACGGGCATCTCCAGCTACAGCTTTGCACCCAAAGAGCTTCTACCTTCGAGAGACAAATATTGAGTTTATCAGTGGATGATGGGCCCACGATGGCTGCCCAAAGATTCAATTTTTTACAAGGAGGAGGGTCAGCTAACCTTGAGCCTACAGAATGGCTGGGGAAGCCACACACTAGAAGAGAAATGGAAAAGGAAATACAGCTGACCCCTGAACAACACGGGTTTGAACTGCACGGGTCCACTTATACACAGATTTTTCTCAGTAGTTAATAGCACAGGACCACACGGCCCGAGGATGGTGGAATCCGAGGATGTGGAGATGCAGTGGGGAGGGCACTGTGAAGTCATGGGCAGATTTTCCACTGGCACCCTTAATCCCAGATTTGTTGGAAGGTCAACTGTTCTTGACTACATCTATATTAGAAGGAGAAAGTGTAAGTGAAAACTTCTCAAATTGAAACTGTGAAACCTCACCCTTGGTCAAGGTCCAAGTATGAGCAGACACTCCATTTGGACTCCAGTGAAAGCTAAGCATTCATTTCCTGGGTTTTGTCCTACCTATAATCTCAGTGAAAAGGCAAAAGGGATAGTTTAAAAAAAAAAAAGAAGGGGGAGAATTGTGATATTATACTGATTATTTCACAAAATAACCTGTTTCAAAAGGTTATTTATTAATATTATTGTGTTTATAAAGTAATATTTATTCTGTGTTTCTCTAATAGTCTAAATGAGTCTTTCTCTTAAAGGTACTTAACAAAGCCATTTATCATCACGTTACATAAACTCACGGAAGAGTCTGGAGTCTCTCTCTCAGCTGGTAAATCCTCATGTATTGATACTAAGTCAATCACCCACAGTGAGTGAGCACCTCAGCTGTCTCACAAGACATTTAATCTTCCCAGGTCTCTGTGCCATTTCCTTTTCAATTCCAACCTCCTCTTTCCAAAGCTAAAGACGTAGAAAGGAGTTAGAAAGGCTTTCCAGGCATCAATATCTCTTCCCAGATAAGCTGATAACTTTTGTGTAAATTAATTCCAAACGTATGGCCCACGTTTCCTTAAGATGCGGGAGATACGGGAGAAACGGTCTTGGGGAAGGTCTCTTGCAGTGCTTTTTCAAACCCCAAATATTAGACTCATTTTCCAGAATCCATGGCTTGGTTTTCTCATTACTTTTTTCCCAAACAACTGATGTGGTGTATCAGAACCAGTCATTAAGAATCAGCTTTGAATATGTGTGTGTGTGTGTACATATATATATATACACGTACATGCCTACATACACACTATACCTACAGATGGGCATTCTTTTAAATTTAGGTTGATGATTTCAATGCTGAGTTTCCAAGATACAATATGAGGAATACAGAATCTGTAGCAAAACTTCACAAAGCAAATCATTAGAACTATAGGAATTCAGAACTTTAAGATGGGAAAACATGATGGTTCAATTATTTCCTTTTTTTTTATAAGTCCATTTGAAACCATGGTGACTTTTGTTAGGAAAAGGGTTCTCAACCTTGAATGCCCACAACCTCTTAACAAATTCCCCAGCTGGCAGCTTCCTGACCAGGACGGGGGCTATGGCCCAGGCATCAGTTTATAAATCCTCACTTGATTATTTCACATTTTTATGTCAATGAGCAGCTGAGATTGAGAATTGATTTTGGAGTTAGAGTGAACAGAAAACCTTGACCATCTTTGCTTTGGATCATGTAAAGATTATCAAATTAGGCTGGACTATTAAGGGCGAAGTTCACGAGGAACTCAAGGATGGGTGAGCAATAGATAGTTACCTCTTAATTCTTTGGGCTAAAAGCATGGAAATTTGAGAAACCACAGCTGTGCATATGAGAAGGGCCTAGGGGTTTCTTGGAAGAGGTGGCTTGGGTGAAATTGTCTGTCGGGTGTTGTGGTGAGTGGTCTGTGGAACTGGGGTCAGGGGACCCGCGATCACACCATCTTACACCAGTTCCTACACCCTTGGCCCCTGAGCAGGCGGCCTGGCAGCCGCTCTTGCTTTTTCACCTGGTAAAGAAGGCCTTTAGGTGTGAGCGTCTCTGGGTTGCATTGTAGATCTGACTCACTAACGATCCCGTGACTGTCTTGACCGAGATGCACCAGGCTTGTCTCCAGCCATCCCACGAGGCATGAACGGCCTCTCCCGGTGGAGGGCGCAAGGCGGCAGCCCCTAGACCAGCAAAGCCGCGCTCCAGGCCCTCCTCTGGGACGCTGAGCGTCCTGGAGGCCTCGTACTTCCCAGGAGGCAGGAACCTCCACACACCCTGGCAAACCACGTCGGGCTGGTCAGCCCCAGGCAAGAGGCCACGGCCGTGTGTGTCTCTGCTTCTGGCCCTGAGTTTGAGAGCTGGCAGTGCTGGGTGGGTGTGAAGGATGCCTTCGCCTTGCCTCGTGAGTCAGGCAAACGGCCTGGAGATTGAACTGAAAGCTGGTTGTGGAGAGAGTCTCACCAGAAAGAATTCAGACCCAGAACTGACAGGACGTAATGACTGCTTATTGTTCTAACTAAAAGCAAAAGTAAAATAAACGTGATAGGCCCCTAACGGTCAGTAGGAGCAAAGATCCAGCGTTTTGATCGGCATTGGAATGGCATCTAGACTGCTCAGTTGATTCCCTTTCAACTTTTCCGATGCTTGTGTAGATCTGACTGCCCAGTGGCCAAGGAGGAATCTTCCAGGTAGTGTGTGTCCAATAGGTGTTTGTGGAATAAACCACAAGACCTCATTAAATGGTTACAGAGAGATGGGCACAGCAGGTGTGGGTCCATTCTTCAGAATGAAATAGCAGGAAAAGAGGATTATTATGGAAAAAAGTACAGTTCCCTATTAAGTCACTCCTATGGGGTCAAGATTGGGATTCCTGCCTTCCCGCTACTGTGCCCTGCACCTCGGGCGGGCTGTGCACATCCAAGCTCTGGGAGAGGCTTGCGTCACCAAGAACATTTGATGGACAAAGAAATATACTCCTAGGAGGTTGGTTGGGATTAACACACACACACTACCGTATATAAGATAGGTAACCAACAAGGACCTTACTGTACAGCACAGGGAACTCTACTCAATATCCTGTAATAACCTACATGGGAAAAGAATCTGAAAAAGAATGGATATATATATATATATATATATAACTGAACCACTTTGCTGTACACCAGAAACTAATGCAACATTGTAAATCAACTATACCCCAATATAAAATAAAAATTAAATTAAAAATAAATAAATATACTCCTCCACTGGCAAAGTAAGTTGGGAACATCAACCTTGGAGCTTTGGGCTGTGAGCTTTCTTGTGTGTATGTGGAGGGTGGGGTGAGGGGGGACCCAGAATGAACAGACATTTTACCACCCAGAGCATCCAAGTACTTCTCCACTACTGTTAATCGAATTAATATCTTGAATCTTAAATACCTATATGCTGTGCAGCTCTGGGGCTACAGCAGGAATCAGAGCAGCTGGAAGATTCATAAATAATAAAAAGTGGTAAAAAAGATTGAACCTCCTGAAAAGGACAACCCTTAAAATGAATTCTATAGGATAGAGCTGCAGTCATCCTCTATCATTTCATGTGCTTTATTTTATACTCCCATTTCCTTTTCTCTGAAAATTTTTAAGTACTATAGCATATAATTTAGCTTTTCTTAAAATCCAATCTAAATTAATTACAGTTCTGCTAAAGAGGGGAAAAGATATTAGATGCCCAAGCTAAAATGGAATGAAATCAAGTTTTTTCTTCCTTTATTAGATTTTAATGGTATTATTATAATAATTAAGCTTTTCATTAATTTTTTCATGCTTATTGAGTCCCAGTTCCCTGCAGATTTGAATCATATTTAACATATAATTATGGCAGTCCATTTTTAGAAGGGAATTTGAATGTGGGGATGTGGGACTTTACCTACACTTCTTAAAATTAAAATGAGCAGCAAAGGGACCGAATCTCTTTTGTTGCTGAGCCCAGAGCGGCTTCAGTGAAGTTTTTCTCTGCCTCTCGGGTGGGTCTGGGCCTGGACCCCAGAAGCTGTGTGGGTCATGAGCAGATTTGGCGGAAGTATAGGGAGTCATTAATTCGAACTTAGATTTACTGTGCTGTGGTTCAGATCTGCTGTGGAGCCTTCTGGAAAGAAGGCATCAAATATGCCATCGGGCACGACTTCAGTGTCACTTGCTTTAGGCCCCTGGAGGCAAAATGAAGAAGCAAGTCTAGTCCCGCTGTGCCCCATTTTGACATTAGGGCTTTCGTGTAGACAAAGGTGCTGAGGAGCCACGATCTACCACAGACCACAGGCAGTCCCGCACAGTCCTCATGCAGGAACAACTAGGTTACATGTTTAATCTATTGGTTGACTTATTTTTCAATAAGGATGAAAATAATTAAGCAGCTTTACAAATGAGGACTAGTCACCATACAGGTTTATTTAATAGCAAACTCTTCAATCCATTTTAGGAGCTGTTAAGGGAACGAGGGGATGATGGCAGGGCAGGAGCAGAGGTGGAGTGAAGGGGAGAGAGGGTCACCCTGGAGGGAACGACAGATGAAAATGAAGAGGCTCCCAGGTAAGCAGAGGGGTTTCCCACATGCAGGGACTGTCTCACAGGCTCAAGAGCACAGAATATGCCAATATTCATGTGGCAGCACTGTTGGCAACAAGCAAGCCGCAGAGTGAGTGCCACTCTGTGCATCCCATTTATCAACACAGGGAAGTACTATGTAGCCAAGAGAAGGAGCAAGGTAAGGCCGTTTCAAGAGGCAGAAGGATAGCAGGAGGTGTTTTTGAGAAGTAAGAAATGCACCACATGATTCTAAACGTGTAAAACCATCAGTACAGGCAAGGATAACCCTGCTGCATGGGGACACAGAAATAGAACTGTGCTGAAAATATCTTTACAAACCTCAAAACTTACATATTTGTGTGTGATGGCGGTTGGTCCTACCTATACATTCAGATGGAAATGTACCTCTGAGACAGCGTTGTGTGGAGGGAGGGTAAAGACTTGATAAGAAAAAAGTGACAATGATATGCCCAATGGTTCATTTCTGGGTTTCCTCCCAGGCCAATTCAAATCCTCCAAAATAAGATCAAGTAACCCAAGAGGCTTACATTTCCATCACAAACTGCTCAGGCCCAGTTCAGGAAGACACACATATAGAAAAGTTTATCAAACTTTTTGTTGACTCGTGGCCACCTGCTTTTAACAGTAAACTTCAGAGACAATGGCCCCCGGGGTCTGGGAGGCCCCCCTGCCAGAGGCAGACTCACTTGCTCCAGGATGGAGGCAGTACTGCGGGGCAGGGGGGCTGCAGGGCGGACAGACCTGAATGCACATGGAGGGCATCTAGCTGACTGGCCAAGGGCCAGTGCCCCTTGTCTGGGGGCTGCAGCTCCCCACACTCTAAAGTGTGTCTGGGTACAGGCTGTGTAGGGGCCTGAGACCTGCCTGAGATGAAGACCACAAGCTTCTAGCCACTGGCACGGCCACCGCAGGACTCGGCCATCTCAGTGGGACGGTCACACCCTGCAGAAGCACTATGACTTTTGCCTGTGGCCCTGGTCAGCTTCTAGGAGGCAGCCTGGGATGTCTCCCAGGGCCCAGGACAACTGTGCACTGCCCATGAGGTCACTGACGGTCCCTGCTGGAAGAGAGTGGGCAAGCAGCACCCAGGCAGCTGACAGAAGACGCCCAAATTGTGGGGGAGGGATTTTTGGGGATCCAGGACCCAAACGCACCTGAGAGCCACCCGACAAGAGGGTCACTCCATCGTTGCACTCTGCCCGTCCAGATTTCCGGAGTATCCCCGTCAAGAGAGGGCATTTAAAATCACCCCACCTCTTCTAGCCCATCACCTGTCTACAAAGCTACCTCTTTGTATCCTTCTACTTTTCTAACTTTCAGGGCTGACCCAAGAGCTTTCTTTCCCCTCTAAGCAATGGCTACGGAGCATATGAACTTGTCTCCATGCCATGAAGCTCATTAGGATCCAGGTACAAGTTCTTATAGGTTCCAAAATTTCTCTCTGCTGTCCCTGTGAGTGTTCAAGGACCAGTAAACATGTGGGCCAGGCTCTCTGAAAGTTCATAGGACCGAGCTTGGTGCCATGTCCGGGGCAGGTGCCGAGGCAAGGGGTGGACACCTCAGCCCCTGATGGCAGTTTTCTGAGCCCACTGGAGCTCAGTTATGTCCTAATGGCAGTTTTCTGCAGCTGCACTTGGAAGGTTGGGCAAAGCAATCTTGCTCTTTGGAAAAACTGACCAAGGAATAAATCAAAATACAACCCATGAAAATTTCTCCTCTTCCAGTACAAGGATGGGAAAGAATAATACGCAGGAAAGCTGGTCTAGAGACGTCGAGTGGCTGCTCTCGGGGTCCCGGCCCTCGCCAGGTGATTCAAGGCCTATGTTAGGGCAGAAACTCCTACAGATCCTCGTCCCACGAAAGCCCTCCCACCACCTCCTTGAAAAGCTGTTTATGTCACAGCAGTCCTGCAGCTGCTGTTCGTGTAAGCTGCAGAAATGCTCCTCACTAAACATTCATGAGACCGGCAGGTGGAGTCTCCCTTCCCAGAGCCGCACGGCTGGCTGGCGGGGACGTTCTCCCTGAGTGCACTTGGCGGACGGATGCGCCTCGTTCCGACAGTTGACTTTTTGTGTAGAGAATTTGTTTGGCGTGCCCAAGCTGTTCACATCAATCTATTATTAAAAGCAAAACCCTAACGCAGAACCGAAGCCCCCATCGCGTTGAGCCAGGCTACCACTTCTTTTCCAAGGATGCTCGGAGCAGACACTCCAAGGGGGTAGCCCCTTCCTTGAGGAGCAGGGGAAGAGTCTTCCCCACACCCCTCCCCCAGCCCCTTGCCCAGGAGATCCTCAAAGATCCTTTGATTGTCTTTGGCATGGCGTCCTCGGCTCCAGCCAAGAGGCTACTCAGCAGGTGTGAAGAGTAAACACAAATGGATATTGCTCGTGACAAGTTGAGAACTTGTGTCTCTCTCATATCTGGAGAGAACCCGGAGGCTTCTGGGCCTCTTTGTGCCCTGCTTCATTTTTAATGACCGGCCCTGAAAGGCAGGCAGAGCAAGATGTTGTCACCTCGGCAGATTTCATCCCTGATCAAACAGTGGTCGCAGCGGCTCTGCGTGTCCAATGCCGCCCGCCAGCCGGGGGCCAACGGGGAGGAGGCCGATCCCGTGCCCCTGCCCACCCCCCGGCCTGGCCTCTTCACAGCACAGGGAGCCGACCTCTCCCCTTTCCTCTAGTGTGACTGCCAAACAGGGGAGGCCTGGGTTTTACAAGGAAAATTCCTAGTTTGTGGATTCGTGCTGAGGATCCATCCTTGGACCCATTTCTAGATCTATCTGATTGGATCCAATCCACAGATCTATGACAAACACTTGAATGGGGCTGTAAAGGGCCTTTGAGGTCACCTTTCCTCCATGGCACCAACCCATGGCCATCCCAGACGCATGGATACCCGCTGACCAACAAACAGTGAGCTGAGGACAGGCGTCTTCTTGGAGACCTTCAAACTCAGCTTGAAAACACTGTTTAGAAGCTTCAGGGGTCTGGGGAGTACGGTGGTGTTCTCCAAACCCCAGGGCCACCCTCCGCCTGGCAGGGTGAGGTGGGAGAGCTTGCTCTGCCCCTCTGGGACAGGTTTCTCCACAAAGGTGGTAAATTCCTGCGAGTTTCAATGTCCCCCGGCTGTGAGTAAATCCACCACAGGCACCTCTGGGGGGTTGCGGCCTTCAGAGGCCTCTGCCTGCTCCTCTCCCAGCCCCAGCTGAGCGTGGACACCCCTGGCTGGGAGCATCCTGAGGGGATGCAAGAGGAGGGACAGCCACGCAAGCAGAGAGGTCCCCAAGTCCAACACAGGGCTTCCTCTCTGGAAGGAAACATTCTTTATCATCAGAAAATAAATGGAAAGTGAAAATTCAGTGGTAGAGTCTTCTTTCTTCAAGAAGACAAACGCTGGTTCATGCGTCACCCCACCACAAGGTTGACCCATCGTTTAGCTAGTTGCAAATAATCAGACTATTGGGAACCTCAGTTTAGAATTAGGCAGAGAGGTATAGTTTTCACTTTTCCAGATGACTTTTAATGTTAAATGTGATTCATCAGATCAAAAGTAGCGACAGCGTTGAATGCTGACGCGGGTCTGGAGAAGCAGGTTGGCTCCCGCATTGATGGGGGGAGGGGGAAGGTGCGGGGACTCTGGAAAAGTGTCCTCACTCTGGTGGGTCCCTGCAGGAGGAACACACCCCAGGACTCAGCACTTGCACTCTTGGGCATTTATCTCAGAGAAATGAAAATGATGTTCACACAAAACTGTATGTGAATGTCACAGCAGCTTTATCTGTAACATCCCAAAACGGGAAACAGGAGGCAGGTTCTTTATCAGGTGTATGCTCATATACTGAGGTGCCTTCCAACCCTGGGCTCCTTGGTGTTAGCAGCAACCGGGATGGACCTCAGAATCATCAGGCTGAGTGAAAAAAGCCCATTTCAACGCATACTGCACGATTCCACTTTAGACAATGCTTAAAATGACAACAAACAAAGATGGAGAGGATTTTCCAGCTGCTGGGGTTGGAGAGGAGAGGAAGAGAGGGTGAGGCCGTGGTGACCTTAGCCCCAGGGATCCTCGAGAGATTATGGTTTTGTGTTCAGACTGTGCTGGTGGTGACTGTAGTCATGGAAGCAACCTAAGTGTCCATCAGCAAAGGAATGGATAAAGAAGATGTGGCACATATATACAATGGGATATTACTCAGCCATAAAAAGGAACGAAATTAGGTCACTTGTAGAGACGTGGATGGACCTAGAGACTGTCATACAGAGTGAAGTAAGTCAGAAAGAAAAAAATAAATATCGTATATTAACACATATATGTAGAATCTGAAAAAACTGGTATAGATGATCTTATTTACAAAGCAGAAATAGAGACACAGACGTAGAGAACAAATGTATGGATCAAGGGGGAAAGAGGGGTAGGATGAATTGGGAGAGTGGGATTGACATATATACACTATTGATACTATGTATAAAATTGATAACTAATGAGAACCCACTGTATAGCACAGGGAACTCTACTCAATGCTCTGTGATGACCTAAAGGAAATCCAAAAAAGAGGGCATACATGTATACATAGAGCTGATTCACTTTGCTGTACAGTATAAACTAACACATTATTGTAAAGCAACTATACTCCAATTTTAAAAAAAGGAGTTACATTATGGGTGTGATAAAACCATGTAGGACTGAACACACAGACACATGTGCAGGTAAAACTGTGAGATCTGAATAGGCCCTGTGGGTGGTACCAATGTCGATTCCCTGGTTATGACGTTGTTCTCTAGTTAAACAAGATGTTACCATTGGGGAAAACTTGGTGAAAGGTATATGGGATCTCTGTTAATTTTTTAAACTATATGAAAAGCTACAAATAACTTAAAATAAAAAAGTTAATTTTAAACAATTTTAATCTTATTAAAAAAAGATTCATCACAGATTAATTTAAGTATTAAGCTCTGCAGGTGAGTATATGCACACACATATATTCAGGCGGTCCCCGACTTACCATGGTTGGACTTAGACAATTTTTTGACTTTACGATGGTGTGAAAGTGATACTTTCAGTAGAAACCATATTTTGAATTTTGAATTTTTCTTCTTTTCCTGGGCTAGTGATATGTGGAATGATATTCTCTCCTGATGCTGGGCAGCAGCCGCGAGCTGCCCCCGATCAGCCCTGTGATCAGGGAGTAACAACTCATACACTCACAGCCATTCTGCACCAAGACAATCATTCTGTTTTCGACTTTCAGGGTGGTATTCAATCAATTGCATGAACTATTCAACACTTTATTATAAAATAGGCTTCATATTGGATGATTTTGCCCCACTGCAGGCTCATGTAAGTGTTCTGAGCACATTTAAGGAAGGCAGGGCACAGCTGTGATGTTCAGAAGGTTGGCTGTATTCACTGCTTTACAATTTAATGATATTTTCAACTTGTGATGGATTTATCAGGACATAACCTAATTCTAGGTCAAGGAAGATCTGTCTTTAACACACGCACACACACACACACACACACACACACACACACATTAGGGTTCTCCAGAGGAACAGAACCAATATATGTACGACAAGATTCAGTCTAGGAATTGGTCCATGTAATCATGGAGGCTGAGAAGCTTCACCCTCTGCCCCCCGCAAGCCGGAGACCCAGGAGGGCAGGTAGTGTAGTTCCATCCGAGTCCAAAGGCCAGAGAACCAGAGGACAGCTGGTCTGAGTCCCCCTCTGAGCCTGAAGGCCTGAGGACCATGTGCTCTGATGTCCGAGGGCAGGGGAGATCATGTCTTGGCTCAGGCAGAGAGTAGATCCCCCACCTCCACCGTTCTGTTCTGTTCAGGCTTCCATGGATTGGGTGAGGCTGCACACCGGTGAGGGTGATCTGGACTCAGCCCACCCATCTGAATGCTCATCTCTTCCAGAAATAGCCTCAGACACACCCAGAAATCATGTTTCACCAGCTCTCTGGGCATCTCTTAGCCCAGTCAAATTGGCACATAAATTAACCAGCACTATATACAATGTACCTACACATGTATATGTTATGTATATGTATGTAACTATTGAGTGGCATTTATTTCCCCAAGTGGTATGTTTGAAAGAATAATAAAGGTCACCATCAAGGTTTTCAGACAAAGACAGTATGGGCTGGGCTGCCCTTGTGGCTGTTCCAGGTGCATTAATCCATACGATCTGTACCTGTTGGGAGGAAGGAGTGTGTGTGACTAAGAGCACCAAGCAACCGGGGTGATGATGTTTACCATGACATTTACTGCCCCCAAACCAACCCTAGATCTGAGTCCCCAGTTGCGGGACTTCCCTGGGTGACACCCTTCAGTTGTGATCTGTCAGCTCTGAGATGGAAACAGACGCACATTCTTACAACGGTACACATTCCCAGTTTAAATTTTTTTAAATTATTTTTTCGGCCTAAGTCAAAAATTTTGAGATGATAAAATAAACCTACCTGATTGGACAAATTTGATGCTTTGGATCCTTGTTGCTTTCTTAATGCATGCTGCAGTGAAATGTCCATTCTGCTACCAAGAGCCAGAGGTTTTCCGTCAAGGATGCAAGAGGGTGATGTACCAACTGGCACCACAGTGACACCTACACGCGGTCCTGCAAAGCCCCAGGCTCTGCCTCAGATTGCTCCTGTGCACGGGAAGGGGGGCTTTGCTAAGCACAGATTCCAAGGCTGGAGGAAAGCCCACTCCACCATCCACTCCTGCATTGTAACCACCTTGAAAAAACTCCCCTAAAGGTGAAATTGAGGGTTGGCACATACTTGATCAGCCTTCTCTGGCCCTGGATGGGGCCGATTTCAAAGCTCCTGTGTCGACGTGTGGTTAACTCTCTTATGGGGACCCGGGGCCACAAAGACTCCAGCAGTCCTTCCCGGATAATCTGTGAAGGACTGAAGCTGGTCCCTGCGCGTCTGACTTTGTTCTCCACGGCCTCTCAGGCGAGTAGCAGGTGGGAGATAAATAAGAAACGGAGGTTACAGCAGCAGCAGAAGCCAGTGATACTTCCTCGTGCTATTATCCCCCAACACAAAGACATAACCACCTCAGCAAAAGATTCCTCTCGCAAGCTTTGAAAAGCTGGTTATCACCATTGACTTTGTCCTTGTGAGTTCCCAGGGCAGCCTCACTGATGCCTTTGTAATTATAGTGCATAAAGTAATCACTGCTGTCAGACCCGATCCCACCGGTGATGGCAGGGCTCTGGACTCCTCGGCAGGTGGATGTACAGAGGCTCTCCCCCGGCAGCTCGTCACAAGCTCTGGGGACCCACCATTTCATCATTCTCCTAGTCAAGGTCCCCCTGGGGATACCTCGGGGTTTTGCAGCCACCACTATACCTCCACTGAGTATAGGTGGCGTCTGCTCCCTTCTCTGTGGATGCTTCCCTTTGCTTGGAAAAGCCCATCCCCGTGGGGGTCTACCTGCTGTCACGGGATCCTCACCCATTCTTCAGGTACCACCATGTCCCCCTGGGCCCCGATGCATTTGCCTCCTTTCTGGGGGTGGTGGGTCCATGACATGCCAATACTGAGGGGCAGCCAGGTGCCAGTCAGGAAAGAACACTCTGCCCTCTCCACTCAGGCACCCGCCAAGAGGTCAGACCCTACACTGTGTCTGGAACCCTGCCTCTGTGCCTGTCTGCCCACGTTCTGAGCCCAGGCCCCCAGTTTCTGTTCCCACGTAGGTTGTGCCTGTCCTTGCTACCCCCTCGCTCGGTGGGGAGACCTGTGTCCTCAGCCCCAGCCTGGTCTGAGGAATGCGGCTCAAGGGAAAACCGGGGTGGGCGTCCTGATGGCTGGTGTGTGGAATGTGCCACCCAGATGCCCCTCACTCTGCTCTCCTCACCTGGGGTCCACCTCAAATCCTCAGAGTTTGCCTTGGGGCAGGAGCACCCCTGCCCATCAGGCCTCCAGCCCTCAGCTCTGCCAAGGGGAGGTTCTGTTAGCATCCCTCCGCCCCTGGTGGGACCAGGCAGCCTCTAGAAGAATAAGTCACGTGAGAAGTCATCTTCCAAGAGAAGAATCAGGTGTGGGCACAGAGAACCCCTCCGCTTCAAAATCTTCTGGTCTTTTCCTACTGAAGAGGGGGAACTGCAGATACGAGCTGGCTTTGTTCTTTGTCCTAAACTGCTGACCTTCTCAATCTCCATCTAATCTCCGCGCTCACCCCAATTTAGGGCTCTTTCCCTTAACAAATGGAGCATCGTCTCATCAGAGTGAGTCATATCTTGGGATCAGTGTGGAGGCTGAGGCAGGTGCAGAGGGAGGGGCTGCGCAGGAGACCTTGAAATCCAACCTCTCTGCAAAGTCAAGGTGGGAGCCAAGCGCAGTCCCATCCCCTCCCCCTCAACGCAGTTTCTTTCCACACTGTCTCCTCTTGTTAAATACAAAACACAACCAAAGCAACAAAAGGCTAAACTGTCAGGGACTGTTTAGCCACACATACGCTGGGACCGCGTGATTCCCTGGGAAGTCCTCAGAGCTCCATCCTTTCCTCATTACTGCACAGGAGAAAAACAACATCCAGCCCTTGAAAATCGAGAGGTGGGCACGGGGCTAAACACGGATTAAGGGAAACGAGCTCTGAAGACAGATGGAAACATCCTTCACTGCACGGCCTAGAAGGCACACAGAAGACAAGTGAATGGGGCTGGGGACAAGCGGGCCGACACTGCCAGCTGGGCACCGTATTGCCCCTTAAGGCACGTCTGCCTGCCATCCACACGAGGGACAGCCCTCACACCCGTGACACCTGCTTCACCGCCCTCCCGGCCCCACCCAGTCGAGCAGGCCCTGCCTGCCGGCTCCCCACGTCACCCAGGAGGGGGCGCTCTGCATCCTCATGTCCCTGTCCCTCAGGGCCCTTCTCCCAGCCAGCCCTGCCAGGGCCCTGCTGGCCCTTGACCTGGTTCCACCTACCACCCTTAGGGGAGAGGAGCTAAGCCACATGCACCCCACATACCCCACGTGCACCCTCCTCTGCACATAGTGGGAGGGGCTACCCAAACCGTGTCCCCCCAAAACACACTCCCAAGCACCTCAATTTACAAGGCATCTTTTCTCCACAAGGGAGGATGGCGGGCTGCTGAGAAATGAGAGCCCAGGGCCCCTCATAGAGGAACGGGCTCCAGTGCGAGGGCCTGGAGACTCTCCTGGCCCTGGAGGGGGACAGGGGAGCAGAGCACCAAGGCTGCCAACCAGGCAGCCAGGGAGCGAGGGGGGCAGGTGTTCACGGGGAGAGCACACAGCACACCCACTGCAAAGCGGCTGAGGGGGCCGGCCTGCCCGTGGCGAGTGCTTGGCTCCCACGTCGTCAGACTCCGCAGTGAAAAGGGCAGGTGTTCGCTACCACTTCGTGCTTCGTGTCCAATTGCCCGTAAAACAGATCCAATCCTTCTTACATACAACGGTTAATCTGAACTATCAAAAACAGAAATTCTAAAATTATAGTATTTCAGTTGGTGACTTAATCCGAGAGGGCCTGTTTTTCCCTTTTCTATAATTGGGGGGGGGGCGTGGTATTTGGGTGGGTAACACCCACCCTCATCCTCACTGACACACTGTTAGTCACTGGCCGGCTCTTAGCTGAAGCATCACTCCATGGCCAGCAATGCCTTGTGCAAGGACATGGAAGCAAGTCCACAATAGACTAGCAGCATCCATCCATTCATTCATCCATCCATCCACCAACCCATCCACCCATCCACACATTCATCTACCCACCCATCCACCATCCACCCACCCACCCACCCACCTACCCATCCACTCATATACTCACCCATCCATCCATCCACTCACCCATCTACCATCCATCCATCTACCATCTACCCATCTATCCATCCATCTACCCACCTTCACAGCCACCATCTAATCATCCAGCCATCCACCCATCCACTCACTCATCCATCCATTCACTCACCCATCTACCATCCATCCATCTACCCATCCATCTATCCATCTACCCATCCATCTACTCATCCATCTACCCACCTACACAGCCACCATCTAATCATCTATCCATCCACCCTTCCACTCACCCATCCATCCACCCATATACCATCCATCCATCCACCTGTGCACCATCCACCATCCATCCACTCATCCACCCATCCACCACCCATGAATCCATCATCCATCCATCTACTCACTCATGCAGGGACTTCCACCAAATCAAGACTTGTTGATTTACCTGTGACATGCCCATAACTGTCCTCTTTCAAGGTGAGCGGATGAGTGCCTTACAGAGAGGGAGGATCCTGCCTATGAAATGGAAAGGACAGCAGGAAAGAGAGAGATGCTTCCCCACTTCATCCCTCAAGCGATGTCAGGGGTCTGCTTTTCCCGGAGTTGGAGGAGTCCACTCCTCTTGTGCAGAAGGAATCAGAATCAGGATGGACGTTACCATTTTACAACACAAAGGAGTTACTGGAGGTACCACTGGCCCAATGCTTAGTGAGGACCACCAGGGTCTGCCTGCTGACCCCTCAATGAACATTTGAGTCCCCAGGTTCATAATAGACCTCATTTCCTTTGTGTCTAATTAGATTCATATGAGAATAAACATAACCTTTGACCTCTGAATGATGAATTCAGTGGTGCTCCCTGTTATTTGTACTTGTGAGGCTCAATGAAGTTTCCAAATGAATAAATAAGTCACCCACAGTGCAGGTCAACAATCTCCACAGAGCTGTGGGGAAGTTCTGGCTCCTGACATGAGCCTGATTGCCCCAGAGCTGGTGACAGAATGCCAACCGGGGGTCTTCTGAGGTCCCTGCACTGAACGGTGGGCCCCCAAAAGGCTCCCTAGCCTACATGGTGTCAGACCTCAACCCTGAGCAGTTCTGCAGTGAACGACAGCTCCTGGTCACTTCTGGGGACAGCGGCAGGACGAAGGGCCGGAGCATGATTTAATTACTTTTTCTTCCTCCCTTGGGTCTGCATATTATATTATATTGAAAAGTAATTATGCAGCCAAAGTAAAATGTCACCCTGGTGCTGTCTGGGAGCCGGCTGCCCGGATGTGAACTATTCTGCTCCGCGCGTGTCTCGCCGACGTCTCTGGACCGCTCCCTGGTCACACGCCACGGCGCGCACTCCTGTGCCGAGTGCTTCTGCACACGAGATGAGATTGCTGGGTTTTATTTTTCCCTTTTCCCTTCCAGCATCTAGATCCCAAGCTGGGTTGCCTCGTTGGCAATGATTGATTACCCAATATCTAATTAAACCTGATCCAATCACTTATTATGCAGAGTGGAACAAACAAACTGAAGGCGCCTGTCAGCGCAGTGATTGATGATGTGGCCAGGCCGGCTTTTGTGGCTCCTGGTGTCCCGACGCTTGTTACAGCCAGGCGGAGCCGCGCCGGACCCGGCGCCTGTCACTCCCGCACTCCGCGCCCACACCTTCCCTCCGAGGAACTTTCAGTGGAAAGTACAAGGTGGAGGGGACCGCGCCTGAGCCCCGGTGGGACTCTGTTTGGGTTCCTTACACGGTGAGATCAAGTCCTCCCTAGAGAGTCCCTGGGACAGAGAGCAGGAGAGGTCGCAGGAGAGTCTGCGTGTGTGTTGTGTGTCTCTGTGTGTATGTGTGTGTGTTGTGTGTATCTGTGCGTTGTGTTGTGTTGTGTGTCTCTGTGTGTGTCTGTATGTGTGTTGTGTTGTGTTGTGTGTATGTCTGTGTGTGTTGCATTGCGCATGTGCCCCGAGGGCTGCAGGGGTCCCGGCCACGGTGACACACCTCAGGGAGAGTGACAGATCGGACATTAAAGCAAACCAAGCAGGGTGATCATTTCTATTGTCTGCCAGGCAGGCTCCTCTTAGTAGCTCTCATTTATAAATTTTTCAGATTTAATGTTTTAATTATTTAAAATGCAAATAAGTTCAAGAAGAAAGCAGCAGAAAATACAAATTCCCTAAACGACTCTCCCCTCAAAGGGGCTTCACTGGAGGCCGGGGTTGTCCCACCTCGGAGTGGAGTCCTGGCCGGGAGCCCGGGTGACACTCAGACCATGGGGTGCAGCCCGTGTGACCCAGAGCTGGGCTGGGTCTGACGTGTGGGAGACACCGTGAAAGTGGGGTCACCCCAGCCATCTTTGTTTAGGGGTCCCCACGCCCTTCACCCCGACCCTAAACAAATGTGCGCAGGTTTGACCCATTTCAGTAAGCCTTGGCGACGGGTGTGTGAGGCCTCAGCAGACAGCAGGGAGGCCACGCCCGCCTGTTCCCCTGTGACTGGCCTCACTGGGGCCTCCGCACGGGCGGGACCAGGCCGACCCACCCAGAGGGTGGAGGGAGGGGGACGGGTCCACCCCGCAAGTTACACTCATCTCTCCCTGATGACACCCTTGGAGGGCGAAGGAACGGGCCAGCCAGCATCTGGGCGCTGGGGATCCTGGGTCTGCGCTGTTCCCATGCCCCCTGCAGTCTGTGGCTGGGCATCCGGGAAGCCTGGAGGACGTGAGGGCAGAAGGGCCTGTAGGGCCAGGGCGCGAAGCGTCCAACACGATCGCACGGAGGCGGTTGGGCACAGGCTTCCGGGGCCACGTCTTCCCTGCACTTGCTAAGTGCCCAGTATGGAAGCAAGGTTCAGGAGTGGGTACGTCTTCTGGGGAGGCGTCTGCGTGTGGTCAAACTTCCAAGTGTTCGTGAAGTGACAAAAACTCTCCCCTGTCCAACAGGGGGCGTTCCCACAGGGTCCCCCTCATCCCGCTCTTCCAGGACATGAAGAGAGGTGGGGTTTGGAGCTGAAGGCCCAGGTTTGCACCCCATTTCCTGAATTTGGGACATTCACCTGATCTCCCGGAGTCCGAGTTCTTCGTCGGCGACTCAGGTGAGTTTTAGGTGGCACTGAGCAAGAAGAGGGCGCTGGGAACAGAACCACGTGTGACCTGGGGGTGCGTGTGATGACAGGAACCGGGCCCTGGCCGCGGGAAGAGTGAAAGGGGAATGCGGGCTCCGTCCTCAGCCCTCCCTTCCTTTCTTGGGAATGCGCTCATGTCCAGTGGGTAGACACACAGGACTAGAAACGTGTTAAGAGAGCCAGTACAACCTATAAACTCTTCCTCGTGTTAAAGACGAACAAGCATGCAAAATACATGAAAGCCTCTCTCTGTGCGTTGTTTCTGCACCCCGTGTGGGATTGTCTGTGAGCTGATCAAGGTGTAAAGTTGCCTCATTCCAGCACCGTGATTCAAATGCCTCTGACGTCCCCACTTTGCACCCCACGTGCATATTGCAAACCTCTAAGAGAGCTTTGAGTGGGCAAGGCTGTCTCTGCCTAGCGTTACTATCGCTGTCACGTTTCAGGCACATGCTCCATCTCGCGGCTGTGGGGCTACGCAGGTTACCTGCTTTCAGGAGCTCTTAGCTCCAAGCCATGGTGATGCAGTGGCCAAGGACCTGGGAGGAATCAGAGTGAAGGGTTCAGAGATCTTCAGGCACTAGGGCATTCCCACCCTGAGGAATCAGAGAAGGAGGAGTCTTAAGAAGTTTTAAAGTTCCTTAAAGAGCGGGGAAAGCTTGCCTCTGTGAACAGACCCAGGCTGGTTTGCAACCACGAGGCTGTCAGATACCGGCGGAAACCATCCTTGCCATGAACCCTGGACACTTGCCCTTAAATCTCATTCCGTGTCCTTACTCTTCCTGAGCACGTGTCCTCTTAGTTCTTGCCCCTAAGTGAAGATGAGAAATCCACGTTAGGGCTTCCCTGGTGGCGCAGTGGTTGAGAGTCTGCCTGCCGATGAAGGGGACATGGGTTCGAGCCCTGGTCTGGGAAGATCCCACATGCCGCGGAGCAACTGGGCCCGTGAGCCACAACTGCTGAGCCTGCGCGTCTGGAGCCTGTGCTCCGCAACATGAGAGGTCGCGATAGTGAGAGGCCCGCGCACCGCGATGAAGAGTGGCCCCCGCTTGCCGCAACTAGAGAAAGCCCTCGCACAGAAACGAAGACCCAACACAGCCATAAATAAATAAATAAATAATTAAAAAAAAAAAAAAAAAAAAAAGAAATCCACGTTAAGGAGGCAATTTCAGACCAGGTGGAAATGGGTGTGTTTAGAACTGAAATCAATCAGGGTATTTTGAAATGAGGTTAATTGTATTGTCTTTAATTCAGTGCTCTGGGAAATATGAATTTGTAGAGAAGATGAAAAGATCAGAAAATTATTTGCTACGGTAAATGAAGATCAAGAACATTCTGCTTTGGAGCTGGATTTGAACCGTCCACAGAGAGAGTTTTGAGCCCAAAATCACTGAACGCACTGGCCTCAAAGTCATGAAGAAACATCGACCTTAGCTACCCACTCGTTCTTATTTTACCAGAGACAAGATTACAGACGAACTGCCTGCCAACCAAGTATCTTAATCCTGCCAACCTGGGAGGAAGCTTAGAAAAAAAAAAAGAAAATCTACTGGAAACCAAATGTGGTTTCTCACAGCCTTGAAAATAAGTATTTTACATAAGGACACAGTGAGGCCAACCCCTTGGATGGAGCTAAATTTAGCCTGAGAAAGGTTATCTCAGGCGGGCACTTATGGCGCTCTTCTCTAAATTTTCACTTCAATTAATCTCTAGAAATTCGGTGTCTGATCCCCGTGACAGTAGCCTCTGGCTTCTTCAGAGTGACTGCCGAGGGAAAATTATCTGACACATATCAAACAAGCAAGGAACGACACTGGACAGCATTAATCAAAACTTTCTCATTTCCCGAAGAATTAAGCATTAAATAATTAATCCCAGCACCACAGGCAGCTGTAAAAGAGGCCTCATGCCTCCCTGCTGGTAAGAATTTGTCCTTGTCTAAAAGACTAGATTGATATATTTATTATTTATCAGATTAATCATGGCCAGGAACATTATGGATTGGCAGCCAGGCCGGCCGGCCGGTGATGCTGTCTGGCCCTCATCCGACAAGGAGAGGCTCCCATAGAAGCAGCACATCCGGGTCGGACAGAAACAGCCACCCTCGGACTTCCCTAGTTAAAGGAAAAGGTGTTCAAAATGTTATTTTAAAAAGAGAGAAAAAAGAAAGCAGAGGAAGGAGAAAGAGGTGAGAAAGGGGCCGCAGCTGTGGGGCTGGAGACGGGGAAGGTAGAGGGCCTGGCCGGCAGGAGATCCCGAGCTGGGGCGGGAATACGCCACGGATCCGGACGCTCCCCGCACCCCTCAGCTCCCCTGTCTGCCCCCCAGATGGCTCCACTCCCGGGGAACAGCCCCTGCCCTCCGATTTGGCCGGTGTTTGCTCACAAGCCTGTGTTGCAAAGCTGGCATCCAGTCCGGGGCGTGGACACGCCCATCCAGATGAAGACAACAGTGGAAGCGGGCATCTCGGAAGCAAGCAGTCGGTGGACTCTGCAGCCTAGAGCTGCCGGGGCTTCTGACTCCACTGCAATGATCTCATTTCATAGAACAAGGACTCCTAATGCAGCAAAGCCAAACGCTCGGCGGGCGATGCCCTCCTGGATCTGATCGAGGAGGAGTGTCCACGGAGACAGTGAACGCAGTTGATACCACGCACACGAGCAGAGACAGCCCTAGCCATTGAATCACGTGGTTTTCCACAGGTATTTTAAGAAAGAAAGGTCAGTTGGTTCAATAAGTTTGGAAACTCTGGGCAAATCAGTTTAAACGGGATGCCTTTCTCCAGGGTGGCTCAGAGCCCTGCAGGAGAAAATGCTGTGTGGTCTCTATGGGCCTCTGCAGCTGGGCCCCCGAGACTGTCAGGCCCAGCCTGGAGAGGTCCAGCTCCCCGGTTTGTCTCCACGCCCCAGCCCACCTCCCGGCCCAGGGCCGAGGCCAGGAAGAAGCTGGGGAGCTGACACGTCCTCCCTCCACTTCAGGACCAGGTGAATGACACACCTGTTGGCTGACAGGGGGCGGCTCTCCCAGCTCCTGCACCTCCTCACGGCCTCTGGGGACCCTCTCCCACGTCCCAGGGCTCCTCAGAGCAGAGCTGGAAGCTACCATATCATAGCGTCCACTCACTATCTTTACTTTCTAAGCAAAACTTACGAATCAAATTCACTTACGGGATGTGATTAACACCTATATGTATATTTATGTAATAAACAACTATAAATGCTTATGGGAAATAGTTATGCAATCAACTCATGCAGAATAAGCTTCATTCTCTTAGAATAAAATCCAGTGACCTTTAACTGCTCAAAGAGTGCATATCCCTTTGCCCTGGGAGTGTGAAACTCCTCTCCAGCTTCTAGGCATTCCATTACAGCGAATGCTCTCCTGTGGACACAGGGCTGTCCATGTGGGTCAGTGATAACAGCCAGCCACACCACCAGTCCCACGTCCCTCCCTTCCTACTAATGGTCAACACTGGGCCACCTGGACAACCCCAGCCGTCCACTCTGCTGGGGTCAGCAGCACCCTGGTCTCCCTTTTGGAGATACATGGGCTGAAATTTTCAGACAAGTCTTCCCCAGGGAGAATCTGTGCATTTGAAGTGGGAATTCAGTCTTCTCCCCAAAGTCTGCAGCCTGCAAGTTTTAAGCATTTGGGGTTTTCTCTGGGTTTTCATAAACTTCACCTTAGGTGATGTTTGGTTCACCAAATTAAGATAAAATATTTTGTTTTACAGATGGAAAAACTAAGATACTCACAGCTTAATGTGACTTTTTCACTGCCACACCCTGTCCATACAGAATTTAACCGAGATTTGCCCCCCCCCCTTCTCTCAGTAATAACTTAATTGGTACAATAGAAAAGATACCAGATTTAAATATGTAGATTAAGAGCCCACCCGTGCCTCTCAGGAATGCAATAGAACTTTCATGGGTGGATTTAGAAAAGGTTGGTGAAGAATATGAATAATTTAATTTGCACACGTTTTTCAGTCTCCTACTTTTCCCCTGTGAGTTTGATGAACCCACCATGGCTTCCTCCTTCTCAGTGTCCCAGCTCTTTCCCAAGCGCTGCAGGTAGACACGTGCCGGGCACCCCCGGGAGCTGGGGATGCGATGGCACAGGCCCCTGAGCAGTGGGCAAAGGTGGGAAGCCCAGCCTGCAAGGGGAAGACCCTCCAGATGAGAACACAATGCCCTTACTTGCTGGGAGGGGGCGCCAGGAGGAGCAGGTATTTGCCAGACACGTGTGGACGGAAGAGGATGAGCCCGGGGAGGAGATGCAGGGGCCCTGAGGCCACCGGCAGGCTGAGGTGGCTGAAATGGGGCGACCAGGGGCTGCTACCACGGAGCTCCCCACAGCCGGCACCTTCCTGGGGTGAAGCAGTGCAAGGAGCAATCAGCTTGACTGATCTGAAAGGACTGACGGTAACCACTCGGTCGGACCCGCTGCGAATCTACGAAAGAATTAAATGCATTCAAATACTTTCTTGCAGAGTCAGGTTTTGAGTAAACCCTTGAAGGCACTATGGGAGTCTGGGATTAGCAGATGCAAACTATTACATATAGGACAGATAAACAACAAGGTCCTACTGTTTAGCACAGGGAACTATATTCAATATCCTGGGATAAACCATCATGGAAAAGAGTATAAAAGTGAATGTATATATGAGTATAACTGAGTCACTTTGCTGTGCGGCAGAAATTAACACAACATTGTAAATCAACTATATGTCAATAAAAATAAACAAACAAATAAATAGAAGCCCAGCCAGGTCCAGCCTCTGAGAAAGGTCTCTTCCATGCCCCCACAGCGAGGCCTGGGGGCTCTGTCCCCTGAAGACCACTCCCCACCCCCCTGCCAGCTCTCCAGGCCGCTGCGTGGCCCCTGGTAAGGTGCTGCCCTCTCCTGCTGCCCTCTTTCTGAGGGTTCCCCCGCGTGTCTTCTTTCCCGTGGTCCAGCTTTGCCCCTTCCGCAGGAAACCCTTCTGCGGTCCCCAGCTGTGGAGGGCAGCCCCTCCTTGAGGCCCCTCACCTGCTCCCTCACCGCCCCCCCGCCAAGTCCTGGAGCAGCGCCCACGGTCTGCAGCCATCTCTCAGGTGGCCTCCATCCGTGTGTGTATCCCTGCCCCTGTCATCCCCATTCTCGGCAGTGGGCCCTACAGGAGGGCCTGGCCCACTTGGCTGGGCACATAGTAGGACGGCAGTAAACATGTGGATTATCACGTGTGGCTCGAAGGCCAACCAGATGTGGGTCCCGGGAACTGAGCTAAGGTGGACTCTTCTCTCTGCTAGAGAACGTGGGCAGAGCACTGGCTGGGCTGAACCCCAGGGAGATGTCTTTCTGAAGGACCAAAGCTTAGGAGTTTAAAACAAACCAAGCTCCAGGCCATCGTGAGCTGTATCGGCAAGGGGACTGGGAAGAAGGCTGTGGCCGGGGCAGGGGGAGGGGAGGGAGGCGCATTCCTGGTTCACGGGACCAGGAGACAGCGGGCGATGGCTGAAGTCAAGGGTGGGGTGGGGTGGCCAGTCTGAGGGCACCCAGGGTGTTGTGAAGGATGAAAAGGGTTACGAGGGTAGGCTTTTAACATAATACTTTGGACATATCAGTACTACTTTAATTCTCTGGCACATAAAAATGCCCCAAATTAAGTCAAGTTGAAGGACCTTTGAGGTGACTAGTAATGACAAACGGAATTTAAAAATCAAAGCGTCTTTTCTATAGTGGTTTCTAGGGCAAGGTGAATTTATTCCCTAATTCTATCAAAATTTCGAGAAGCATTTTATTCCAATACCATATCAATTACGAGAAAGCTGAAAAAGAACGCAGAAAAGCTGCTCAATTCAATTCTTGAAAATAACCGAAATCTGGCTGTGGAAACGTGACAAAGAAATCATAGCTCTGCCTCACGTATGAATTTACGTGCCACCCATGAGAGCTAGCAGTTAAATTGTCAGGAACTTTGCAAGCTGGTTGGTCAAAATGCCATTATTAAAAATTAAGTTATGTAAACTTGAAATTAAATAAATTGTATTTTAAGAGGACATCCTGAAAACCTCTCACTTCTTGATTACTCTGTTGTCGTGTATGTTCTGCCCTTTGTACCCATGTGGTGGATACTCTGCATGGGGGTGACTATTGTGACCCCCCCCCGAACTCCGTATTCTACACATCCCTGTCGGTAGCGTGAAGTTGGCTGCCCTCCTGGGAACCTTTGCACCACAGACACTGGTTATGCTACGAATAGGGCTTTGGTTTACCGTTTTGTTTGGTTGACTGACTAGACTGATAAAAGTGATGGAGAAAAAGTTAAAAATGCATATAAAAAGTGTGTCAGGTCTTTAGCAATTTTACTGTGAATAGCATAACAGCGAGGAAAGATCCTTCCGGTTTGTGAGATTCAGCAAAGATTTGCTCCCGTCACTGGCAGGGCAGTGAGGTTCCGAGACAAAGTCAAGGTTGAAGCCGATGACCAGTTGCAGCCGTAGGTTGGCTACAGAGTCAAGGGTTTAGCAAATTCAAGAAGGCAATCTGAGAGTCGATTGCTTATACGGCATTTACAACAAAGAGTATTGCATATTTTATTATTATTTGTTGATTATGTGCCGCACATCCTTTCTATCAGTAAAATTTATCTTAAAACGTATATATGTGTATGTATATAATTTTTCAGAGAGCTAGATATTTGCCAGCACACAACTGCATAAAATACTAGTAAATCAAATTCAACCCAAATCAAAATTGACTTATCAAAGAAAAGCAAGGTGGCTTATTTCATGATGTATGTAAGTCAAAACATTATACTGTACATCTTAAAATTATACAGTGCTGTGTGTCAATTATGTCTCAATAAAACTTGAAGAAAAAAACTAAAAAATTTAAAATTAAAATAAAGAAAGGAAAAATGAGATGGCTTAATTGAATAATATATCTATTAATATGTGATATCACATTAATAGGTTAAGTATTAGGAATCCATATCATCACACAAATGGATGTTCAAATGACAAACTCATTAACATCTCTATGTATTAATTATATATAATAATAATATGTTAATATTAGTAATTAGTAATATTCAGTTAGTATATGTCATTAATTTTAAAACACTATTGAAAAGCATGCATTTAACCTGATGAGGAATATTTGCCTCAACCCAACAATCAATATCATCACAGCAAAACTCCCAGCCATCTCCCAGAAAGTCTGAGAAAGGAAAGGACAGGCCGCAAGCTCCGCCTGGACTCAGGGAACCCACAGGTCCAAGTCCTTCCTGCTTTGCCATCAACCAGCCCTGTGATTGGAGTGGGTTTGTGTTTATTTCTTTTGGGAGAATCTGAGGATTAAATCAGAAAATACACGTGAAGTTTATGAGACTGTGCTGTCATAAAGTTTAGGAACTAAATACATACATTTCTACCAACACACTGCCATGAATCAGAAATGAGGCAA